>NC_142270.1:3393074-3741361 GCF_052056855.1 Sturnus vulgaris | reverse complement strand
TAGGAGATGAGAAGAGGAGAGGAGAGGAGAGGAGAGGAGAGGAGAGGAGAGGAGAGGAGAGGAGAGGAGAGGAGAGGAGAGGAGAGGAGAGGAGAGGAGAGGAGAGGAGAGGAGAGGAGAGGAGAGGAGAGGAGAGGAGAGGAGAGGAGAGGAGAGGAGAGGAGAGGAGAGGAGAGGAGAGGAGAGGAGAGGAGAGGAGAGGAGAGGAGAGGAGAGGAGAGGAGAGGAGAGGAGAGGAGAGGAGAGGAGAGGCGAGGAGAGGCGAGGAGAGGAGAGGAGAGGAGAGGAGAGGAGCTCCAGCAGGATGTGCACAGTTCCTTTGCCTGTAGCTCAGCTCTGAGATCATTAACCACACTTCCTTCCCAAACCTTGTGCTGTTACCAATCCTATTAATAACCAGCACTCTCCTATTAAGCAATCTTCCCAATTATTAATCCATTAGCAACTCCACTGCAGAAAAATTCATTGTAATGTCTGTTCAGAGTGTTTATTCTTGGCGGGGGGGGGAGCATTGTTTAATGATGGTTTAAAAGCTTGGCTTCCTGAACTTCACAAAGAATGAAAATGACTTGAGCTGCTCCCAAATTAACTGTACCCCCCTGTTCTCTGCCTTGAGAACTTCTTAGGGCATGTTCAAGCTTCCTTCCTCTCCTTTTCTGTGAGCTGGAGCAGGATTATGTAAGAAAATGGCTGCAATTATGATATTAACATAATGGGAACAATTAGTGCAGCAAAATCCACGAGTTAATTGAAGTGCACTCATGTCTTTTGAAGAAGGGCTTTGTCATATCTTGATTTACCTTCTGGTTATTACAATGCTCTTTTTTCTCTTAGTGGGGGTGAAAGCCAAGTGAAAGTGTTCAGGCATGCAGGAATTGGAGGAGAAAATAGGAAAAATATGGAAAAATATGGAAAAATGTGCCTTGTGGCTCTGACACCTGACAGGGCTCAGTTCCAGTGCTCATTGATGAATTTCCCTTGAATCCTTTCAGGTAGAAGGATGAGATATCCAAAATAAGACATCACAAAACGTGGATTTTGTCCTGGGAAGGAACTCTTAGAAAAACAAAAATTCACCTGTTGAAACTCGGGGGGGGGGTGGAATTTCCAGGATCAAATATGAAACCAGAACACAACAGCTCAGCTGAGAGAAAAACACATCGGGCTCCCCACTCTCTGTTTACTCCTTGTACCTTCAAACCAGGTAATTTATGTCTTGCTGAGGTTGTTTTCCACCCAGCAAGGGCTGTAAACATTTCCTCACAACCCAGGGTGTTGTTCAGTGCAACCTGAGTTTGGCACAGGAGTGGGAAATGAGCTCCTGTCCAACTTTATTAAAGCTTGTCTTTAATTTCATTTGAGCAAATAACTGCACTGCATTTGAAACCTTCCCTTGGATGCACAAAAACCTTAGAGAACGTTTCTTTTTTTTTTCTTTTTCGATTTCTCCTTTTTTTTTTTTTTTTTTTTATTTAATCTACTTTTGCCCTTTCTCAGGTCTTTCCCAGAAAAGAAGATCCATTTACTATGACTTATTGTAACATTCTCTTTTTCAGTTTCTTGGCTCTCTGCTCTGTGTTTCTCACTTTGTGCCATGAATACCTAATTCCAAATGGGAATTTCAAGAGCCCCGTCTGCCCTGCTAAGAATTGGAGGCACCTCTGGGGGTTTTTTTTTACCCTCAGAAATTGTCTCCACTTCCCTCAAGCACCCTGAGGGAGGGCAGGAATCCTTCCCTGCTCCCTTTTCCTGCTGTTTATATCCTGGGATATGTCAGAGCTCTGGCAAGGAGCTCATTTATGATGGACACTTTGAAATTCCCTAGGAAAGTGAAGGGAAAACAGAGCCTAAAGTTGTTAAACTAAAAATAGCCCAAGTGTCCATCACTTGTTTTGGACACTGGGAATTTCTCCACTTTTTGGAATTTTCTCCAGTTAAAGGATGTTGAGAGCTGCTGAGCCCCAGCACGTTCAGTCCTTTGTGACTCCCCCTCTGTGGCACAGGGGTCGAGGTTTCCTTACAGCCCCTGCTGAGGGGCAGCTTTAAGAGGAGCCCCTTTGCCATTTTTATACCTGGAGTAAGAACTCACCGACCTCTGTGCAAGGTGGGGCCGTTTCTGGAGAGCAAACCTGGCTTGGGTAGTTACCAACTATCTTTAATTATTCTGGAAAACAAGAATTTCCATCAGAGCCTCACTGAGCACCACAGTGTTTGAAAATCTGTGCAAAGTTGGTTTGTGTCTTCTCCTTCCCATTTTTTCCCCCCATTCCACAGGGAATTTGTTCCTTCTTGGTTCTGATTTCACTGCTGGGTCCTCCTAAGGAGCTTGGGGATTTGTGCACCAAAAACAGAATGTGGCTGGGATGTTTGAACTGGAGATGAGAAAAGAAATTTTCCATGGAAAGGGTTGTCCAGCACTGGAATAGGGCAGGGGCAGAGCTGGAGTCCCCATCCCTGGAAGGGTTTTCCAGAAATGTGTGGACACACACTCGAGGACAGGGCTCAGTGGTGACCACGGTGGGGTTGATGCTTGGACTTGGGGACCTTTGGTTCCAGCCTGGGAGATTCTATAACTCCATGGTTCTGTGACACCAATAATGTTCAGGAAAACCCTGGGATTTGGTGATAACTGGGTGTGGGCTGGGCAATCACAACTTCCTCACTGGATTCCAAAAAATGTCTGTGGGACAGCACAAGAATTTTCTCCGTTATCAACCAAGAAACCTGTGGGGTTTTTAATCTTCCCAAGAGTTAAAATGAAGAAATTGCTCTGCACATTGCAGAGCTGAGGTGCACTGGGGTTCCTTTGTCTCACTGGCTGAAGCACTTTGGGTGTTGTTTTGGGTTTTTTTTTCCTGAAGAGGCATAATTATTCCCAAAGGATTTAATTTCCAGCATTATTAGTCACAGGAAAGTGGCATTCACACCCATCTCATCCCTAAAAATGTGCAAAGACAAATCCACTGAGGGATTGCCAGCAGCCACCAGCTCTCTGCTCTTACTGGGTGACCTTTCCCACTGGACACGAGCTTTATTTTGCAGCTGTGCTTTGTGAAAAGGAAACGATTAACAAATATTTATGGCACGAGTTCATTCACTGTGGTTTTCCCTCATAAAAACCTGAGCCTCTCTCTCCATGTGCAGCAAAGCAGAGAGAGGACAAGGAGAGCTTTGGGTGTTTGTCACACTTTTGCCTAACTTGGCGTGTAGGGCAGCTTGATGAGTTTAATTAGCAGATTATAGTTAGTCCATTATGCGACTTGTAAAGGTAGAATTGTCTTTGTGCAGCACACAAACAGTGTAAAGAAACGCAGCCATGTGGCAATAACAAACTTCTCTTTGCTCTCCCTGCTTTTTTTAGTTTTATTTTAATTGGCTTTTTGCGGTTTTATTTTAATATTTGGAAGTGATTCTTGCTCCTTTCCTCCCTCCACTGCAGCACTCTGGGAACAGCAGAAGGTTTTCTAAAGGCTTGGAAGGAGAAATGTCATTTGTGTGTGTGATTCCAGGCACAATTTCTTTGCCTGAAACCCCTGGGGATGTGTAAAATGTAAAACTGCTAAAAAAGAAAACTGCTACAACTCCTTTTGATTAATGGATGGCTGAAGGAAAATGTTTTGCAGAAAATTTCCGAATTGAGAAATTTCTGTTTGTTTCAGAATATCATCAGCAAAACAAAAGTGCAGCACAGCAGCATCATGAGTTGATATGTTCCAGTAGTCGTGCCCTTCTGGGCTGGAAATGAAATTAAAAGCCATTTCTTTATTCGCAAATGGGCAGAATAACGAGTTTGTTTTATTTTTAGGATGTTTGGCTCCTGACTTTTGAAAGGTGCAGTGTCATGGAGAAATTGTAGCTGATACGGGAGCTGTGATTTGACACCTGCTGACTCCAAATATTTAATTAAAACTCAGGGCAGGAAAGTAATAATTTACCAGCATTATAAAAGGCTTTGGCTCACAGTGAGAGGCATTGGGGGATCAAAGATCACAACCTTGCTGAATAAAAAGGGGTTCAGTTTAATGATCACTGGTTCAACATCATTTAAATGTACAGCTGAAAAAAAATAAAACAACAAAAAAGCCATAATGGAAGGTAATGGAACATAAATTCTCCAAGGAGAAAATAAAGCCTCTGTGTGTGTCCACGTTTTATATCCCAGAGGTTTGACAAGGACATGGATGCAGCTCCCTGGAGCTGGGGTGTCCTGGTTTGGAGGCCAGGTGTCTGCTCAGAAAGGCAGGAGCCTCTCTGGAAATGGAAAATGTAAACCCCCTCCCTCTGAATTATTATAATTTTGATGTTAAGGGGTAGGTTCTCAGGCAAAGAAATTAGATGAGGAATAACAGTTCTTTTCTATGAAAGTTAAAATAAAAATACAGTATTACAAAAACACGAAAAACTCTGCCAGAGTGAGAATCCAAGCTGCCCCGTCAGTCAGTCAGGGTCTGTCATGACCAAATCCCTGCCTTCAAAGACCTAATCCTGAGCCAAATTCCAAATTTCAAGGGACCAGGTTTCTGCTAGCTGAATTAATACTGAGTGTTAGCATCAGGTGAACCTGCCCCAGGGAGTTCACGGTACAGAACATTTTTATTTTCTATTATTAATTCCAGACTTGTTGCTCTTCCCGGTTTCAGCTGCAGGATCACGACTCAGGCAACACATTGCTCTTTGTCACTGCTGCAATTAGTGGTGACAACAAATAATTATGAGCAATTGGTAATCAGAGATCTATGTGATAAATCACACTGAGCCATTCTGAACCAGAGAAAATGCTTAAATAGGGAATATTTACGTGGACAATTTATTTATAGACGGCGGAATCAGAAATTTTAGGCTGGAATTTGTGAGACTGAGTTGGTGTTGAGCTCCCACTAAATATGAGATCAACACTTCTCCCCTCACTACCCTTTTACTTTCAGATGGCATTGCCCAAGTTTGTGCTATTTCAGCTTGGTCTGTCTCTGCTTTTAGTGCTGATCCCATAAATAAACCCTTGGCTACAAGAAATGACCCTTCCAAACGCTGGAATTCTCAGAACCCATCAATCAGGCGTTTCAGCAGGCACGGGGAGACTTTGGTGCTCTCACACCAGAATCCACCACAAGAATTATGGAGCTGAACTTCCTTGGAGCCCTTGGATATCTCCAGCAAAAATCCACACGTGCAAAACCAGAGATTATTTTTAATATCGCCCATCTGTGGTGTTTAGGAGCTGCTTTAATGCCAATTAAAGGTGTGTTTTTCCCGTAGTTCCTGTAGTCCCTTGATCTGCTGCCACGGGCAGGAGTTTTCTATTGATTCCTCCAGCTCAGGATGAGGGATTTGCAGGCTGAACTGTAAACAAGAGAGAGTGCTGTGACAATATCCCTCACTCTAAATCACCTCACGCTCCTTCCTGCTCATTGGGGCAGCACAAAGAGCTTCTCCTCGCTGGAATTTTTTCCTCTCCCTCTAAAACGGTGCAGGATCAGGCCTGGGAGGAAGGAGCTCTTAAAGTTAAGCACGTGCTTAAGTGCTTTTCTGGATCAGTGCCCTGCTCCATCGATGTTCTCAGCGCTATTTGCAGCAGATGTAATTGCCTGCCCACGGCTGCTCAGCACTAAATCTCCATGTCCTGTCCTCCTCCTCCTCCTCCAGAGCTGCTCCCCGAGCCTCTGAAGGTCACTGCAGAGCCACAGGCCCGGCTGCATGAGGAATCCAAGCTTTGGAAGTGTTGCCGTGGCTGCCGGCAGCAAAGATGAAAAGTTTGTGGCTCAGCGGTGTCGCCGTTTTTGGGATGAAGCCTCACGGGCTGGGGCAGGCAGAGAGCACAGCAATGAAGCTGAGCCTCTTCAGCTTGACTTCTTAGAATCCTAGAATTTTTTTTAGGCTGGACAAAACCCCCTTGAGATGGTTGAGTCCAACCCTAAACTTGTCCTTCAGTGCCACATCCACACATCCCGATGAGTTGTGACTTTTTTTCAGCTCCTTATGTTTTACCTTGAGCTCATTTCAGCCTGATTCTCAAAAGCAGGATTTTTCAGCTAATTCTGTTCTGGTTCTCAGTAAGCAGAACCTTTCAGCCTGGTTCTCAAAAGCAGAATTTTTAGGTAATTCTGTTCTGGTTCTCAGTAAGCAGAACCTTTCAGCCTGGTTCTCAAAAGCAGGATTTTTAGGTAATTCTGTTCTGGTTATCAATAAGCAGAACCTTTCAGCCTGGTTCTCAAAAGCAGGATTTTTTAGGTAATTCTGTTCTGTTTATCAATAAGCAGAATCTTTCAGCCTGGTTCTCAAAAGCAGGATTTTTTAGGTAATTCTGTTCTGTTTATCAATAAGCAGAACCTTTCAGCCTGGTTCTCAAAAGCAGAACTTTTCAGCTAATTCTGTTCTGTTTATCAATAAGGAGAACCTTTCAGCCTGGTTCTCAAAAGCAGGATTTTTCAGCTAATTCTGTTCTGGTTCTCAGTAAAGCAGAACCTTTCAGCTCATTTTGGTCTGGTTGCCATCCAGCAGAAGCTCCAGGCTCTTGCCTGGGGCTGGAGCAGGCTCTGATTCCCTCCCTGATGAGTTTGGGGCAGGGATCAAGGAGCAGGAGCTGCGAGGAGACACCAAGGCTGGTCAGGGACCAGCCAAGCAGGGCGTGGAGCATCCCTGGATTAGTCACACCCCCAGCACGGGGCTCTCCTGGAGCAGCAGGAAAACAGCTCCCGAGCTCTTGGTGTTTCCTGGAATAGAAGGAAAATGCAGAAGAAGGAATTTTTGGTTTGGTCCATGTGGGCAACACAAAATCCCCAACTGCTGCTGCTGCCATGTCAGCCAAGGTTCTGCTTGCTGTGCCTGAGTCCAGCTTTCCCATTCAAAGGAATTCCCAAATTTCCCTGATTTTCTTGGAATTAATAGCCAAGCTGGTGCAGGGTGTGCAGGAGAGCTCCAGGTAATCCGTTCCTGTGCTGTTATTTTTGTCCCTTTTTTTGTTTGCTTTTCATGGAAAGGAGGGAGCTCTTCATGTTAAAAAGGGGAATTGACACTTGTGGAAGGCAGCTTCCTTGGGAATTCGTATTTATCACAGGCTTTATACATAATGCTCAAAAGCTGGGGAATCTTTTCTTTATGAAGCATTCCTGATGCCACTTAGTGTAGGAAAAAAAGAGGAAGGAAGATGCTCATGGAATCATGGAACGGGTTGGGTGAGAAGAACCCAAAAGATGATCCAGTTTCAACCCCTGAATTTGTTTGGGTTGGGAGGGACCTGAAATCCCATCAGAGCCACCCCTGCCATGGCAGGGACCCCTCCCACTGTCCCAGGGGGCTCCAGCCTGGCCTGGGACACTTCCAGGGATCCAGGGGCAGCCACAGCAAATCTGGGAATTCCATCCCAGTCCCTCCCCACCCTGACCCTCAGAATTCCTCCCCAATATCCCATCCAACCCTGCCCTCTGGCAGCAGGAAGGCATTCCCTCTCATCCCGTCCCTCCATCCTGTATATAAATTCTCTATTTTAGACTATTTTGACTTTATTTTGATGCTTGAGGCCGGTGTGGGACACGTGGAAATCAATCCCACGGTTCTGGCCCTGGATCCCCAGCATTCCTGGGTGTTTGGCTGCATGGCTGGGCTCCCACAGCAGGCAGGTGAGGAGGGCAGGGCTGGCACTTGGACACGTCCCTCCTTCCATCACAGGCTCTGGATGTGCCCTCGGGCCGTCAATTCCTCCCTGCTCCTCCCAAGGCTGTTAAAGGCCAGGGACAGCTGCTCGTGTGTCTTTACAATATTTTACTGCACTGCAGCTTGAATTTGCCAGGGAACCTCCAGCCCCCTGTTAGGAAAATCCCAGCAATGAATTCTCCCCTCAGAGCTCCTGCTGGAGCAGCCAGAGTTTGTCCTAAGGTGAGATATGACAAATTCCCCGGTGATTCCTCTTCCACAGGTGAGGATTTCCCCCAGAAAATTCAGTTTTCCAAAGGCTCAGTGAGGTAGAAGCTGATTCCTTACCCACTGTGGATTTCATATTTTGGCCCAAAACTTGTTCTTGTGAGAGAGACCTGAAAAAAAACCACAGGTCTGGAAAGGCTCTCTTTGTATCTTGACATTCCAGCTTTTTATTTCTGTCTCTTTTCACTCCCAGTAATTTAGTTCATGGTTCTGCAAGCTGAGAATATTCAATTCCTTTTGTTTCTGTGGGATAAGGAGGTATGAAAATGAGGAGGTTTGATAATGTCATTTCTCCCCACTGTCTCTGGAGAGGGAGAAGAGGTGAATTCCTATAAAACTGAAGCAAATACCTGGGTTTTGTTCTGCTCTGGAGGTTGATTTCTGTGCAGCCAGCTGGTAACGTTTATGTAGAAATGGCATGAAATTTTCAGAGGTTTGAGGAGGAAAGTGCTAAAAGGCAAAAAATGTATCCAGTGCTGGGGTTATGCAGTAGATCTGAGGAGTACAACAACATTTATGTGTGGTTTAGAGCTTTGCCAATCTTTTGAACATTTAGAATGACACCACGTATAAATAATATTGTTCCACAATTGCCCTGCATCAAATTTTTAGCTGGGCAGTTAAAAAATAATTTTAAAAACCCAGTTATTGCTCCCATCTGAGGAGCAGCAGCAATGCCAGGAAATGTTTCCCTCCATCCCTGCTGGCAGTGTGCTGCCTGTGTCCCCTTTGTGCTCCCACAAATGCCCCTTGGCAAGGCCCTGGCTGGTCCCCAGAGCTGGGATCTCATCTCTGGGATGTGATCTCCTGCCCAGAGATGTTTCACAGCCCATAAAACAGGATTTTGTGGCTCCAAGGTAGGAGGCAGCCCCATCCTTTCTGCCATGGCTGGCTGGAATTTATCCCAAGTATGGATGAGGGACACCTTGGCAGGCACAGCCTGGGCAAACTGGGAGCAGAGCAGCTCATTCTGTGCCTCCTCTGCAAATAAACATTTCTTTATTCCCCCTCTGCCATGCCAACACCTGCAGCAGCTGCACACAGCAAATAATCTGGAATTGTTTGTGTTTTCCAGGCATCGTCCTACTGGAAGAGCCAGGAGTTTGGGATGTGTTTTTTGCAGGGAATTTGGGAGGGGATCCTGCCCTTGTGCAGGGCAGGTGTTTATTAGAGCTGAGCTGATCTGGGCACAAACTCCCCTTTATCCATCAGGAGCTGGAATTTGATTATTCTTGCAGCCCAGGGTATGCAGTGAAGCAAAGGGGCCCAGTTAAACCAGAATTTGTTGTGGAAATAAAAAAAGGTACAAGGCTCTCAGAAAGCTGTGGGGAAGCAAATGTCAGAGTGAAGAAATGCAAGAAAGTTGGGGATGCAAGGTGAGGAAATGATGGAGCTGTGTGCTGTGTGAGACAGGCCTTAGAAAATAGAATTATGTCAGCTTAAAAATGAACTTTATCCATTGCTTTAAACCATTACAAGCATTGTTAGAAGCAAAGAGGCACGTGTAATTATGTTAATTGGCTAAAGAAAATGCTTTTAATGTTCTCTCATTGGCTAAAAAACTTTTACAACACCACGTAACTAAGAGCAACTTTGCTGCTGTAAGCACCTGAAGCTGCTTCCATCTCCCCTGCTTGGTTCTGTAAAATGAGGCTGAATTTGATGAAATAAAGGATAAAAGGATGGAATAAAGGATAAAATGATGGAATAAAGGATAAAGGGATGGAATAAAGGCTTCGAGACAGCTGCTCCAGCATCCCCATCCATGTTTGTATCTATGTATGTAAAAATAAGAGAAAAAATATCCCAGAACCAACATTTGTGAGGGGATTCTGTGCTGAGGCACTGATGGAATTCCCACCAGCAGAGGAGGAAAGCTGGAGTGAGAGGGAAAACCTGGCAGGTTTATTCCTCCTGGAGCTCCAGGTGTGCTGCCTGCTGAGACTGAAGCCCTTTGCTCATCTCCAGGATCTGTTCCGTGAGACATCAGCCCAAATGCCTCTTGTTTGACTGCCCTTTAAACTCTGAAATGCAGCTGGAATGGGCTGAAAGGGATTTAAACACCAGCTTTGTTCACCCACCTGGGCAGACCCAGCAGTGCCACAGAAATGCAGCAAAACCAGGTGGGGTTGGGTCAGGGGGGAGTGATGGCTGGATGGAGAATTTCCCCAAAAACTGTGATGGCTGGATGGAGAATTTCCCCAAAAACAGTCATGGCTGGATGGAAGATTTCTCCAAAAAACAGTGATGGCTGGCTGGAGGATTTCTCAAATAAAAACAGTGGTGTCTGGCTGGAGGATTTCTCAAATAAATAAAAACAGTGATGGCTGGCTGGAGGATTTCTCAAATAAAAACAATGATGGCTGGCTGGAGGATTCATCCAAAAAAACCAGTGATGGCTGGCTGGAGGATTCCTCCAAAAACAGTGATGGCTGGCTGGAGGATTTCCCCAAAAACAGTGATGGCTGGCTGGAGGATTCCTCCAAAAACAGTGATGGCTGGATGGAGGATTTTCCCAAAAACAGTGATGGCTGGATGGAGGATTTTTCAAATAAAAACAGTGATGGCTGGATGGAGGATTTCCCCAAAAACGGTCATGGCTGGATGGAGGATTTCCCCAAAAACAGTGGTGTCTGGCTGGAGGAATTCTCAAATAAATAAAACCAGTGGTGTCTGGCTGGAGGATTGGTTCCCACCCCGGGTTCCTCCCAAGCCCTCAGGCCTGGGAGCAGCTGAGCTGCAGCATCCCAGATGTTCCTCACAGCTGAAGGGAAATGGCCCCTCCTGATGCCCCAGGGTGTTTGGTGTCATTCCCTGGTACCAGGAAACCCCAAAAATGCCCGGGTTTGTCAGTTTGTGCTCCTGGCACAGATGTTCCCTGTCCCAGCCAGGCAAAGGCACACATGCTGTGGTCACTTTGTCACCAGAACTGGGGGGAAACCAAGAACTTTCCAACATTTTATTAGTGTTAAACAAACAAGGCATTACTTTTTTTCTGCCCAGGATTTTGTTCTGGCCAGGATTTCTACAGGAATACTTTCATCCACACATTCCCTGGTTGTGTGAGAAAATCATTCCATCACACATGATTTTTACTAGACCTTTCCACACCTATCCAAAACCCACAGAAATTCATTGATTCGATGTTCCTTGGTCCCAAGTTACACAGTTCTCAGTATTTGGTTTCCTATTGCTTATTGATCACAACTTAATTGATGTTAATCAGGTTCTCATTCTTTGCTCTCTTGTGTCTCTTTCCCCAGATCAGGTGTCTCTGACCATGCCAGAGCTGATGTTTGGAGTTGCTTTGTTAATGGTTGTTTTCTTTTATTATTTTTTGTTATCTTTTGTGTGAGTTCCGTGCTACTCCCAGCCTGTTGAGATGCTCAGCTCATCAGGCCTCGAGTGGTGAAACAGGTCCCCGAAAAGAAACTTCAGTCCTGAAATTCAATCAAAAACCCCTGACTGAAGTCACATAAAAACATTTTAAACCTTGCATCATTTCCAACAACCTGACCAGCACGTTTTTTGTGTCCAGATGAGAAGCAAGGTGGCAGCAGCAGCTTAAACTGCTCCTCCCTCGACACATAAAGGTTGGGATTTTTCCTCTCTCCTGAGCCTGCAGGACCTCGAACCGGCCACAAAAAGTTCAGGGGTGTCAGAGGGAAGATCTATGCTCTAATCAGGAGGGATGTGTCCTCAGAGCTCTGTTAGCTGCCAAGAAACTACTTTTGCAAAAGTGGAGATCTCAAACAGCTCCTGAAAGAATTGGCTGGAGGGACACGGAGTGACCTGGCTGTGCTTGGAGAGGATTCCTGGAACAGGGGCTGAGGTGGCACGGCCAGCAGTGTGCTGGAAACTCACGGACACTGCCACAAAACGGGCACTTTAATTGGATTGAAACCCTCCCTGTGCAGCAGGAGCAGCAGGATCGTGGCTGACCGAGCTGAGCCCGGGCTCTGAAAGCAGCCAGGGGTGGAGATTGTCCATGGGGGACTGAGGCTGAATGCAGAGGGACTGAGAGGGATGTGCAGCCACAGGGGCTGCCTGGAGGCCCCAGGGCACCGGGAGGATGGATGGATGATGGATGATGGATGGATGATGGATGGATGATGGATGGATGATGGATGATGGATGATGGATGGATGGATGGATGATGGATGATGGATGATGGATGGATGGATGGATGATGGATGATGGATGGATGATGGATGATGGATGATGGATGGATGATGGATGGATGGATGATGGATGGATGATGGATGGATGGATGATGGATGGATGATGGATGGATGATGGATGATGGATGGATGGATGGATGATGGATGGATGGATGGATGATGGATGGATGATGGATGGATGGATGGATGGATGGATGGATGGATGATGGATGATGGATGGATGATGGATGATGGATGATGGATGGATGATGGATGATGGATGGATGGATGGATGATGGATGGATGATGGATGGATGGATGGATGATGGATGGATGATGGATGATGGATGATGGATGATGGATGGATGGATGGATGGATGGATGGATGGATGGATGATGGATGATGGATGATGGATGGATGGATGGATGATGGATGGATGATGGATGATGGATGATGGATGATGGATGGATGGATGGATGGATGGATGGATGGATGGATGATGGATGATGGATGATGGATGGATGGATGGATGGATGGATGGATGGATGGATGATGGATGATGGATGATGGATGATGGATGGATGATGGATGGATGATGGATGATGGATGGATGGATGGATGGATGGATGGATGGATGGATGATGGATGATGGATGATGGATGGATGATGGATGATGGATGGATGATGGATGGGTGGATGATGGATGATGGATGGATGATGGATGATGGGTGGATGATCGATGGATGGATGGATGATGGATGATGGATGGATGATGGGTGGATGATGGATGGATGGATGATGGATGGATGGATGGATGGATGGATGATGGATGGATGGATGGATGATGGATGGATGGATGATGGATGGATGATGGATGGATGATGGATGGATGGATGGATGATGGGTGGATGATGGATGGATGGATGATGGATGGATGGATGGATGGATGGATGATGGATGGATGATGGATGGATGGATGATGGATGGATGGATGATGGATGATGGATGGATGATGGATGGATGATGGATGATGGATGGATGATGGATGGCTGTCCTTACAAACCACACAAATCCACAGAAACCACACAAACACACACAAACCCCACTGATGGGTGACACAAACACAAACCCCACTGATGGGTGTCACAGCCCATCCTGGCCATTCCAAACCCTTCTCCTCCTGCTTTGTTCCCTTCCCTAAATGCAGGTGCTTCCCTGCTCTCCCTGGGGTGCTGCCTGTGGGAGTTGGGGGGATTGGAGACACCTAAAAAATCAGTGTATGGGAGCTCCTGCACAGAGCAATTCTCAGCCTGAGGGATGGGAACAGAAATTAGAGTTAATGAAGTGGTGTCTGGGTGTTTTTGTCTGAATTTGGGTATTATGACAGACCTTTCAAACTCATTTGAAACTCCAAAGGGTTAAATCACCTGAGATCCCATCTCATACAAGGGTCTCATTAGCACTCCTGGAATTTGAAACAGAAAAACTGGTTTGGAAAAAGTTTTCCCTGTAAGTTTTGATCTTGGTGTTGGATAAACGAATCCCACCTTTCCAGGATTTGTTTCTTTCTGAGGGTGTAAAGGGTCTGCAATCCCATATTGGTTTCAACAAACCAAAGCACAAATACCTCAAGGGTATTTCTTCTCTTTTCAAGAGATTTCTTCTCTTTTCAAGATGCAACTTCTTTACTCTCCATATGCAGAAGATCAGGAAATACATCAGATCTCTATCAAAACACAGAAATTGATTCATTTAAAATCTTAGAATGGTTTGGGTTGGAAGGGACCTGAAATCCCACCCAGTGCCACCCCTGCCATGGCAGGGACACCTCCCACTGTCACTGGTGTTGGATCTCAGGAATGTGGAGTTTTGGAGCTTTCTGTGCTCCCAGGCACAGAGCCCCTGGCAAACACTGCTCTGGAGCTGGAACCTTGGGGAAGGCTTGGAAATGTGAATAATGAGTTAGAAATCCCCAATGTGCAGTGGGTCAGGTGTGTGTGTTTGCACTGGGGGATGGGGTTTAAATTTGAGGTTTTTACAGCACAGGGGTGGATGTGGGACAGGATGGAGAATTTGGGGTGGTGTCTTTTTCTTTGTTCATCTTCTTCTCTTCCTTCTTCTGCACAGAACTCAGGCAGTGACCTTTGGTTGGTCAAATGTCACTCTAAGGGTGGTGGGAATCTATTATTGAGTTTAAAGTATAAATAATATAAGTGTAAAACTTTTATTGGTTTGTTTAGCTTTAAAAAGCCTTGGAGCAGCCTCAGCTGGAGCCATTTTTCCTACTTCTAGCAAGGAGCTAAAAGTACTGTTGTACTTTGTGTAAATTTTAATAAGATATAATAAACATCCAAGTCCGAACATGAAAAACCAACTCAATCTAATAATTTTCTTCTAATCTTCTAATCTTTCTTCTTCTTTTCATTCTAATAATCCTGGCTCCAAACAAAACCAAACAAAACTGATAACAAACCACTAATTAGTGGTGCAAAGCCTGCCTCACTCTAACACCAGGCTGCTCCAAGTCCTGGCCTTGGGCACTTCCAGGGGTCCAGGGGCAGCCACAGCTGGGCCCCCAGAGCCAAACAATCCTTGAGCCCTGGGATTTTTGGGCATGTGGAGCTTGGAGAGTTAATCGTTTTTCCCCTGGAGTCATCCCTCAGCTGCTGCTGCTGCTGCTGATCCCTTGCCCTCCACTCTGTGGTGGATGAGGCCCCATTTTTTAAAAAGCAAAACCAATTCTACTGTAGTCGCTGTGATTTAGAGCTTTGTTCCATGCTAAAACACAAAAAACTTGTGAAGATTTAGGTGCTGCACCAGCTTTTACAACAAGGAGGATTTCAGCTCGTGCTTCCCATCACCTTTTGGTGTTGTTGCTGCTGACTGAAGTTTTCTTCAGGGAAATTCTGGGATTGTCTGGGAATGACCAGAGCTCTCCCAGGGCAAAGGGTGAAACCACACAGGGTCAGGATCAGCACAAAACAGAAAATTCCCAGATTTGCTGTGGCTGCCCCTGGATCCCTGGAAGTGTCCCAGGCCAGGCTGGAGCCCCCTGGGACAGTGGGAGGGGTCCCTGCCATGGCAGGGGGTGGATGGGATGGTTTTAGGGTCTCTTCCAACCCAAACCATTCCAGGATTCTTTGATTTGATTTTCCCATCTCTCTGTGGGTGCTGCAGGAACAGCCCTGGGCTCTGGGAGTTTGCTGGGCAGGAGGGACAGGACACAGGGAATGGCTTCAAACTGACAAAGGACAGGGATGGATGGGATATTGGGAAGGAATTCCTGGCTGGGATGGAATTCCCAGAGGAGCTGTGGCTGCCCCTGGATCCCTGGCAGTGTCCCAGGCCAGGTTGGAGCCCCCTGGGACAGTGGGAGGGGTCCCTGCCATGGCAGGGGTGGCTCTGGGTGGGATTTCAGGTCCTTTCCAGCACAAAATATCCAGGACAAATCCTTCCTCCAAGGTCTCACTTCAAATCCACTTCTCTGTTCCAGTGTCTCAGAGAGAACATCCAGAAATGACCAGGGCCTCCATCAGTCCAAAGGTGAACACCAAATCCTGCCCCTCCACTGCTGAAAGTTTTTGCCTGGTAATAAAAATTAGCTCAGGAGGATTGCTAAGTAATTTCAAGTACCATAAAGTAACTGCTGGGAATAAAAAGTGTCGTAATTGTGAAAGCATCAGCCCAGTTTCTGCAGGGATGAGTTATTATCATTAATTATCACTCTATTTTATAGTTATTGCCTGTAATTTCAGACTTTAAATACTCCAAAGCATAAACAATGCTAATTTAATTACAGTGGGAGAGTCATAAAAATTTGCATGCAGAGGAAGAAATCATTAATAAAGTTTATTCCAAGAGAAACTTAATAATTAGCACTTGTTGGTATTTTTAGTGTGATGGAATTAAGTTCATTTCTTAGCTTGGCCCCCAGCTATTTTTTATATTTGTTTATCATCACCTTGAGATGGAGGATTGTGGGGAGAGTTGCATGACCTGTTATAAAAGTTTAGATTTGCCAGTTTCAATATCCTCATTTTCTGCTGTGAGATAGGATTAGGAGCAAAGGCAAGGTGGGCCTGAAACTTAGAGGGTGTAAAAAAAAAAAAAACTTTATCAGCAACATAAAGAAATCATAAATTCAGAATAAAACCTTCACATCTCCCCCCCTCCCACAACATAGAGAAACACTTCAGTCAGTTATCTTTATGATATATCAATAGTTATCAATATCATATATCAAAAGTGATCAATAATATTTTTCACTTCACTCTAGGGAGAGGAGTCTCCCCTTGTCCAACCGTAGGGATTTTTTTTTTTTTTTCCACAAGAAGAAAAAAATCAGTTTTCTCATGGCTTCACTTTCCACAAACTCCTCCCATCCTCACAGCTCTCCCAAAACTCTGCTTGTGGACCACGTTAAACCCATGGGGAATTTACTTGTAAGGCTGAAATGTTCAAAAAGCAAAAAAAAAGTTCTCTGCATTTCTCTTTCTCTCTGTTCATAATGGGGAATTTACATTTAAGGATGAACTGTTCAAAAAGTGAAAAGTTCTCTTTATCTCTCTCTCTGTTCATGCTTCACCCCCTTCTTCCCTCGGGGCAAAGGATCCTCCACACTTTTGCTCCGTGATCTACCAAGTTGAACACTCCAAACCCCCCCATGGTTTTTTTCCATGGTTTATAGGAATTTTTAGTGCAGTACAATCCACCCCTATAGCTCACAAAAGCATTTTCAGCCCAAATTCACGGCTTCTCCTCTCCTGTGAGTGCTGAGCAGCACAAAAATCATCCCCTGGTGCAAATCCCTTCCAGCAGGTTCATTCCCCTCCTCGTGTCCATGCACAGCTTTAGAAAAAAAAAAAAAAAAATAAAAAAATAAAAATTTGGGAATGGGAAAATCCAGCTCCTGCTGCTGGAAATGCTCCCACAGAAAGGTGAGGTGTGCCTCCAGGCACGAGCAGGGGATCCAAATTGCATTTCCTCTCATTTATGTCATTGTTTTCCTTAATTTCGTCATGATCTCCTGTCCCCTGTGAGGAACCACTCCTGCAAGTCGCGTTTCATCTTTGGCAGTGGGATGGTCACTTACGTCTATTGCAGTCATTAATCAAGTGGTTAATTAGTGCAGGGTGGTGAGCAGAGCACCACAGCGTCCTGCTGGAAACACAGAGCTGACAAGGAGCTGCTTTTTCCTCATTTGCGTTACACTCAGTTGCTTATGTTCAAAAATATCTGTTTAACGTGGATCTCTGTAATTTAACATTAATTTATGGGGCTGGCTGTATCCGTCTTTTTTTTTTGTTTGTTTGTGGGTTTTTTTGTTTTGGTTTGGTTTGGTTTGGTTTTTTGTTTTGTTTTGTTTTGTTTTGTTTTTCCCTCTTTTTTCTTTCGCTAATTCCCAAAGCACTTCAGGTCACAGAACACTGTCACAGCCCACAGAAAAGTAAAATTCCTGCCACTGGAGCTCTGAAATCTGCCCCCCTGCTCCAAATCTTCTGTATTTGTGTGGAGGAGCATCAATCCAGCTCTAGGAAATGACTCCCGGGTCCCCAGGGATGCCCCACAATGACTCTGCCACCACCCTGGTGGCCCCAAACGCCTCTGGTTCTTTACAGCACAGCATTTCTGCCCCTGCTGCCTTTGGGAGTGATTTTTGGGTGGTTAAAAAAATAAATCACCAGAGGGGAGGTGTTGGGTCTCAGGAATGTGGAGTTTTGGAGCTTTCTGTGCTCCCAGGCACAGAGCCCCTGGCAAACACTGCTCTGGAGCTGGAACCTTGGGGAAGGCTTGGAAATGTGAATAATGAGTTAGAAATCCCCAATGTGCAGTGGGTCAGGTGTGTGTGTTTGCACTGGGGGATGGGGTTTAAATTTGAGGTTTTTACAGCGCAGGGGTGGATATAAAACAAGATAGAAAATTTTGAGTAGTGTCTTTTTCTTTGTTCATCTTTTTCCATCTTCTTCATGAAACTCAAGCATTTGTCTTTGGTTGGTCAGTCTAATGTCACTCTAAGAGTTGTAAAAATACATTAATAGATCAAAAAAATAAATAATGTAAGTGTTAAACTTTTATTAGTTTAAATTTAAAAGGCCTTGGAGCAGCCTCAGCTGGAGCCTTTTCCCCACTTCCAGCAAGGAGCTGGAGGTGCTGTCACACTTTCTGCAAATTTTGATAAAATACAATAAACATCCAAGTCCAAACAGGAAAATCATCTCAATCTCCTTTCTAACAATCCTGGCTCTGAAGAAAAACAGATAAAACTGATGGCAAACCACTCCTGAGTGGAGCAAAGCCCTGGCAGAGAGGGTTTTGTGTGCTGAGGCTGCACTCCTGGAGCCTGAGCCTCACTGCACAAACTCCAGCTCCCCAAAGGTTTTTTGGTTTGGTTTTGTTTTTGGTTTGGTTTGGTTTTTTTGGTGTTTTGTTTTGTTTTGTTTTGTTGGTTTTTTTTGTTTTGTTTTGTTTTGTTTTTGTTTTGTTTTTGGGTTTTGTTTTTGTTTTTGTTTTTGTTTTTGTTTTTGTTTTTGTTGTTTGTTTGTTTTTGGTTTTTTGTTGTTGTTGTTGTTGCTGTTTTGGTTTTTGTTGTAGTTTTGTTGTTTGGTTGTTTTTTTTTTTTTGAATGAGGGGCCCCAAAACTGACCCAGAATTTGCAGAGTGGCCTCAGCAGAGCCCAGGACAAGGGGTGGGCACTGCCCTGCTCCTGTGGCCACTCTGGGCTGGCACAGCCCTGCTGCCCTTGGTCTTTTTGCCCACCTGGGCTCATTTGCAGCACCCCCAGGTCCTTTTCCAGCTTTCCAGCTGTCACAGGAAGAATAAAATACAGACAGAGTTTATTAGAGAAGCCTTTCTGCCATGTCTGAGGGGCAGCAAAGACTCATTTGTGTATTTAAACTCCTTGGCAGAAAGGAGTTTAAATAGAGGCAAATCCTTCCTTAACCTCAGATTTTTTTGGCAAAAGTTTAAATTTAAGGAGTCACTTTGCCCCTCAAGTTCCAGTGATGGCAAATCAGATCTGTTTGTAAAAATGAATTCATTATAAAGCAGATAACAGGCAACAGATCTTAATCAGAATTACTCAATACACAGCATAAAACTAAAGAACTCCCAGGAGATTACAGCAGAACATAAACCAGTGCATGATATCAAGGTATTAAAGCTGGCAAAATTAACAGCGGGAATTGATTGGGAATTGAATGTAATTTACCACCAAAACAAGGATAATGTGCACAGATCCCTTCACTTAATCCCTTGGGAGTAACTGAAATACTTATCCTCACTCATGGTGCAAACTCCACACATTTCCAGGAATTGGTTTTTAATTTCTTTTCATCTCCAGAGCATCAAAAGTCTCTCGTTCCATGGCACACCCTCGGTGGAGATGATCAACTTGAATTACCCACTTAGGAGCAATGGAGCGCCGCTGTGATTCTTGTAGGTATTTCCAAGGTAATTTTCACCTCTGCCACCAATTCCGTGTCACAGCTTGTCCCTGTCTGTGGCACCTAATGGCTTTGGAATGGAAATGAGCTTTAAGTGGCTGTTAACAGAAATTGCCTTTGAACCCATCAGCTGGAGATCAGAGACCCTGAGCTCTCCGGGTCTTACAAACAGGGTTGTTTTTTTTTTTTTTTCTTTCTGCATATAGATATAGATGGTTACAAACTGTAAAATGTAATTATTAGCTTTATTTGCCTTTTATTCTTGTTTATAGCCCGTGTTTCCAAGCTGGGTGGGCTCTTCCTGGCGTTTCCTGCTGCCTCTTTTTTTGGGGATTTGTGTTTTGGAGAGCGCTGGCCATTGCTCAGGTGTGGTTTTTGGGTGTGTTCCTGCCCTTTTAGGAGCTCCCATGGCACAGCCCGGCTCTGCACATCCACCCTGACAGCTCAGGGCTACAACAACACCCGAATTCCATCAGCAGAGCAACTCAAATGCTCCTCTTGGGGATGGATCCCCGAATCCACCCCGGGGCCGTGTCCTTTACGTTGCAGGGCGATATTCCACACTCGGAATGTGGGAATTGCCCGTGGAGATGGCCCAGAGCTGCTGGGGCTGCCCTGGAATCCTCGGAAGGGTCCAAAGCCAGGTGGGAACAGCCTGGGGTGGGGAAAGGTGACCCTGCCGTGGGTTTAAAATCCCTCCCCAGCCCGAACCATTCCAGAATTCTCTGGCTGTGTGGGATCAGCCCTTGCAGAGATTTCCATGCCCTGACCCTCTGCCCACATCCCTCCCTGTCCCAGATCCTGTTCCTGCAAACACATTTCACCCATCCCTTTACAAACCTGCTGCAGGGCTGGGCCGGGACACCCAAGGACATCCTGATGTGACAAATGTGATTCGTGCTAATTAAATTGTAACTATATTAATAAAATCGTATTTAGATCAATAGAAGACAATTGTCACAGAGTGAGGGGGGAAATGGGTAAGACAGGACAAAGGACATCTTCCAGATTGTCAGGAAAATGAATCCACAAACACCAGAGGTTGATGTCCAAAAAGGAGCCAGAGGAGCCCTGGAGCTTTATTGGGATAAAGGCAGAGGCCATGGGACATTCCCCTGGGGTCTCTCACATTTTTGGAGGACTCCCCTCCCTTTTTATCCCAATTTCCCTCTCTCTTTCCCCATGGGCTGAGATCATTGAGAGGCCCAGACTTCCCAAACCCCTGATCCCTGAGATTCCCCTCGAATGTACAACCCTCCCTTGGCATTTTTAATTCTTACAGAATTCATGGTTTTCCCCCATTGCTTCTTTCATATTTGGATATCCAATTTCATTGATCAGCAGCCCCACAGTTTGTTTGTAAAGACAAATCTCTTTTTCATTCATCAATCAGTGGAATCCATCCCATTGTTTCTTTTCTCTCTCAGTGCTGGCCTTACCTACAAGCAGATCCACAGCTCATTTGTAAAGACAAATTCAACATTCCTCTCAAGCTGTTGGGAAGAAGGAGGTTGGAAGGGAATAGTAGGAGCACGTAGGTCTGACAAGCAGCATCTACAAATACAAAGTTTCCACCTCGAGATGGGCCAAAATGGGATGAGGCCAAGCATGGGACTCAATCAAAGTCTTGCTATGGGAAACATCTGTGAGTCACACAGTGAGCACGGAGTACCTGCAGGGCACACCTCGGGCACTGAGGAAGACAATGAGCCTTCATCAGAAATGGGACCCTCAAAAGGATGGGAGACCCCTGGGGACACACACATTGACAGAGCTGGGGAATCCCAGCTTGGGAATTCTGGATTTCTCCTGACTCTCAGCTCCATTCCCAGGCTGACAAGCTGACTGCAGCTTCAGTTAGGGAGGAGTCTCCCAGGGTGACAACACGGTGACAAACAGAGTGGAATTCATCACCAACATTAACCCCTGGTGTCTTTCCCGTGGGACACATCCTGAGGTGCTGTCCCAAGGATGTTTTTCCCAATTGTCCCATGAGCTCCTGTGCTGTCCTGGCTGCACTGACACACTTTCAATCCGGGCTGGCTGCACAATAAATTGGCCTTTTTTGGGTGTTGCTGGCCTTTCTCTCTCTGTGCAGGGCAGTGAGCACATTCCCCCAACCCATGAGTGGAGCATGCACTGTACACATAATGCTGCACGTTTCAGGAATAGAAACTCGGAGGAGTTTTCTAGAACCTTCTGTAGCCTCCAGTATAGAAATGGGATCGTTAGCCTGGATCCTTTGGTACGTGAGGAATGGGAGCCACTCCCCATATCCCCCTCCCTGGTCGGTTTTGGTTTTGCTTTATACAAACCTCAATTATACTGAGTTACTCACTGCCAAAATTTTGCATATTCTTAAATATCTGCACTTTGATTGTTTCATCTCCAATACTTTAATTATCATCCCCAACACTTTGATTGTATTCACTTTGCTACTATTAAAATTTTACTATTAAATTTAATCCTGTTGCTTGATAAATTGTAAAACCAGAGCATCATTCCTAACAGAGTGACAGTTGAGGTGGCCCTGGGGACACAACCCCAGCCTGGCACAGCCCCCAGCAGGGTCCAGCAGCTCCAGTGCCCTCTGCTCTCCCCCCTGGGCCAAAACACAAATTCCTGAATGGGCTGGGCTGGAGGGGAGCCGGGGTGGCTACTCAGAGTTTGGGGGATTTTTTTTTTTTGCTTTTTTTTTTTTTGTTTGTTTTTTTTTGGTTTTTTTATTGTTTTGTTGTTTTGTTTTTGGGTTTTTTTTAAGTTGTTTGGATTTGGTTTTGGGTTTTTTTTCCTTTTTTTTTTCTTGGTAGGTTGGGGGTTTTTTTGTTTGTTATTTTTTGGTCTTTTTGGGGTTTTTTTTGTTGTTTTTTTTTCTTTTTTGGAGGGGGTTGTTTGGTTTCGTTTGGGGGTTTTGTGGGTTTTTTTGTGGGTTTTTTGTGTTTATTTTGTTTTGGTTTTGGTGGTTTTTTTGTTTTTTTTTTTTGTTTGTTTGTTTGGACTTTTTGTTGTTTTTTGTTGTTGTTGCTTTGGGGTTTTGGTTTTTTTTAGTCGTTTGTTTTTGATTTTGGGGTTTTTTTTCCTTTTTTTTTTGGTAGGCTGGGGTTTTTTTGCTTGTTTTTTTTTGTCTTTTTTGGGGGGGTTGTTTGTTTGTTTGTTTGTTTGTTTTTGTTTGGGGGTTGTGGGGTTTTTGTGGTTTTTTGTGTTTATTTTGTTTTGGTTTGGGATTTTTTTGGTTTTGTTTTTGTTTTGTTTTTGTTTGTTTTTTTGTTTTTAGTTTTGGGTTTTGGTTTTTCTGTTGGTTTGTTTGTTTGATGATTTTTGTTGTTTTTTGAGGTTTTGGTTTGGTTTTTTTTTTGAGGTTGAAGGAGATGCAGAGGCAGACCCAGCAGCCTGTGTTTATTATTTACCTGCTCCGTGGTAAAAACTGAGCTGCCAAATTCCAAGAGGGGCAGGATTGCCTTGGAAATGAATCCAGACCTGGGGGTTTATTTTTTGGCTGTCAGGCCTGCCTGCTTTCCTGTCACTTTTTGCATTATTCAGTTTATTTTTGGGGAGTGCTGGGACCAATATTGGCATTTCAGCCTTCAATAGATTCCAAAAACAAATGACAGCTCAGGTCATTTTCATTTTTGTGATATCACACCTGGGATTTTTTTTATTTTTTTTTTTTTTGGCTTTGTTTGAAACCCTCTGCTCCTCTCTTTTCATTCTTTTCTTTTTGACACGAGCAGTGCCTTGTTCTGCTTTGCTGACACGACAGAAATGAGATTTATCCACTCTGAAACTTCCAGAATTATCCGGGTCAAACAATATTTAAATTGTCAGCAGGAGAAAAAAAACCAAGAGCAGCTCGTTAATATTTGAATTTGGAGGTGAGAGGTGTGGGTTTGATGATGTTGAATTTTCATCATTCCTTACGAGCTCCAGGAAAAGAGAGGAGAAATTGCTCAGGAGTGCTCTGGGATGTGAATTCATGAAGAAGTGTTTCATTATGGTTTGTTGATGATTCCTGCTTTCTTTTGGTGAATTATGAAAGTGATTTGAACTCGCTCCTTAGCACATTCACTTCTTCTAATTGCTCCAGAGGATGCAACCCCTCGGATTTATTTAACAACAAACAGAAGGCAGCAAACGGAATAAAAATGGTTTTATGCCAAATCCAAGAGAGATTTTGTTATTTTCTCTATTTTTTTTTTTTTTTAAGGAAAATTCAATATTTCAAGAAGAAACCTGCGGGCACAGGAAAGAAGAATTTGAAAATGTTTTTCAAACGCTCAGGGACAGGAATTGGGATTGAAGAGGGGTCGGTGTGTGAGGGGATTGAGGATCCCAGAGCAGAATGGGATGGGAGGAAAAAGGAGAAAATGGGAGAGTGGAGATGCCTGAGTGCTCTGCTTGGCTGGAAATTGTTTAATGTAGTAAGTTAAATCTCATTTTAATAATGATTTTTATTCGAAATTTATTATTTCTTTATGTTATTAATCAAGTTTTCCTTTTAGGCCTACCTTGCTTTTCCTCCTAATTCTATCTCACAGCAGAAAATGAGTCTTTATTAAAATAAAAAAATAAAAATATTAAATGTCAAATCTAAACTACTACACTGAGGAACAAAATCCTGTGGATTGCACGAGATGGACAAAAATAGACTGAGGGAACCAAATTCCAGCTGAATTCCAAACCTCCAGGTGGGCTTGGAGCATAAATGTGCATTTTTAGTTTAGAATGCAATGAAAAATCACAGAGGGGTTTAATTCACCCTGGGGTGAATTCCCGGGGAATTCAGTCACGGCCAGGTCCTTCACACCCACCACTGCCTACTATTATTATTATTATTATTATTATTATTATTATTATTATTATTATTATTATTATTATTATTATTATTATTATTATTATTATTTTCTTTTTTCTATTTCTATTTTTATTTATTTCTTATTATTTTTTATTTTTGTTTTTATTTCTTTCTTTATTATTATTTTTTATTAATTTTTGTTGGTTTTATTTTTAATTATTTTTATCATTATTAATATTCCTATTTTTATTTATGTTTTATTCTTTTTTGTTTTTATTTTTATTTAGTTAGTATTTCTATTTTTATTTTTCATTGATTTTTGTTGGTTTTATTTTTATTTATTATTTTGATTATTAATAATATTTCTATTTTTATTAATTAAATAATAATAATAATAATAATAATAATAATAATAATAATAATAATAATTATTATTATTATTATTATTATTATTATTATTATTATTATTATTATTATTAGGAACGTGGCTGTGCAGATTCCCAGAATCCTGATTATCCAATTATATTATTATTATTGTTATTTTTTAAACGTTTTTGGGTTTTATTTCTGTATTTATTATTATTTCTATTTTTTTTACTTTTATTTATTTTTTATTATTTTGTTGTTTCCATTTTTATTTATTATTATTATTATTATTATTATTATTATTATTACTTCTATTTTTATTTTATTTATTTTTGTTATAATAATAATAATAATAATTTTTTTTTTCTTTTTTTTTCTGCAATGCACTGGAGCTGTCCAGTCACTGGATAAATTCTTCCCTTTGATTTCCAAATATCCTTAAACCCTCACCTAATTTTTCTCCTTCGAAATATTTTGTACAAATCCTTGTCCCCAAAGCATGCCAGGCTCGATGGCATTTAAAATGCAATATTTCATGGTGATTTCCCCAAAATTAATGCTTTTATGGTATTTTTTTTACTGCAATATTTCATGGTGATTTCCCCAAAATTAATGCCTTTATGGTATTTTTTTACTGCAATATTTCATGGTGATTTCCCAAAACTGATGGTTTTTTTCACCCTCACCAAAATCAGAAAAAAATCGATGCCCACAATGGCAATAAAGCAGAATATCCACGCTGGGCAGAGAGAAAACGTCAATTAAAAAAAAAAAAAAAAAAGAGATTTTTCTTTCAGGTTGGCAACAACCACAACAAACGGCAAAGTTATGAGTTGGTTTTTTCTCTTCTCCTTTTTTTTCTCCTCATGGCATCCCCAGCCTCTCAAACTTGGATTAACAGGAGCACTGAAACTGGAGCTCTCAGCTGGGGAAAAATGGGGATTTAAACACGTCCTTGCTTCTTTCTCAGCTTTAAAAATTTTTAAAAAGGAGAATTTTTTTTGTTCAAAATTTCTGAATATCTGCATTTTTTTTGTTGTTGAAACTGCTGAAATACCCACTCGTTTTGGAAATAAATGGAAATTTTGGAGAAATAAATTTTTTATTTTTGCTTTTTTTTTTTCAACCTGTCAGCCAAGCGTGACACCTTGGCAGCGGATTGGAAATGAATTTTCATTTTACATAAATTTTATTTCTTTCTTCATTTCCTTTCAGTCCTGTAGGATTCACCCACTTGGACCTGCACCCAGAGCACTTCCAGGAGGATTCCCTTCCTAATTATCAATCAGAACAATAAAAATAAAAAACCAGAATTAATATCCCCCTTTTTATTTCCTTTTATTTATTTATTTTTCCCCCAGTTACAACAAGGATCCTTGGGACATAAATCCTGGCTCTTGCTTTTAGGCTCCTGTTTAAGGCTGGGTGGAAATTCACTGTTTTTGCCCCAAAATTATGATAGGAAAAGCTGGATGGGAACAAAACTCAGGATTTTGGCATTTTTAAAGCCATAAAATTACTCCCCCTGGGTAAGAAGCTCAAATATTTTATTTTTTTTTTTTCAGGAAAAATCATCCTTTCCCCAGAATTGAAGATTTTGGCTCACAGAGATTTTTCTCCAGGTCTGTAGCTCCTCTTCCAGATTTTTCCCTGTGTGCTTCTACCACATCCCAGCCTTTGTTTGTGCAACATCCATCCTGGTTAGAGAGGAAAGGAAATTCCTGGAATTCCTGAAATTCCAGTTTTCCAGCTGGGAAAGGGCACCAGATTTTAGTGAAGGACTGTGTGGAGTGGAGCCCAGCACGAGGAATGGACTGAAATATTGGTTTCCCTGCTTGTTTACAGTCCCACCATAAAAATCAAAAATTATCCTCCCATAAAAAGATCTCCTGGAGCAACATTTGGGATGGAGGAGGGAGGAAAAGATTGTTTATTAAACAGATGCTGTGAATTTAATA
The DNA here is from genome assembly GCF_052056855.1 of Sturnus vulgaris. Taxonomy (NCBI): domain Eukaryota; kingdom Metazoa; phylum Chordata; class Aves; order Passeriformes; family Sturnidae; genus Sturnus; species Sturnus vulgaris. The sequence goes on along the minus strand of NC_142270.1, from coordinate 3,714,725 downwards.
TGGCAACATCATTGCCACCCAGGGTTTTATTAAGGATATCTTCTTATCCAGAAATTCATCGTGCCTGTATCCACTCTTATTTAACCCTGATCTCCAGGAAGAAACAATTCATGAGCCATAATGTGGGAAGTGAAGGGGAATGTGATAAATCAAAGCAGCAAAGGCAAGCACGGATCAGGAGAATGTCACAAAAAGCGACATTCAGAGAGGAGCCAGCCTTAGGGACTAAACTCTGCTGGGGCTCTTCCCACAGAGGATTTCAGTTTTCACAGGGAGAGAGGAAGTTTGGGTGAGATTTTAGGGAGGAATTCCTGGCTGGGCTGGAATTCCCAGATTTGCTGTGGCTGCCCCTGGATCCCTGGAAGTGTCCCAGGCCAGGTTGGGATAATCTGGGACAGTGGGAGGGGTCCCTGCCATGGCAGGGGTGGCTCTGATGGGATTTAGGGTCCTTTCCAACCCAAATCATTCCAGGATTTTGTGGGAAGAGAAAATCTCCCAGTTCAAAGAAGTCTCACATTCCCTGAGCACCTCTGAACCACCCCAGGTGAACCTCCCGAGGATCTCAGGGATGTCTGTGGGCAAACTGTGACCCCTCTGAGAGCTGGAGATAAACCCCAAACTCACCTGGAGATAAACCCCAAACTCACCAGGGCATGAATCCCAAACTCACCTGGATATGAATCCCAAACTCACCTGGAGATAAACCCCAAACTCACCTGAAGATGAATCCCAAACTCACCTGGATATGAATCCCAAACTCACCTGGAGATAAATCCTAAACTCACCTGGAGATGAACCCCAAAATCACCAGGGGATGAATCCCAAACTCACCTGGAGATAAATCCTAAACTCACCTGGAGACGAACCCCAAAGTCACCTGGAGACAAATCCCAAACTCGCCCAGGCAGCTCCAGGTGGGTCTGGGACCCAGCCATGTTTCCTGTGCTGCTGTTTGAGAGGGGCAGGAATTCCTGCTCCAGGTGTGCCCCACCTGAGCACGGCTGTTCCACCCCACAAAGCTCAGCTCGGGCCTCCAGGCTGGGATTTCCTGCTGGGATTTGTCTGGAACAGAAACTCAAACTTGCCTTGGGACAGCCAAGGGGAACTGGGAGGGTCAGACCTCAGCATTCCTGCCCCACAAATCCCATTTTCAGGAATGTCTCCATCAGCCTTTGGTGATAAATTTGGAAAACACAGATAAAATCCAGAGGGAATATTGAGGAGCCAAACTTCAGAGCAGATTGTTCCCTGCTGATCCTGTCACACTGTCACCTCTTTGTCACCCAGAAACCGCCCCAGCCTTGGGTCAAGGATGGATTTTTGGGTGAGGGAACAGCACCTGCAGCTTGCTCAGCCCTGGGTGGAATTTTATTCCTCTCTAATTCCTGTGCCTGGCATTAAACCCTCCCTGAGATATTGACTAGGATAGGAAAAATTAAATTAATTGATGAATTATTTCCTGGCTTTATTTATTTTCTCTGGTTTGCTGCTGCTGCTGCTTTTCCACCTTCCCTGGCAGAGCCTTCAGGGTGTTACAGATGTGTGGCCCAGGGGCTGAACCCATCCTTCCACAATTCCCTCTTGCCACCCCCCAAAAATTGATTGAATCTCAGTTTATAACATTTTCTGCAAACTCTGCAAACGAGGGGCAGGGCTGTAAGGAGGAACATGAATATAACATACATGTCATCATGAAGATAACATTTACATAATCAAGTATATAACATTTATGTAATCATGTGTATAACATTTATATAATCATGAATATAACATTTATGTAATCACGGATATAACATTTATATCATCATGTATATAACATATCTGTAATCACGTATATAACATTTATATCATCATGAATATAACATACATGTAATAATGAATATAACATTTATGTAATCATGAATATAACATACATGTAATAATGAATATAACATTTATATCATCATGTATATAACATATCTGTAATCACACCTCCCTCGCTGCAGGGCAGAAAAATCTGCAGCTCTTGTGGTGAATGAATCATTCATTTTTTTTATTTCACTTCGAGCTTGCACCTGTCCAAAAAGCTGTGGGTAAATTCTCTTCTGTAAACGTCTTAAAAATCGACTTTTTTGGGGGAGTTTCAACAGCTAAAAAAATAGTTTCTGTTCTCTGGAAGAAAAATATGAGCAACAAAAAGCTGGAATCCCAACACTGAGATGCTTTGAGAATTTCCCATTTGATGTTTACACACCTCAACTCTTTTGTAACAGTTTGAAGTGGCAAAAAAAGAATTCTTTTTTTTTTACTTTGAGAGTGTGGAAACATTTATTCCCTTTAAAAAAAAAAAATTAAAAAAAGCAAAGGAACTTTGCCTACACTTTCCAGGGAGAACTTCAGCTCTGCCCTAAGATCTGGTGTAACATCACCAGCAGCAGGCAACATCCCAGGGCTGCCCCGTGGCTGGCACTGCTGATTTATTGATTTATTCAGCCAGCATTTCATGCAAATGCAGCTTCTGTGCCTGGCTTGTTGGAGCTCTCTGGAGGAATTTCAGCAAATTCACAGCTCTTGTTTCCTGAGCATGAATAACAAAACCTCTTCCATCACTGAACTGCTCTGCCTGGTGGAAACCTCTGTGGGAAAAGTCATTTCTTCCCGTGTCTCATTTTAGGGTAAAGCACCAGCAGCATCTTGTGGGTGCAAACACTGGACTAAATATTTCAGCTTTTTGTAGCAGAATCTTCCAACTCATTCAATTCCGGGCCAGAATTCCTTCCCTAGTGCAGATTTTTTTTTTTTTTTTTTTTTTTTTTTTTTTTTTTTTTTTTAAGGCTGCTTCATTCTGAATATTTACCTTGGAACAGAAAAGGGGAAAATCCCTTTTTTTAGGAAAAGAAATCAGATCAAATCAAAAATTTCTTTCTCCTTTCCATCGCTGCCTTTGAACCTCGGTGGATTAACGCTCCAGCCTTTGCTCTTTCTCACAAGTGCGAGATGCAATAATTTTCATACCCAACACACTGGAGCAGCTCGGGTTCTGTTCAGCATCATGTTGACCTTTTCAGCATTCCGTATTTTGATTATCTGGTGATCTTTTCCCCGCTGCAAGGCTGGGGACAGGCAGAGTAAACAGCGCAACAGATCTCAACAAAGCTGCTGCTCCGATCTGCAAACTGCAGGACACATCCAAATATTTGCCATTGTCCTCTACCCGCTCGCCAAAGGGAACAGAAACTCAGGAACAGATTGCCGGGGAAGGACAGGGAAAATGATGAAGATTGAGGGTTTGATTTATAAGGAGAGATTAAAGCGACAGAGGATGAATGGTTTGACTAAACAGATTTTGAGTTGGGCGAGAAAAGTTGTCGGAGAGCAGGGAAAATTATTTCAAAGGTTTTATCTACGTTTTTTTAGGTGCTATTGAATTGATAATTAATCTGAAATATTCTGCAACAAGCACGCTGGTGTGGCCAATGCCCATGTTTGTTTTAGCCAGGAATTTCTCTCTGTCCAGCTGAGGGTTATTTCAGATTCTTGCTGTAGGAAATGTGTGTGGAGTCATTCCTGCTGCAAATCCAGGCTCCAGTCCTGCAGCAGGGCTGGAAAAGGCCAAGCTAATCTTGCAGGACTTTCATGGCTCTATTTTGATGTCATCGTGTCACTTCCAATTAAAATATTTGCTTTACCAAGTGTCACATCTGTGTGTTCTCCAATTCCCTCCGTGCCCTGTTTTTGTGGTGGGATTTTAGGATTTACCTGGGCAAAAAGCTCCGTTTTTAATTCCTGCCTGGGACCTGCAAAGCTTGGTGCCATCAGGATATTATTCATTATTATTATTATTATTATTATTATTATTATTACTATTATTATTATTATTATTATTGCTCTTGTTGTTGTTGTCGTTGTTGTTTTGTTATTGTTACCATTATTATTTTAATTTTTCATTTTTCATTATTATCATTATCATTATTATCATTATCATTATCATAATTATCATTATTATCATTATTATCATTATTATCATTATTACGATTTTCATTTTTTTCATTCTGTTCATTATTTTCATCATGATCATTATTCCAGTTTTTATCGTGTTTGTTTAATCATGACATTTTTACTAAAATTCAGCCCTTCCAGTCCCTCTGGATATGGATGACTCCGTTTTGTGGGAAATCCAGCAGGGAATAATCCAGGGTCACTCAGCACCTCTGAGCTGCTCCTGGGATTTGTTTTAATTCTTCCAATTTTTCATTAGGGCAAAAGTGCTCTGCCGAGCAAAGCAGAGCATCAGGAGCAACAATAAATTATCATTTTTGAGGTATTTGTTGGTTTTGTGGCTTTTTCTTTGGTTTTTTTTTTTTTTTTCCCCCAAAACCTGAGGCACACTGTGGATTTGGGATGCTGCCTCCAACAGGATCTGCCTTTAATTGGGAATTTGCTTTTAATTTATGAAAGAAATCTGCCTGAGAAGAAAACAAATGTGCAGTTTATGCTCCATCATTAAAGCTGGTCAGGAATTTTTCTGTGGGAATCTACATATCTCCAAGTGAAATTAAGGACTTGGAAAAAATAAAATCGAGGATCAAAGGTTCATTCGAAATTAAAGTTTGTGTGGATTTGCAGTTAGAATGAAATGAATCTCTGTCAGTGGGCAGGCACATCTAAAGTTCTGCTCTCTGAGTGTTCTTATATTCCTTTTATTTTGAAGGAATAAAAGCTATTTATCTGCCCTTCTTGGAGTGGGATGAATCAGCCTGGGAAGAGCCCAATTCTTTTTCTTTTCTTTTCTTTTTAAAACCAATTTTAAAGCCCGCTGAAGAAGTAACCTGGGTGAAGTCCCTCCTTCCTTTATTCAACTGAAATGAGAGGAAAATTGAGATTTGTGGCTTTATCCTGACCTAGCAGAGGGATTATTTCATTTGCTGAGAGTTTTTCCTGGGCTCTTTCTGTCCATTGCTCACTCCAACATTTGGGATTGAGCAAGGACCAGTGCTGGGCCATCATCCCCTCCCTGCTGGGGAACTGAGGCAAAGAATTCATGAGTGCCAAACTGGAGAGTTAATCCAGGCTCAAAACTGGGATTAAACCTTTCCTGAACGCTGCTTAGAGGAATATTTAAAAGTGGAAAATAAAACACTGATCCCTGAGCAGAGTAAAGAAATCATGTGTGCAAAACTGGAGAGTTAATCCAGGCTCAAAACTGGGATTAGACCTTCCCCAAACACTGCTTAGAGGAATATTTAAAAGTGGAAAATAAAACACTGATCCCTGAGCAGGGTAAGGAATTCATGTGTGTAAAACTGGAGAGCTAATCCAGGCTCAAAATTAGGATTAAACCTTTCCTGAACGCTGCTTAGAAAAATATTTAAAAGTGGAAAATAAAACACTGATCCCTGAGCAGGGTAAGGGATTTATTTTGAGCACAGCAGTCCTGTGTGGGGCCAGGTGAGGTCAGGAAGAAGAAATTCCGAAATGCTGACAAGTCAGGATTGAATTTCTCCTTCTGGCTGTGGATTCCTGTGCTCCCTGGGACTGGGATGTGCTGTGGGAACCTGACAGGGGAGGGGGCTGGAGCTCCCAAACTCAAATTCCTGCTCCCTTCTCAGCAGGATTTAATTCCAAGGCTTGTTCTGGTCTCTTTTGGGGGAATTCATCCATTTCCTCTGCTACTGAGAGCCCAAATTCCCTGTAAAATCCCCAGCAGTGAAGCTGCTCAGGAAATCCAGGAGCTTTTCCCTCTTCTCCTCGGGGAGCTGGGATGGAATTTCAGGATTTTCCCTGAGCTCTGTGGGGTTCCCTGCTGGTTCATCATTCCCACAGGATTCCTGTTTCCTTCTGGATTAACAAATGCGGGGGGTGCACTGTGTTTGTCTGTGAGATCTCTGAAATAATCCCTAAATCCCTCTATAAAATGGGATGAACAGAGAAGGAGGCAGAGAAGAGGGAGCTCTTATGGGATTGAGGGAGGTTCCTATGGATTGACAGCGATTCTTAGGGGATTCCAGGGAATTCTTGTGAACTGAGAGCAGTTCTTATGGATTGAAGGCAGTTTTTATGGGATTGGAATCAGTTCCTATGGATTGAAGGCAGTTTTTATGGGATTGAAGGAGTTTTTATGGGATTGGAATCAGTTCCTATGGATTGAAGGCAGTTCTTGTGGGATTGAAGGAAATTCTTATGAATTGAAAACAGTTCTTAAGGCAGTTTTTATGGATTTAAGGCAATTTTCGTGGGATTGAAGGCAGTTTTTATGGGATTGAAAGCAATTCCTATGGATTGAAATAAATTCTTATGGATTGAAGGAAATCCTTATGGATTGAAACCAATTCTTATGGATTGAAGGCAATTCTTATGAATTGTAAACAGTTCTTATGGATTTAAGGCAGTTTTTTGGGGATTGGAGGCAGTTCTTATGGAATTGAAAGCAATTCCTATGGATTGAAGGCAGTTTCTATGGATTGAATGCAGTTCTTATGGATTGAAGGCAGTTTTTATGGGATTAAAAACAAACAGTTCCTATGGATTGAAGGCTGTTCTTGTGGGATTGAAGGAAATTCTTATGGAATTGAAAGCAATTCCTATGGATTGAAATCAATTCTTATGGATTTAAGGCAATTTTTATGGGATTGAAGGCAGTTCTTAGAGATTGAAGGAAATTCTTATGGATTGAAACCAATTCTTATGGATTGAAGGAAATTTTTATGGATTGTAAACAGTTCTTATGAATTTAAGGCAGTTTTTATGGGATTGGAGGCAGTTTCTATGGGATTGATTATTTCCATCCCACATAATAATAATAATAATAATAATAATAATAATAATAATAATAAAGGATATTATTATAGCCATCCATGGAGCAGCATGGCCTGCAGTCTTCCTGCACAGCTTTGAGGAAGAGGAGGAGATTGTCTGGGGAAATAACAAACCACACACATCCTTTATTTCCATTTTCATCCACACCAGCTCTGTGCACCCTCTTCACATTTCAGGCACTGCATTATTCCACCTGTTAACAGCACGTCCTGGCTCTCTGTGTGTGTATATTTTAAAAGTCAGATGCTAAACCGGGTTTCATCATCTCCAAGTGACAATAGATCTTGTTGGTGACAAATTTATGGCTATTCCATTTTTGTGCTGGTGTCAGCTAACCTTGGCAAACAGAGCCCCTCTTGCTGTTGGGATGAATCCAATAAATCTTGGCTTTTCCACTTTTTCTTCCTCCTGCTTTTGAAACCTTGTCTCAGACCTTGTCACCTCCTTTTATTCATGGCAGCCAGAGCATCCTGTGGGCTGAAACTCCTTCAAGGACCTGCTGGTAATATTTCACCCCTTTTTTAGTCTTTTTTAAAATTTATTTATTTATTTTTTTTAATTTATTTCTCTCTCTTGCCTTGATGCATAAAACCCCCCATGAACAGTTCTGGGATGGTTTCAGAGGCACTGTTTGGATATTTGTTTATTGGCAGTAATTTCCAGAAGCTGAAAGTAATCTCCAAATGCTTCCATTCCAATGAGGCTTTGATCAGTAAGAGTCCTTGGTTCATTTTATTTTCTTTTCTACCACAATCCTGTGGTTCTGCATCTCTCAGGAACATTTTTCCACCCTTGCAGTAATTCCTTCAGCACAGGATGAGGATTTTTCTGCCCCTGGACCCTTTTTGCTGCTTTTGTAAATCAATAACAAAATTTACAGGGCATCCTTTAAGGAATTTGAGCTGTTGTCTCATTTAATGAAAGATTTCCAATAAGAGAAGCAGAGTGAAAGTGAGCTGAGTGAAAAAAAAAAACCCTGTCGAAAATCTGGTGTGGTTTTAGTTCTTGGTAAATCAAAGAGAAATCAGAAATTTAGAATGCATTTTGTCAAAATATTTTTCCCTTTTCAATGCTGTCTTTGAAAATAAAAAAAAAAGAAGGATGGGTTTAAATGATAAGTTATATTTAATAACATAATTTATATATTTATATTTATATTTATATTTATATTTATATTTATATTTATATTTATATATATTTATATTTATATTTATATTTATATTTATATTTATATTTCAGAATCACAGAATCCTGGGATTGGAAGGAACTTCAAACCCCATCCAGTTCCTCTATCCCAGGCTGCTCCAAGCCCTTTTTTTTCAGAAGAAAATGTCAGAAATTAATTCTGAATGCCTCTATCCTTTTAAAAAAAACCCCAAACTTGTGTTTTCAAGTATTTGGCATTAATTGAAGGAGCTCAGGCCTTGCTCTGGCTGAACCTTTAAGGTTTTACTGGAAATGACCTGGGAATAAAGAGTAATAATAAATAATAAATACCTGTAAATAAATCCCTTCACTGCTGCAAAAACAACTTTCAAGCTACAGAATTCTATAATAAATACAAAAATAAAAGAAATTGCAAGATCTGGAGGTGTTTCTATAGATGTGGTGCCACTTCATGGCAGCAGGTTTAGCTGGATATTAAATATTATTGATTTTTATTAAACAAATCCCTCTAGACGAGAATTTGATTGATTTCCTTCCTCTGACAAAGCTTTCTGAAGGACCTGGAATTACCAGCTCAATTCACATGTTTGGTCTTTCCAGTCCAAAAAAAAAAAAAAAAAAAAAAAAAAAAAAAAAAAAAAAAAAAAAACAAGGAGAAATAGAATCGAGTGGTAAAAAAAGCCAAGAGGAGGGAAAAGCACTGCCTCGAAAATGAAGTGTAACATTTGAAATTGCACCCAGCCACAGCAGGGGATGATTTCCTGTGCTTTATCCCCTTCAAGAATCACAATAATTGCAATTTTCGACTAAATTAGGGTTGGAATGTGGCTCAGTACCTGTTACAAATTTCAGATTCAGATTCTCAAATAGAATTTCCTGATTCTAACGGGGACAGGAGGTGCCTTTATGGGAGTGGATTTGTTTGGCATCAGCACTGCCATAACTCTTCACCCTTTTTCGGGGCTGTAGGTGCTCAGAGGAGAATAAATGGGATTTTTTTTGGGGGGATTTGATGGCTGCAAGTGCAGGGAAAAGTTCTGGAAGGCAGTGACACCTCTCATCACTCAACTCCTGCACAGACACAGGAGCTGTGCCTGACGTTTCCCTTGGCTGATATTCTTAATTTGGAGCAGAAATATCCCCAGAAATAAGAGTGGATCATCTTTGAAGAACTCCCGGGGATTTCCCGAGCTCTTGCCTTGTTTCAGTTTGTTTTAGGGTTTTTTTTTTTTTGGAGTTAGCACGGAGCTTCACATCCTCGCCAGAGGCTGTGACCTGTGAAATGCAGGAGCCACCGACGTGGGGATGGAAAAGCTCCTGGAGAAGGTTCAGGGAGCTCCGGGGAAGGTTCCTGGTTTGGATTTTCCTCCCCTGGGGCTCCCACCCAGGTCAGCAGCACAGCCTGGGGTCACCTGAGTGCCCCCAATCCCCTCCCTGCTCTGTGCTCTCCCTGTGGCCAGAAAAACAAAGAATTTCGTGAATTTGAAGGTTTTTAAACTCTTGCAGCAAGGGGTGGAAGTGCTGCTTTTCACTGCTGAGAAATGAGAATTTCCCCTCTCCCAGCACGGAGAAAAAGGTTTGGACTGGAGTAAAAGGTTCAAGACTGGGACAAACTGGGGCTCACCAGCTCTGGAAACACCAAAATTTTCCTTTTTTTAGAGTCCACAAAACTCTTTCCATCCCTCCCAGTGATTCCCAAATCCTGAACAAAAGCCAAGGTGCTGATCTGGGCAGGAAATAAACACATTAACATTTTCTTGTTATTGCTGGGGAAATTGTTTTCTCTTCTGGAATGAATAACGTGAAGCCAGGCTATGAAATAATCTCCATATATCCTGATGAATTCTCTGGGGAATTTTGTGTCTAAATAAGCACAAAAATAATAATTGGAGAGTGGGATAAAAATAAATATCCACTATTTTTTTTTTTTTTGCTAGATTAAAATTTTGTTTTCAACTTCCTTGTGCAAATATTCTAAAGTTAATGATGCCTTCAGTGACAGCAATAATAATATTTATAAATCTGACCATTAAGCCCTGGTTTTGTTCATTCACTTTGGCCTGGGTAATAAATTTCTTTTAATAACCAAGTGTGGGCTCTCCCCTGACCCTCTGCCCATAATTTGTGTTTTAATTCTGGCTTAAAATGCCAGGTTTGATTTATCCCAGAGATGGAGCAGTTCCTTGGGAATCACCATCACCTCCCAGGGAATTCCCCAGGGAATTCAGATGCTGGGGAGGCAGGAGAGTTTTATTAAAAACTCATTCATGAATAGGATTTAGCTGAATTTTGATCACAAATTGTCTTGCTTTGAAACACAGGTGTGTGCTAAGGAAAGCAGGAGCCTCCCTTGGAATGGAAAATGTGATTCCTTCCCTTGGAATGGAAAATGTGATTCCTTCCCTTGGCATGGAAAATGTGATTCCCTCCCTTGGAATGGAAAATGTGATTCCCTCCCTCTGAATTATCTTCCAAGTGTTGAGGTGGTGAGGCAGGATGGAATATCCAAGGGCTTGATGCTTGATTTCAGGTGAGGATTCCAGAGCTGGATTTTCCCAGCAGTTGGGCAAAAACACCTGCATGAAGGGCTGGAGTGAAGATTATTATTATTAATAATAATTATTAATGATGAGTTTCAGCCTTTAGGGCTTTCATTTATGGCCTTTGGGGGATGCCCCACACGTGGCTCCACCCCACAGCAGGACAAAAAAACACGAGAGAGGAGAGGAAATTTTCATAGACCCACCCAGGCTTCAGCCAGGACACAAAGTGGCTTTGCAGGAGCACAGGGAATTGCCATCAGTGACCTGAAAATTGTGATTTTAGAAGGGAAGGGAAAGGAAAGGAAAGGAAAGGAAAGGAAAGGAAAGGAAAGGAAAGGAAAGGAAAGGAAAGGAAAGGAAAGGAAAGGAAAGGAAAGGAAAGGAAAGGAAAGGAAAGGAAAGGAAAGGAAAGGAAAGGAAAGGAAAGGAAAGGAAAGGAAAGGAAAGGAAAGGAAAGGAAAGGAAAAAGGAAAGGAAAAAGGAAAGGAAAGGAAAAAGGAAAGGAAAGGAAAGGAAAGGAAAGGAAAGGAAAGGAAAGGAAAGGAAAGGAAAGGAAAGGAAAGGAAAGGAAAGGAAAGGAAAGGAAAGGAAAGGAAAGGAAAGGAAAGGAAAGGAAAGGAAAGGAAAGGAAAGGAAAGGAAAGGAAAAAGGAAAGGAAAGGAAAGGAAAGGAAAGGAAAGGAAAGGAAAGGAAAGGAAAGGAAAGGAAAGGAAAAAGGAAAGGACATTTATTTTAGAGAAATAAATCTTCTTCTTTCACCTTCCACAGAGGATGAAATCTTATTGTAGTTTATTGTGATGGGTTAAAGATCAGCTTCTCTGTGCCCCTGAGGAGGTGTTTGCCCAGCTAACCCTTCCCAGTTCCTCCTTTCTCCTGTTTTTTTTTTATTATTCTCCTGACTTGCATTTATTTAATATCCACCCTCCAATTCCCAAAAACAACCGAGTCCCTTTCTCCACGACATCAGTGGTATTCAAAGATTTTAGTGACAATTTCTCTGACTATCTCGAAGGTGGGGCATTATTATTTTTCTTATCATTGCAAGTGTGAACGAGGCAGAGGGTTCAGCTCAGAGCCCAGGTTCCATTTCCTTGCCTTGGCACAGCTGAGCTCTCCCTGGAACGTGAACGGCCTGGGGGGGAATATCAACAATTATCTCAGCAGATCTGAATAATCCAAGGAAACTCCCAGAGCCGAGCATCCTCTGCCTCATCCCAAAAAAAATGAGCTCCAGCCGAAGATTCCGGCAATCAGATTTGCATAATGAAGGCGCTGATGTCGCATTACAGTCACCTGCTTCACAAATTCACAGCGCATTTCCCCGCCCTTAGCTGCTGTCAGGGAAGAAAAATGGAACATTTGGGTGAAAATAGTTTGCGAGGAAAAAGTGGATGCGTTTTGTTTGGTGCTTTTTAACATCTGATCCTCCAGGAGTTGTCCTTAATTGGGGTTGAAAGTGTCGGTTTAGTGCCTCAAGCCCTTGGGGATTTTTGGGCTGAATCCTCTTCCAGACTACTTAAACTGAGACCTGACTGTCTTCTCTATCTTCTAATAATTCTGTTATTTTTTTTCAATTTTTAAGAGCTTTTCCCACGCAGTTAATTATTTTATTAGTATTCTTTCCCAGCTTTATCTGTGCAGAAGTTTTCGAGTTCAGCACAGTTACTCTGGTCCCATTGTGAGCAGATTTGCAGAGGAATTTAAACATTTGTATCCAAAATTCATTCAAATCCCATGATGTTGCTTGGGCAATCCAAATTCAGGAGTTCCTGAGGGATATTTTTCCTTCCAGGCCTAATTAATTTCTCTCTGACCTCTGCAAAGTCAGTGCACAAAATGTGAACTTCACTCCACATCTTCCTCCAATACTTTGTTCACTAAAAGTTTTGAATTATAACTCCCCCCATACAGATTTTCATCAATAGGCTGATGCAGCTGTAATTTACTGGAAATTAATGAGCAGCTGAGTTTAAATTGGGGCTTCTGTGGTTCGGTGGCTGAAATGAAAAGTGAAATAACTTCATTTCTTGTCCAGGTGGTGGATCCACTCCTCTTTCCAATATTTCACTTTTTAGTCCTTTTCTTCTTTATTTTTGCTTAGCTAAAGAACCCCAAACAAAACCTCCAAAACTACAATTTCACACTGAAAAAGAAAGAAACTTCTTCAAACACAAATTGCCATAATTTATGCAAATAATTGCATTTTCCCCTGGATATTTGCCACTCCCTTCAGGCCTGTCTGGAACCTGGTTTGGTGTCCATCCCTTCCCTCCCTCTCCTGCTTTCTGCACTTTTCAGAATTTGCCAAAAATAATTTTCCAGTTTGACTGAGGGTCAAGGACTGGATTTTTTTTTTTTTTTTCCCTTTATTTTTGTTTCTCTGGCTGGAGGTGGAAATCCCAGGGACAAAACCAGTCCTGCTGCCTTTCCCAAGCTCCTTGTGCCAAATGATGAAGAGCACATGAAAAAAAAAACCCCAAAACTGCTCCTGGGGGAATAAATCTGATATCAGGGTTAGAATCCAATGTGGGATCTGTAGAAGAGGAATTCTGTGGTGTGAGGGACCAGAGGTGTTGAAACATTCCAGATGTGGGAAGTTCAAATGTCCAGGCTCTAAATGAAGGACAAATTCAGCTCCCAAATCCTCATTGTCTGATGGACAATCCCTAGCACAGGCCCAGGGACTGAAGTTGACTGATTTATTCTGATTTTATGATGTTATAATTTTCAAACTCGATGTAAAGGGCAAATTTAGCATCCAGGGTTGGGGTTTTTTTATCTCCTTTTTGCAGACTGGAGGTGACAGTGTCAGATTTTATGAAGTGCAGCCTCTTCTACCCTGGGTTTGTAGTGATTTATGCACTGGGTTTATTTTCTTTTACAGATCTTTGCTTGTGTCTCCTTCTTTTATTTTTTTTTTTTTTTCTCTTCCAGCACAAAGTCAATTCCTACACTTGTGATATATTTTCTTGTGCAGTGGCTTATAATAAAATGCAGTGTTGTTAAAAAGAGAAGAAAATAAATAAAACTGTGCAGTGTGAACAGAGGTGTTGGCAACATTTGGTTCTTACCCAGGGTGAAGGTGTCAAACCCCACGACTCAAATTTGAATTTATTTGAGCTTTGCCATCACCCTTGTTGCATCTGACACTGCTTTTTAAACCCTGGGATGGGTTTTTTGTGCCTCTCTCAGGTGTCTGAGCAACCTCTGGTGCCACAGCCTGACTTGTGTTTGGTTGTTCCATTGCCTTAAAAAATAAGAAATAAGATGGAATTGACATTTCATGAATTATTTTCCAAACTAACAAGGCAAGAAAAGACCTGAGACAACTTTTACACCAGAATCTCAAACTATTTATGGATTCAAGTGCCCCATCCTTTGAACTGTCTGGGTTTTAAGTTGGTTGTTCATTTTCATAAAACTTTTGAGGTGAAATCACCGTGCTGGAACTGCAGGCAGCTGAAGTTTGGTGTCCAGTCAAGGAGTGAAGCATCCCAGAAAGAAAATGGTTTTTCAGCTTTACAAATTTCCATCGGTTCACTGCAGCTCTAATTCCAGGCTCCCATCAGAACTTCCAACAGTGAGGAGTGAGGAAAAAACACACAAAAATTGTAATATAGACAAAGGTAAGGCAAGGGAGGAGTGGGGGAAAACCCCACAAAAATTGTAATATGGACAAAGATAAGGGAAATGAGGAGTGAGGAAAAACCCCACAAAAAATGTAATACAGACAAAGATGAGGCAAGTGAGGAGTGAGGAAAAAAACCCACAAAATTTGTAATGTAGACAAAAATAAGGGAAGCAATTTTAGCCTATAAAGCCACCAATTATGCAAGATTTGCTTGTTGGGTGTTTGAATTGTTACCAAGGAATAAAATCCAGGTTTCCAGGCACTTTGGCAATGTCTGGTGTGAGGGAACAAATGGGAAATTCTCAACACAGAGTGAGGCACTGCAGCTCCACAGTCCCGACTGGAACCAATTGCCACTGACAGTTCTGGCCAATTAAACCCCTGCAATAATGATCACATCAGCTGAAATTACTGAGTCTTTTACGTCCAGAGAACCACAGCTCCTGTCTGGAATTCGGTTCCAAGGAAATCTCTCTGCATTCCCTGCACCTCTGGGCATCAGAGGGATCTCTGTGCATTTGCTGGGATTTCTGCAGGGCAGGAGAATGGTGATGGAATTTGTGCTAAAATTCAGAGTGAAGGAGAGATTGCTGCTCCTCTCCTGCTGCCCCTCCACACGTGTATCTGCCTTTTCATGGGTATTTGTATTTTCACGTGGGTTTGTGTTTTCCTGGCTTTTTGCACCACTGAGTGTGGGTTAATGAGGCACAGCCAAGCCTGGGCTCTTTCTTCAAAGGGAATTATTGGGCTGATGTCACCCTGGGGATTTCTGGGTGGGAAGATATTCCCTCCTTGCCATAGAAACTTTGTTTATTCCTAATTTCCAGTGCTATACTGTGTAGACAAACCTTTTTTAATCCCTTAAACCTGTCTATGTGCTTCAGTGCATTTCCATATAAATTCACACTTATCAAGGCTCAGGGTGGGATTGCTGGAGTGTCTGTGCAGGGCCAGGAGTGGAACTGGATGATCCTGGTGGGTCCCTTCACACTCAGGATATTCCATAATTCCACATGAAAATGAGATTATAATTCCTGCTTCATGTCCTCTAATCACAGCAGTTTGGTGCTCAAAACTTATTTTATACATCTTTTCTATGAAAGCACCAACAAAAACTCTTGGGCTGCAATGCAGGATGTGACCAGGGCTGTGGATTCTGTCCCCAGCTGTTCACCCAGCTGTGGCAGTGATCCTGATCTCTGTGGGGATCTCTGCTGTTCATGTTCCAGCTGTTCACCCAGCTGTGGCAGTGATCCTGATCTCTGTGGGGATCTCTGCTGTTCATGTTCCAGCTGTTCACCCAGCTGTGGCAGTGATCCTGATCTCTGTGGGGGTCTCTGCTGTTCATGTTCCAGCTGTTCACCCAGCTGTTGCAGTGATCCTGATCTCTGTGGGGATCTCTGCTGTTCATGTTCCAGCTGTTCACCCAGCTGTGGCAGTGATCCTGATCTCTGTGGGGATCTCTGCTGTTCATGTTCCAGCTGTTCACCCAGCTGTTGCAGTGTTCTTTCTCTTGCCCACAGCCCATCCTCCCTCCAGGAGATCTCTCCTGTCCATGGCCATGCAGTCCCAGGGCAGGGCTGATCAAATTCCATCATCCCATGGGGAGATGCTCCAGCCAGGGCAGGAGCCGAGCATTTCCTACCCAGATCAAAGGGGAGATTTGGAACAGCAGAGCAGCCTTTTCCCACTGGATCCCAGAGGAAAACCAGAGCCTTGCACATCATCCCTGCAGCTTTGGAGGAAAACTGCACCTTGTGCAGGAGCCCTGCTCCAGCAGAACCACATCTGTCACTGCAGGAGGATGCAGCCACCATGGAATGGGACTGCACCAACCCTGACTGACTGACGGGGGCACCTTGGATTCTCCCTCTGCCCCTGCTCTGGGTTTGCTCTCTGCAATGCTGGATTTCTGTTGTAATTTTCCTGGTAAAGAACTGTTATTCCTATTCCCATCTCTTTGCCTGAGAGCCCCTTAATTTCAGAATTATAATAATTCAGAGGTAGGAGATTTTACATTTTCCATTTCAAGAGAGGCTCCTGCCTTTCTTAGCAGACACCTGGCCTTAAAACCACGACACATCCCCAGTGGTGGGACTGCAGTGACTGAGCTCCTGGATCACCTGGTGCAGGTAACCAGGGAGCCCAGAGGGATGAAATAAACTGGAAATGGAACTGTGGGATCATCCAGGGCCATCACATCCAACCATTAACCCAGTCCAGCTGAGCACAGTGGGTCTGGCTCTTGTGCCCCTTGCCTGACACCCCCTCTGCTTTTGTGGGGTTTCCTGGTGCTGCTTGGTGCTGGCAGTGCTGGGTGTTTTCACTTCTGTGTGTCTCTATGAGGTTTTTATTCTTTGGATTTCAATTTTAAACTCTCTTCCATTACAATTCATCCCTCATCCTTTTTAAAGTGATACAGGCTAATTTAATCAAGCAGTCTCTAGAATAATAGGGAAGTTATGCTAATTTGGGGAGATTAAATTGTCTCTCTTTTTTGGCTCATGAAATAATGTGCTCTTAACTCAGGAGAAACTTGCTCCCTTTTTTTTTTATGGAGAGTTGGAATTGTTTCTTTAATACATTACAAGCCCATCAGGGAAGGATCACAGGGAATGTGAGCAGAGGGAATGGACACTGCCAGCTGGAGCTGCAGATTTTTGTGCCTGTCAGGAAAATCCTGAGTGGGAATGGGGTTTAACAGGAGGAGTCCAGGCCAGCCTGAAATCTGGATTCAGAGGAAAAATTCACTGCTATTATGGAATCATGATCTATGGAATGGTTTGGATTGGAAGGGACATAAAAGCTCATGTAATTCCCACCCCTGCCATGGCAGGGACCCCTCCCACTGTCCCAGGGGGCTCCAGCCTGGCCTGGGACAATTCCAGGGATCCAGGGACAGCCACAGCAAATCTGGGCACCCTGTGCCAGGGCCTGTTTGGACAATTTAAAGCTCCTCATTTTTTAAATATCCCACAGTTGTCACCAGTGATGCTACAGGTGTGTCCATTTATGGGCTCTGGGCTACAGCACCAGGCTGGAACTTGAAGATCCCAAATTTCCTGGGGCCTTTGGAATGGTCTTTGTCCCTCACTGGTCTGCTTTTATCAGGGATATGAACTGGGGTGATGACTCTGGTCTGAGCTTGAGGGATTTGAAATCAGCTGCATGAAAGAAACAACACAGAAAAAAAGAGAAACAACACAGAAAAAAGAGAAACAAACCCCAAGAAAAGAAGCAACACAGAAAAAAGAGAAACAACAACAAAAAGATAAAAACCCCCAAAAAAGAAGCAACACAGAAAAAAGAGAAACAACCCAAAAAAAGAAAAACAACCCCATAAAAAAAGCAACAACATAGAAAAAAGAAAAACAACCCAAAAAAAGAGAAACAACCCCATAAAAAAAAAAAAAAAGAAACAACACAGAAAAAAGAGAAACAACACAAAAAAAGAGGAAACAACACAATAAAGAAAATACCAGAAAAGAACCAACTCTAAACCCGACGGTGTGGGGCTGTTGGACTTTCCCACATTGCTCAGACACACATGGAGGGGTTTTTTTTATTTTATTTGGCATTTCTGTCAGCACCAGGGAGTTCTCACAGTGAGGGGCAGATGAAAGCCCAGCCCCAGAGCCTGCAGTGCTGCTGCAGGAACCAGAGCTGTGCAAGGCAAGGCACCTGCTCAGAGGAACTGGGGATAACTGGGTGAACTGGGAATAACAACTGGGGATAACTGGGTGAACTGGGAATAACTGAACTGGGGATAACTGAACTGGGGATAACTGGGTGAACTGGGAATGACTGAACTGGGGATAACTGGGTGAACTGGGAATGATTGAACTGGGGATAACTGTGAACTGGGAATAGCTGTGAACTGGGAATAACTGCATGAACTGGGAATAACTGAACTGGGAATAATTCAGTGAACTGGGAATGACTGAACTGGGGATAAATGGGTGAACTGGGAATAACTGTGTGAACTGGGGATAACTGAACTGGGAATAACTGGGTGAACTGGGAATAATTCTGTGAACTGGGAATAATTCTGTGAACTGGGGATAACTGCATGAACTGGGGATAACTGGGTGAACTGGGAATAACTGGGTGAACTGGGGATAATTCTGTGAACTGGGATTAACTGGGTGAACTGGGAATAACTGTGAACTGGGAATATCTGCATGAACTGGGAATAATTCTGTGAACTGGGAATAACTGTGTGAACTGGGGATAACTGTGTGAACTGGGAATAACTGGGTGAACTGGGAATAACTGTGTGAACTGGGAATAACTGGGTGAACTGGGAATAACTGCCCAGCCCTGCAGGCACCGTGGGCTCAGCTCCACCCTGCTCCCCACCATCAGACTGCATCCCTCACTGCTCAGCACTGGATCCACGAGGTGCTGCCAGCCAGGGCACAGCCAGAGCTTCTCCTTGGCTCTGTTATTTATTCTGGAGCTGTGTGAAGAGAGAGCTTTGTCAGGGCCGTGCTTGTAGGGCTGCAGGAACACTTGTACCTTTTAATAAACAAGCTTCCCTAGGAGTGCTCAGTGAGACATCAGCCCAGATTCCCGTGATAAACAATAAGAAGAAGCCCTTAATAACACTTGACTTACAGCAGAATTCCTTGTAAAGCCAAATGAATTTCTTTGCCTGGGGTGCAACACTGAGAGAAAATTATGAGAACGAGGACATGAAAGTTTTTACACTTTCCGGTGTGCTGCCTTTTATTTTTTTTTCTTTTTTTTTTTTTCCCTGTGAGATGCTCGTTAGGTCGTGGCAACAATTAAAGTGAAGAGGAGCCTGTGAGGCCAATAATCAGAGTTTGGAACCTGAGCACGTGCTGGGAGTGAGAGCAGCCCTGGGCAGCTCTGAACAGGGACAGGATTGTCCCAGTGACACCCTGGGGTCAGGCTGGGGGGTTTTGATCTGACACCTCTCTCCCAGTATCCTCTTTTTAATTTTTACCTCTTTTCCCTTGTTTTGTTTGCCTGCAGACCACAAAAAATCCATGGGAATACCAAATCTTTCATTATCTATCTATTATCTATCTATCTATCTATCTATCTATCTATCTATCTATCTATCTATCATTATTGATATGATCCCTAAGGTTCATCAAGGTTCATCACTTTTGTACCTTCCACGGAAATTGAGCTGGAAGAATCGTGTCGAGAGAAATGAAGTCACAATGTGAATTCACAGCTCTGCTTTTGATTCCTGGAAAATGCAGCTCTGTGTTATCATTGCACATTAGGGCTGTAATTTTATGTGTGGGATCATTTCCATCCATTCTCCTATCATAGGATTTTTTTTTAAAATTCATGGATATTTCTGTGTGGTTTAAATCAGTTTGGCATTGTCAAAGGGGTAAAAAGGAGCATTGGCACAATTAATAATCTTCCTTCTTGGGTTTTGTTTTTTCTTAATTTTCATCTATTTATGCCCCTATTTATTAAATAATTATGGATTAGAAGGGATTGGTTACAGATGATTCATTTTGCTTAATAAAACCAGGGATAATTTCCAGTATCCCAGGTTGCTCCAAACCCCAAGCCTGGCCTTGGACACTTCTAGGGGTGGGACAACCTGTCCTGGTCTGGGTTAGTCCTTAATTACTCGAGTTCACCTTCTCCAGTTAGATAATCTTTGAAATTCCTGCAGATTTGCATTGCTCTAGCCATAATTGGAAAAAAAAATCCCAGCTGGAACAGGAGCCCTCCCCACCAGAGAGGCACCTGGGCCTGCTTTACCTGGCACAGGTTGAAAGACAGTGGGGAAAAATGAGGCTGTTTGTGGCCATCTGATCAGATTGGAGATTAAAAAATGGGACAGCTGCGAAATTCGAGGTGTTCTGATGTTTGGGATTCATTGGAATTTGAGCAGATCCCTACACAGGCCTTTCCTGAATGTTATGGGATGGTTGGCTCTTGCAATTAATTTTTATTATATTTATATTGATTTTTCGGGGGTATTTTTTGGATTGCTCTTCATTGTTGTTTGGGGGTTTTCCCGCAATTAATTTTTATTATATTTATATTGATTTTTCGGGGGTATTTTTTTGATTGCTTTTCACTGTTGTTTGGGGCTTTTCCCAATTCTCCAAGTCAGGTCCAGCCGGGGCTGGGATTTGTGTAGAACTCCTCAGAACGGAGATTTAACCAAACTGAGTTTCCAGGTGTTGCTGTCTCATCCTCAATCCCTTGAGCGGCTCCCAGGATTTGCCAAATCTGTGTCTGTCTAGAAAAAGGAATAACAAAACCCCCAACACGGCCTTGCTGCCAATCGGGCTTTTTATCTCCTGATTTAGCTAATTGATTTCCAAATTAGAGCCTTCAAAAGAATGCCGTGGTTCTATCGAGCCTTTTAACACCCTGCCCTGCACAGAGGGCTCGGGGCAGGGGAACGACTGTCAGTGACTCTGAATTCCACATCAAAAACAAACTGGGAATGAAAAATGCAAAATAAATCATTTCTACAGCACACGAGTGTGGGATGCCTTAAGTGAGACCTTTCTGTCGTGAATTCCAGCATTGGGCACAAACCTGGATTTCAGGAGTGGAAGCTCGGTTTGGTTAAACCGCCCCTTTTGGGGAGTCCTACACAAATCCCAGCCCCGCCTGGACCTGGCTTGGAGCATCCCGGATTAGTGGGAGGTTCCCTGCCTGTGGCACCGGATGGGATTTGGGGTCTCTCCCAAACCCAGTCCAGTCTGGGACTCTGACTCCAAACCAGGCAGCTCCTTTGAAAAATCCCAATAAAATCCTCAGCCAGCAGCAGATGAGGAAGAGCACAGCAGAAGTTTCCTGAAGGAGGTCTGAAAGGCAGAAATCAGAACTCTGCTGTTTACTCCTTCTGCTTTATCCTTCCCCCTAGAGTTCCTTTTTTTTACTTTTCCTTATGGTTCAGTGCTCCCTGCAACTAATTCTGGCTCCTTCATAAGCAAATTCGTGTTGAATGAAGCATTCCACAAGAGCAGTTTAAACGCAGACAATGGGCTAAAAAGTGCATCTTTTTCCCTTCAGTTGCTAATTCATCTGTTGCTAATTAGAGGAAGGACCAGATCAAACATTTGTTTTGCTTTCCAACTCCAGACACCTGTTGGTAAAAGCAATTAGAGTTTTAGTTCAATAAAACAGCCTCTGGTTTGTTTATGCAGAGATTTGATGTGGGTACATTACTGGAAGTCCATCCACATGAATGAAGCCCAAATGGTGAAGGGAGGGGAAGAATCCAATTTCTTTTGTCTCAGCCAAAAAAAAAAAAAAACAACCATGCTGCTCTAATTAAAAATCTGCATGGAATATTTATAACCGAGGAGAAGAAGCAAAACTCCCCACAGCGAGTCTGCCAGAAATAATGAGAACAGAGTGGAAATCCTCCGAGTGAGGGAATCATAAACTTTTCTGTAATGTTTGTCTTTGTTTTCCCAGCTCTGAGGGCCTGAATGACAGTTTGGATAAAATATATATGGTGTTATTAAAAAATAAATCCAGTTCAGTGCTGAAACTACCAGATGAAATCGTGTTGCTTGCATTATGCAGGAGGTCAGGAGATGAAATGTTGCTTTACTGGTGTAAAATGGGAACAAAAACCTCTGATAGGCAGAGTCAGAGAATCCCAGGATGATTTGGGTCGGACAGGACCTTAAATCCCATCCAGTCCCACTCCTGCCATGGGCAGGGACATTTCCCACTGTCCCAGGGGGCTCCAAGCCCAGTCCAACCTGGCCTTGACCTTTGTGGCCGACTGGAATAAAGTTTCCAGCTCCTCACAAAGCTCAAAATGCCCCTCAAGGTCATTTCACGAGCAGATTTTGAAGGATTTGCCATCATTGCCCCCATCCTGTAGATTTGTGGGGACGTGGAACAGTGAATTGTCCTTTTGGGCCACCAGCAGCCAGGGCTGGAGCCAGAGGGACACAGAAATAAATCCCTGGATCGTTCTCCCTGCTCTGCTCTGAGCGTGGCTCCTGTCTTTGTGTTCCTTGGGGGGCTTTATGCACCCTGCTGGAATTCACAGACATCCTCAGAACAGACCTGGGATCCTCAGAATGGACCCAAATATCCTCAAAACGGACCCAAATATCCTCAGAAAGGACCTGGGATCCTCAGAATGACCCAAATATCCTCAGAAAGGACCTGAGATCCTTAAAATGGACCCAAACATTCACAGAATGACCCAAATATCCTCAAAATGGTCCTGAGATCCTCAGAATTACCCAAATATCCTCAGAATGACCCAAATATCCTCAGAATTGACCCAAATGTCCTCAGAATGGACCTGAGATCCTCAGAATGACTCAAATATCCTCAGAATGGACCCAAATATCCTCAAAATGGATCAAATGTGCTCAGAATGGTCCAAGTACCCTCAGAATAGTCCTCATATTCTCATAATTGCCCCTTTTTTTTTTTGAGGTTCTGGGTTCAGCATCCTCTGGGGGAGCAGGTGGATGGCTGCTCATGGATTCACATCTCAGCACATGGATTTACATGGATTCCCCATTCCCCTCAGGTGGTGTCAGGAAAAGCTGTGGGTGATGAGCAGCTCTCAAGAGTTGTTTTGTCTCTAGGTGGGAAAATGAAAAACTGTTTGGTTCCAATAGAGGCAAAATGAAGATTTATCCATTTTAAATACATTTATTTCTGTATCACGCTTTTTTTTTTTTTTTTTTTTCCACGAGTGATGCTCGTGCTGAGTTTTGTTACAAATCCAATTCTTGCAATATTTGCTTTGGGGTATTTTCTTTCCTCCTTTCTTCCCAGAATTCTGGCAGGAACACTGGACAGACTCTCAAGGGGAGCAGAAACCAGCCCAGTTGGGTGGAGGGTGCACCACAAGTGACATGGAAATGGGAGAAGCTCAGAGCAGAAAATTATATTGCAGTAAATTTATTTCATTTTGGAGGAATTATATTAACCTCAGAATTCCTGGGAGGTCTCTGCATCTGGCTTTTCTGGAATTTCAGGGCTTGTAAGTCTGAAAATGGGGAATTGCAGCATGGTGTGGGTTGGAGGGAACGGGAGAGGGAAAGGGAGAAGGAGAAAAAAGGAGGAGGAAGGGGAGGAGGAGGAGAAAGAAAAGAAGGAGAAGGAAAATAAGGAGAAGAAGGAAAATAAGAAGGAGGAGAAGAAGAAGGTGTGTTGGGCATACAAAAATTGGTGTTAAAATGAAAATTTGGGATCTGCAGCTGCCCAGAACTTTGTGCAGCCCTGCTCTGATCCCAAAGGGAAAACAGTGGGAACTCCTCATCCATCCCTGCCCTGGCATCATCTGCTCTCTAACCCAGCACTTAAAGCCTCCATGTTATTTATGCAAGGCTTTTCTTTTGCTAATCCATGGATGGCTATTTAAAACCTCATTCCAACAGAAGGAATTTGATATTTTTATACAGAACCCCGTTGATTGCTATCTCTGCTAAAGGTTCCTGTCACTCCAGCAGGGCTCTGGTTGGGTTTTTTTTTTAGGTTTTGAGAGGCATTTTAATTGTGGGAGGCAAATTCAAATCTCCTGACCTCGGGGACATTTTCTTATCATTAAATACACATTTGCATGGTCTGTGATATTTTAAATCTATTTATTGAAAGCTGGGTTTTCAGCCTGCACTGCACACTGAGGATGCCCTGGTATTTTTAGCACAATAATTTTAGTTAACACATCCAGAATTACAGAAATCAGCAACTGGTTCTAAAATTTTTTTAAAAATAAGGGAAATAAGCAAACTTTGCTTATTTGTTCCTTGACTGGGGAACAGCTCAAGTGCTCAGGGCTGTGCTGGGGAGCAGGGAGTGGAGTGGCCAGGATGGCCCAGGGCTCCTGCAGAGTCCCAAGCAGGGACTCTTTTACAAATTCTGCATTTTCTGCCACAGGGTTTTTACCTTTCCTGACGTGAAACAGGGCAAGGTTTGAATCCTCAAAATTTCAATAACATTAGCAGTGTGAGAAACAACACTCACTTCTTAAAATTTCAGAGGTTTATTAAACCTTAACAAACCCAACAAAGGACTGAATAAGGAGAAAGAGCAGCACGGGAGAGTGGAATTAAACCAAGAGCTCATCTACAAAATGGCTGCTCTGCCTTTTATACCCCGGGGTTGCATCAGCCAATCCTGTCCCCTCCTTAAATCTGTCAATCAACTCTTCCTTGCCATCCATTGGTGGAGATCCCTCGACTGCAGCCTGATTGGAGGACAGCTGTTGCCATGCCACGCCCCCTGGTAACAAGGGTTCCCTGTTCCCATCAGCCCCGTGCCAGGGGCCTGAGGTCACTGCCCTGCACAGAGAGAGAAAGGGCAGCAAGACCCAAAAAAGGCCAATTTATTGTACAGCCAGCCCGGATTGAAAGTGTGTCAGTGCAGCCAGGACAGCACAGGAGCTCATGGGACAATTGGGAAAAACATCCTTGGGACAGCACCTCAGGATGTGTCCCACGGGAAAGACACCAGGGGTTAATGTTGGTGATGAATTCCACTCTGTTTGTCACCGTGTTGTCACCCTGGGAGACTCCTCCCTAACTGAAGCTGCAGTCAGCTTGTCAGCCTGGGAATGGAGCTGAGAGTCAGGAGAAATCCAGGCCTGGAAGGAATTCCCAAGCTGGGATTCCCCAGCTCTGTCAATGTGTGTGTCCACTGGGGCACGGGTACACGCCCTCCCTCCACATGGCCTGGCCACCAAGGCTGTCCCTGGGCAACCACACAGGGGGAGGATGGGGCTATGGGGAGAACAGAGGTCATGCAAACAACCAATCACAATAACACTGTTGGATCCAAAAAAAATCTGGAGTTTTGGAGCTTTCTGTGCTCCCAGGCACAGAGCCCCTGGCAAACACTGCTCTGGAGCTGGAACCTTGGGGAAGGCTTGGAAATGTGAATAATGAGTTAGAAATCCCCAATGTGCAGTGGGTCAGGTGTGTGTGTTTGCACTGGGGGATGGGGTTTAAATTTGAGGTTTTTACAGTGCAGGGGTGGATGTGGGACAGGATGGAGAATTTGGGGTGGTGTCTTTTTCTTTGTTCATCTTCTTCTCTTCCTTCTTCTGCACAGAACTCGGGCAGTGACCTTTGGTTGGTCAAATGTCACTCTAAGGGTGGTGGGAATCCATGATTGGGTCAAAAGGATCAATAATGGAGGTGTTAAACTTTTATTGGTTTGTTTGGCTTTAAAAGGCCTTGGAGCAGCCTCAGCTGGAGCCTTTTCCCCACTTCCAGCAAGGAGCTGGAGGTGCTGTCACACTTTGTGTGATTCTTTGATAAGATCTAATAAACATCCAAATCCAAACATGAGAATCACCTCAATCATGTTTCCATTAATCCTGGCTCTGAAGGAAAACAAACAAAACTCTATATCAATAAAACTACCCTTAACAGACACACAATATCCATCCCCTAAATGTGAGAGCCAATCATCCCAATACTCATCTCTAACAGCAGGAATATAATTTCTTTCTGTTTCTTCAGATTTCCAGAATTTTCTTTTAATCTTGCGTATATTCTTGAATTTGTTGCTCTGAGGAGGAAAAAAAAAAAAAAATCCACCCAGAATTGAATATTACTTGCAATATCTGAACAACTTTTTCTCTAGTGATTGCCAACAATTGGTAAATTGTTCTGGGAACTGATCTGGTGAAAGTGTTCCTGTCCATGGCAGGGGGTTGGAACAAGATGATCTTTCAAGTCCATTCCAACCCAAACCATTCTGTGATTTGATAATGTGCAGTAATTTTGTGCTATAATTTCCAGGCTGGTTGTGCCTGTGGTTTTTTTTTTCCAGGGTCACCTGGAAATGCTGGAAATTCTCTGATTTTCTGATTTTTTTAATGTCCCTCCTTAAAGCTTCTTTTTCTCCTGTCAGAGACACATCGTGAGAAAATGCAGAAATGCTTTTCTTCTAACGAAGACTTGAAAATCCTCAGTGTAAAATTATGGCTTCTGCTGAGGAGGGCGGCTCGGCAGAGGAAATTTCACTATGGAAAAAGGAAAAAAACCCTAAAAGAAAAGCTTTAAACCGCTTTTTTTTCCACAGTTATCCCAGGGAGTGAAGTTTCCTGAACTGAACAAGCAGGAACGAAGCTGGAATTTGGATTTGTGTTGTGTAGAGGACACAAGTCCCTGTCACAGGACGTTTTTCTCTGCTGCTAAAGAAAGTTCAGGACGGATCTTTGCACGTTCTCCTCTTTGCAGATTCTGCTCCAGAGGCCACCTCGAGCAGCAGAGGGGACTCAGGGAAGGCAGGCTGGGATTTGGTCCCGTTCTTTCCATGGAATGCAGGTTGGATTTGGAACCCAGAGTGGTTTCCAGGCTCATGGAAGCAATTCTGTCTCTTCAGTCACAGCCATGGCAGAACTGATTCTCTATTTTTTTTTTTTTTTTTAAAGGGTGATGTTGCTTCTCCCTGACTTTCTATGAGATTTGGATCACCCCAAGGGAGACCAAGGGTCTTGAGCCTGCTGAGTTAAGGAAGGACTTTGCTCAGGGCTCAGAAGCTCCCACTTGGAATTCCAGGGCTTTGTCAGGAGAAGTTGTAGGCTGTGAGGGCTCAAATCTGTCTGGAATCCGTCTGAAATCTGAATTCTGAGAGCTCTGCCCCTGTGCTGGTGCAGCTGGGTGTGAGAGCCTGACAGAGAGACAGAGGCTCCAGCCAGCTCCTAAAATGCTGTTCATTGCACAGTTTATTTTAATAAATCTTGAAATGCTGTTCATTGCACAGTTTATTTTAATAAATCTTGAAATGCTGTTCATTGCACAGACGAGGTTCCAGCAGTTGGGGGTGGTGGGTGAGCCCAGAGCTGTGGCTGTGGCCAAGCTGTGGGTCCTGGAGCCCAATTCTAGTTCTGGTTACAATTCATTATAAACTTTTCATTCCAGAGCATCTTAATACATGGCTACCAACCAACATCACACACAACACCTTTTATATTTACATATAACCTCTCAAACTGCTGAAATGACCACATTATATCAGTGATCAGCCAATCATCAGAGTTAATAGTTACCTGTTAAATTTTGGGACTTGTTCTGCAGTGGAAATTTCTGAGATCTTTTCTCTACATTGGCTTTGTTGTTTGCCTGTGAAAATCCTTTTGTTTGGTGAAAACATCTTTTGTTTGAGGTGGGTTTATCCTTTGCTCTCAGTCATAAAATCCCCTTCCAGCTCACTTTGCTCTGTGCTTTCCAGTCACCCAGCCAGACTGGCTCAGCAATTCTTTTCTTCTATACTAAAACTCGCTTTCATTCCTATAGAACCTTCTGTATATCTGCACAACTCCTCCATTAAATTCTTGTCCTTCCCAACAGCTGGGCAGATGTTTCTCATCTGCCATGGAATGGAACACAGAGATGGAGCTACAAAGGGTTTGCTACGGCTTGTAGGTGCTGGGGTTGAGAGCCACCTGCAAACCCTCGGGTATGAAAAGGGAGTTTGAACAAATGGGCTGGGTTTGGTGTCTGTGCAGAGCATCCCCTCCTCGGGGCTGAGCACGGCTCAGCATTTCCTCCTCTGATTGAAGAGTTCCACACTTGCTTTTCACTCCTGAGCTTTGTCCTGCGATCCAAAATTGGATTGTTCAGCCCTCGCTACTCCCAGTCAAAGGAGGTGAGCACAAAGAGGAGAACACAAAGAAAACTTCGGGAAAGGAATCTGTCAGCTCTTTGAGAGGATTTTGCCAGAGAGAAAAGAAAAGAGTTTTATTTTAAAATCATGAAGAAGCTGTCAGGTGTTTCTTAAAGCATGGGATCACCCCCAATCCATTGTGTGCCACTCCAAGTGATTGAGCTTCAGCTTCAAGAACTTTGCACTTCAAACTCAGTTATTGAATCCCAGAATCCTGGAATGGTTTGGCTTGGAAAGGGATTTTAAATCCCATCAGAGCCACCCCTGCCATGGCAGGGACCCCTCCCACTGTCCCAGGGGGCTCCAGCCTGGCCTGGGACACTGCCAGGGATCCAGGGGCAGCCACAGCAAATCTGGGAATTCCATCCCAGCCAGGAATCCCTTCCCAAAATCCCACCCCAATCTCCACTTTTCCAATGGGAAGCCATTCCCTGTGTCCTGTCCCTCCATCCCTTGTCCCCAGTCCCTCTCCAGCTCTCCTGGAACCCTTTTGGACCCTGGAAGGGGCTCTCAGGTCCCTCTGGAATATTCTCTTCTCCAGATGAACTCCAGCTCTCCCAGCCTGGCTCCAGAGCAGAGGAGATCCTGGGTAGGAGGGATTTGTGTCCAGAGAAAGTTGGATTTCTGTCTGGGAATCTCCAGATGCCAGCCTGGAATGGGAGCTGATGTCCCTGGCACTGCCACAGGGCTCCCACCTGGTGCTGCTCCAGCCAGGTGAGCTGCAAATGCCCAGGTGACCTCTGAAATTACAAATGTAAATATAAATATAAATATAAATATAAGTATAAATATAAATATAAATATAAATATAAATATAAATATAAATATAAATATAAATTTAATCACAAACATAAACATAAATATATATAAATATGTATAAATGTGTAAATAAATATATAAATATATAAATGTATAAATGTGTAAATATATAAATATATAAATGTATAAATGTATAAATGTATAAATGTATAAATGTATAAATGTATAAATGTATAAATATATAAAAATAAATATATAAATGTATAAATATAAAATATGTAAATAATGCTGGCACAGCTGTTCACGTGGCAGGCAGGCAGGCAACTTGTGGAACTGATCCAACTTAAAAACACCCACTTTTGTTAATTTTTGGAGGTGATTTTAGGCCTCATTCCTCACCCAAAGCACTTCTGCAGGCGAGCAAACACGGGCTGTGGCAGGGGAGGATGTTGTGACAGCCAGACTGAGTGCTGGGGACACAGTGGGACAGTTCTGAACACACTCTTGTCTAATCAGCTTAAGGTGACGTGGAGTGACCTTCTCCTCGCCAAACAATCCAGGAATTTGTGTCAGATTTGTTCTAATGAGGAATCTCTGTGTTTACAGAAAAGAGAGAAAAAAAGCAAGGAAAAAAAAAATCTTTTCTTATTTTCTTACTCCGTGATGAGAGTGACAGCAACCCAGAGGAGGCACTAAATGGTCTGGAAAATTATAATGAAGGGGAAATCGACGATTTGTTGTGAAAACACCGAACTGCAAAAGCAGATTGAAGGGAGGAGGTGAAGCACCGGTGGCCGCTGAAACATCAGCGATTGTTTCCTGTACAAATGGTTGGGTTTTCAGGACAGCTGAATTCCAGGAAGAAAATCAATGTAATTCACTCCTCAAGCCTTTCATCACCGTGTTCTCTTCTTTTAAAAAGCGTTGGTTTAATGGGAGGCTTTGCATCCCAATGACTCTGGGGGGGAGTGGCTGCTCCAGAGTCTCTTTCTGGAGTTTGTGGGTTTGGGTTTGTTTTAAAAACTCATTAGGTTTTCACCCAAAATGAGATTTCTTTAGACAACTGAGAGAATTTTTCTTCAGATACATGGAAGTTTCTTCTGGTATTTTGCCTCAAGATTTTTTATTCTTGAAGTTTCTCACAGAGTGGGGTGCTCTGAGAGCTCAGTAAGGACCAGCCAGGACAAAACCCACTCCTTATATTCCAAAATATCCCATATTCTCTGGAGTGAATTCATGACACCTGCCCTTGATTTCGAAAAGAATTTTGGAATTCTCAGCCTCATTTGCTGCTCCCACTCTGTCCCTCTCCTCCCACATCACCATGAATAAAGGCAGGGACCCCTCCCACTGTCCCAGATTATCCCAGCCTGGCCTGGGACATTCCAGGGGTCCAGGGGCAGCCCCAGCAAATCCGGGAATTCCATCCCGGAAGGATTTCCTCCCAATTTCCAAAGCGAATCCACCTGAGGATGCTGAATCCCCGCAGGAGGGGGCTGTGGGCAGGGGGCTGCACCCAAATCACTTCCCTGGAATGCTCCTGGACCCTTCCAGCCAGGAAGGGAATGATCTGTTGGAGCTGCTTCCCCAAATAATTGGAGGTGTGGGGATGAAAGGAATGAAATCCAGGCTCGTGGTGTCCTGATAAACGTTTAATAGCGGGGTGTAAATGCCGATCTGATAAGGTGTTTAGTGAATTTAAATTCCATTGTTGACATTAATCCCTGGAGGAGGATTAGGCTGCAGTGAGCAGGAGCCACTCGGCTGCTGGCTGGCCATGCTCACACTCCTTTTGTGCTCATTAACGCCGCCGTTTTAATTAATGCATCTCAGATCTCCTGCAGGCCCAGCTGAATGTGTGCTCGGACCTGCCTGGTGGAAGGTGTCTTTGAAAATTGAGCTTTTCCCTAAATGAACGCAAAGACAATGCACAAAAAGCTCTTGTAAAACCAAAATTAACAATAAAAAAAAAAAAAAAAAAAAAAAAAAGATCCTTTTGATTCCCATTCCCTCGGTTTTATCAGGGGAATGAATAGACTATTAAGGCTCAATATCCTTATATCATCTCCTGCCATCAGGACAGGCAGGAAATAAGTACCCAAATCACTAAATTGCTTCAAAGCTGCTCGGCAACTGCATATTGCAGAATTGATCATCTGACTCCTTTATTACCTTTCTCAAAGGAGAGAAGAAGGCAGGGAAGCAGCTCAGGATTGTCACCGGGAGCAAATCCTGGTGCTGCCATCAGGACTTGGCCAGAAGAATGACAGAATGCAAAATGTGCAATAATTCCATCAATAATCATAAACCCAGCTGGGCTTCCCTTTGGCTTTGTCCTTTCCACTCCCTTTCAGCCCCAAACCGAGCCTAAATGTGAACATGACTTAAACTTGGCCGGTTTTGTCCACGAGCACTTTCATATCCAGATATATTCTTTTGGATGCACTGATTTTCTCTGTTCCCTCCTTTCTTCCACCTGGATTTTGTAACCTGGCCCTGAAAGAGAGGAAGACAAGTCCCCTGCAGGACTTGGGACAGGCTTTGGCTCCTGCACATAAACCCCTGTCCCCTGCAGGACTGCTGGGTGTAATTATAAAAATTATTGAGAGATTGGCTTTTCCAAGGCAGCAAAAACTGGGAGCTGAACTTTGGCTTCTCCATCACCTCTCTCTAACCAGAGGCTCCTCTGTCCTTTCCAGAATGATCCAGATGTTTTATTCATTGTGCAGGTGGCACAAATCTCCTTCTGTTCCTGAGAGCTCCTGAAATCCCTCCTTAGAGGAAGGAGATTACTCAGGTTGTCTTTTGTGCTTCATGGAATTTTCCAGCACATCCCAAAGGAGCTCTGCAGCCCAGCCCAGCTCCATCCCTCCCTGCTGCTTGTCCCAAACTTCCTCTGGGAAATTGAAATATTATTCCATGTTTGTAGAAATATCTGGTGCAGCAGGTGGGCACCACCTCCAGCCTGGTTTTCCCAAATTAACTCCTTGTCCAGGCAATCTGCCCTTGCAGCTGCTTTTTACCCTTTCTTTTACCTTTTTACCTTTTCCCCTGCTTCTTTCCCCATTTTCTTCTTCTTTACTGAGGAACTTTTTGCCTCTTAGTCACGGGCAGGGGCTGATGGAACCCCAGGGATTCTGTGCAATCAGGAAATGATGCAGAGCTCACAGAGGGGAAATAGGGGAGCTGTTGGGAGGAGGAAATAAAAAAGGAATTTTTCACTTTCCAGGACTGGGAGGCAATGCTGTCATTTGTGTCCAGCCCTCAGATGGGCTGATGCTGTTTAGCTTTGTTTCAGGGTTCACTCTTTATTAAAACCTCTGCCTGTGTTGGGTTTTACTGGTTTAAACATTTCCTGAACATTTCTGCACGAAGCAAAAAGGGTTTTAGTGGAGCTTTGGAAATTCTGTCCTCTACAAGTGATGGGAAGAGGCAGATGAGAAAATAGAAGAGAAAAACAATGAAAATGCCCAGATTGTACAATTTTGGAATGAACTTGGTGGTCTTTAAAGTCCTTTCCATGACATATCCTGCCATGGACTCTGCTCCAGAGGAGGTGAATTTAAAGATCCTTCACAGCTTTGTTTCAGGTGTCTCACTCCTTCCCTGGCAGTGAATGATGCCAATAAAGAGTTTGGATCAATTTTTTGGGGGGAAATTGTATTTCAACCCACTTGGCAGAGATGGAAAATGAGGCTGAGCCACGCTGGGGCTTCCCTGGAACCACAAGGGAAGGGAAAAGTAGAGCTGGTGTCACTGAAACTGCAGGAAAAACAAAAACCCCCCAAAAACATTTTAATGTTTGAGAGTCAAGGCATTGCTTTATTATCTGGCCAGGATGTAGCACAGAAATCCTCTCATCCACAAAAGCCCAGGGTGTGCAGAGAGAATCATTCCATCATGGCTTTCACAGGATTTTCCAGATCTTTTTTACAATTAAAATCCATAGAAACGAATTGGGTCAGTGTTCATTGGTGCCACGTTGCTCTTTCTCAGTATTTGGTCTCCTGTTGGATCCAGATTTCCTCACTTCTGATGTTAATTAGATCTTTATTCCTTGATTTTCTTATCAGTCTTTTCTGGAGGCACAGTCTGGGGTAGATATCCCTTATTGCCATTTTATCTTTTGGGCTATTCCCAGTCTGTGCAATGTCGAGTCCATCAGACCTGGTGCAACAATGCCCTGAAACAAAACTTTAAATTCTTTTTCCCGGGGCAAAAGCAAACAAAACCCCTTGACTGAAGTTAAACAAAAATATTTAAGGTATTGTTTCCAACCCTGGGATCATCCCACGTTGGCAACAGAGATGTCTTGTGTAAAGTGAAACTTAAATGGTGCTCGATGTGGAGCTTGGAAATGCAAAACAAACCCTTCAAAGATTTGTTCCTTTACCTCAAAACCTGCAGGATCTTGCTGAAAACCCAAAATTCACCTCAAAACTCAAATTTAGAAATGTAGGGAAAGATTCCATCACCTTGGCTGTGCTCACCCTCTGCTGTGGCTGCAGAGAACACAACCAAGGGCTCCGTTTTTGCCCCTTTTTTGAGGTGGGTTTAAACAGCCAGCTCCTGTTTATGTTTTCTCTGCAATGCTTCTGTACAGAAACACTGTCAGCAAAATGGATTTTGCTCTGGGTTTATCTTTCTTTCAGTGCAGCTTACAGAGGACCTGCCAGGTAAATGTTTGTGGCCTCACACAGGTCTGCAGATTGCTGCTATCATCTTGATGACAAAAATATGGGACTTCCACTCCTGCCTTCTGGGAGTCAGGAGGTTAAGAAAATTACTTAAATTTTTCCTTCATTTCCCAGAGTGTCTTTTTGAAATGAGAAATACCCACATCAGTCCCAGAATCACTGAGCCCTGCTCTTTCTCACCCCTCCAAATGGAAGAACCAGAAAATTGACAGCCAAGCTAAAAGGGAGGGAGGGAGGAGAACCTTGAGGGGTCAGCAAAGGACAATTTCAGCCCCTCAAAAATCAACCTGTGCTGAAGGAAGGGTTGGGCACTCTCTTAACCTGTGGTTTAGACTCAGTTCTGCTCCTTGTCTGACAGATCCTAAACAACTTGTGGGGTTTCCCCCCATCATTTCCATTATTCTGCATTTTGGAGGATGCAGAAAATCAGTGTATAAATCCAGTGTGGAGATTTAGGATCCATCCATTTGCAGGAGCTCTGAGTTAGTAATAAGGAGTCAGATTTTATCATCATCATCACCATAATTTATTTCTGCTGCTTAATAATTCAGGACTGCTGAAGAGGATTCTTGGTTGTTTTTACATCTGGGGAAACATGGGTTGTATATGAGAGTTAATCCTGGCAACAATCACCATCCCTGTTGGTAAAAGTCCCAATTCCTAAATATTGGCTGAAGGAAAACAATCAAAGGAAACATCCCCTTGTCTCAGTTGGGTTTTACAGGTCACAGCCTGGTGTGTGATTAAAAGTGACACCTCCTTGTGTCAGTACTGCCCTTAAAATATTTGATTCTCAAGGTCCTTGAGTAAAGTCACTGTGAATTGTAAATCCGAGGGTCCCATAGGTGGTTTAAGGTGTACATTTGGGGCTTTTGGATTTCCTGTAGGAGCTGCTGGTCCTGATGGTGGGGACTGAGAGCTCTCTAAAGGCAGGTTTGGGAATTCCTGATTTATTGCAAAGGGCCCTGCCTGGAGCTGCCAGCCCCAGCTCAGAGCAGGCTGTGAGAGCAGCAGGGCAAGAGGAAAAGGAGCAAAGAGAGGGCAGGGGGTGAGAGGGAAGAGGTGGAGAGTAAGAGTGGTAAGAGAAGAGAGGAAAGTAAGAGAAATAAGAGAGGTAAGAGAGGTAAGAGAGTGAGGTTCCCATTACAATGCAATCAATCTTCTTCTGTGTTGAATATTCCAATTTTCACTCACCAATCTAATACAAGATACAAATCCCACAGCATTTCCATACAGCCTATAAGAATCACTGCATTACCAGACTGTGTTACACTTTAAACCCTAAAAACAACTCTAAACCCTAAAAACAACTCTAAACCCTAAAATCAGCTCTTTGGACCCCTCTGCCAAGCTAGCAGGGTCTTCTCTGACCCTTGGACCTGTCTGCAGGCAGAGGGGATTGTTCAGTCAAGAGGGGATTATTTTCAGTTGGCCACACTATTGTTTTCCAGTTGTTCAGTAACTAAAGTTTGGTGTCTCAAAGATGGCTTTCATTTCAATCTCGCTTATAGTTTCCATTTTCTCAAAAAATCTTTTGCCAGGCAATCATATTTATAAGGTTTTCCATTTTCATCTTCCCCAACATTTCCCTTTTGAAGGTTTCTTTGCTCACTATTTGATGGCTAGATACAATGTTAATGACATCATTTAGCTGCATATGTAGAATCCCTTTGTATAATCACAACACCAAAAACCCAGTGCAAAACCAGATGGGTTGTCCATTTCTGTAAATAAAGATGGTTTGCAGCATTACAGAGTCAACAAAACTGCACCATTCTGTTATCTAAGGACACCTCTGGAGTTGTTTCTTGAGGCCAGAGGGAATTCAGTTTCTCACACAGCTGTTGAGTCATCCACTGTAAGAGATGTAAGAGTGTAAGACACTGCAGGTCCTGCACAAGTCACAGGAATTGACATTAATTTAACATCATCCTTGTCATTTGCAGAGGTGGTGAGCACAAGGCTGACTTAATGAAATATGGTCAATAATGTCTGGGTTTCAGATCTCGGTTTCATTCTGCCCTAATTGATGGCACCTCATTAGAGAAGTGAATTTAAAGTGTCCATTTTGGTTTGGATTTTTGTTTCCTTTTAAATGCTGCAGTACTTGAGATTGTCAAATCAGCACTTCCATGAGTATTCATTTTGCAAAAGCCAATATTGGGTAATAGTTGTAAACTAAAACAAAAACATTCCTCTGTATAAATTAAGTCATATTTTAAAGAAATGGGCAGCCTAGGAGAAAAGTATAAAAGAAACCAACAAGCATTGTTGAAATGAAATGCAAAATGTTACTGCTGTCTGAAATACCTTTGAAATAGATTTATCAAGACCCTTAGA
This sequence comes from Sturnus vulgaris, assembly GCF_052056855.1. Lineage (NCBI taxonomy): Eukaryota > Metazoa > Chordata > Aves > Passeriformes > Sturnidae > Sturnus > Sturnus vulgaris. Next base: position 3,679,182 of record NC_142270.1, on the reverse strand, counting down.
ATGTATTTGTAGGTTCACAAGTTAAGTTTCAGGAAAAATCAAATCACGTCAAAGAAAATTCTATAAAGCAATGAAGAGCATATGCACCTTTTCCTTATAACCTTGGAATTTTACTCCTTAAAAGTTGCTAAGTTTCTATATTGGTCTATTTACAAGGCAGCTGTTTGTCCTAGGAAGCTCAGATAAATTCCCCTTTTAATTGCAAATAAAACCTTGCACCTTCCTTTAACCCAAGGCATGTAACCCTAAACTGTGCAGCCAGGGGGGCACAGGCCACGCTGTGCTCGTGGTCTCAAACAAGGGGAGCACAAACCTTCAGATCCAGCCAGCCATGGAAACTGGTTAAAAACTTTTATCCAACAGTGTAAGGAGTGTGCCAGGGCTTTTGAACCACCCATGAGTGTTTTGTCTCAGTCTCATCTGTTTCTGTTCAGAGCCAGGATTATTAGAAAGGTGATTGAGGTGATTCTCGTGTTTGGGCTTGGATGTTTATTATATTTTATCAAAGAATTACAGAAAATATGACAGCACCTCCAGCTCCTTGCTGGAAGTGGGGAAAAGGCTCCAGCTGAGGCTGCTCCAAGGCCTTTTAAAGCCAAACAAACCAAGAAAAGTTTAACACCTCCATTATTGATCCTTTGGACCCAATCATGGATTCCCAGCACCCTTAGAGTGACATTTGACCAACCAAAGGTCACTGCCCGAGTTCTGTGCAGAAGAAGGAAGAGAAGAAGATGAACAAAGAAAAAGACACCACCCCAAATTCTCCATCCTGTCCCACATCCACCCCTGTACTGTAAAAACCTCAAATTTAAACCCCATCCCCCAGTGCAAACACACACACCTGACCCACTGCACATTGGGGATTTCTAACTCATTATTCACATTTCCAAGCCTTCCCCAAGGTTCCAGCTCCAGAGCAGTGTTTGCCAGGGGCTCTGTGCCTGGGAGCACAGAAAGCTCCAAAACTCCACATTCCTGAGATCCAGCACAACATCATGAACACTTTCTCCCCTGAACCAAATCAGTGCCTCTGTGCTTGCTTTGGTGAAATCAGAATGTTCTTTTCAGGAGTTTTAAGACAAGCAGTGCCTTTTGTTGGAGCCTGAAAACCAGAAGCCTCTCTGAGGGTCCCTGTCTGAGTTCAAATCCAATCTATGATTGTCTTACCCTTGACTTGATCACTTCTGTTCTCTCACCTGCTCCACTTGGGGTGTGTTGTATCCCATTTTACCTGTGCACCTCACAGAGCAGCTGTGGCTGTCACACCACAGCGTTTTGGGGACTTTTGTTGTCTTCATTACCCCCGGAGCAGGAGGCAGGGGAGTTGTGCAGCCAGAGAATAAAACCCTCCAGGGAGGGGGTAATTAGAGTAATTAAGCAGATGGCCCCTGTGCTGTGCAGATTCTGCCTCTGCAGCCTTACCTGGCTCCTGCTAATGAGCTGTTGGAGGGCTGGGAGCAGATCTCTGTTTGAAATCCATGGAAATACTCGGTGTTTCTCTGTTTGAAATCCATGGAAATACTCTGTGTTTCTCTGTTTGAAATCCATGGAAATACTCCGTGTTTCTCGCTGTAAACCTCGGATCCTGCAGGAGCCTTTGATTTCTGGGGCTGCTGCTCTTTTGGAGAGAGTTTTGTGGCTGGAGCCCAGTCCCACGCTGGGGCAGAGAACATTTGTGTTCATTCAGAGGTCAGGGCTGGTCTGGGATTTTTTTTCATGAAGAATTGGGGTGGTCTCATGTTTATACCCAAGTGCTGGAGCTCAAAACCACAAACCAGACACTGAAGAGAGACCAAACCTGCACGACTTCTGCAATATATTTAAAGAAATCCGATTTTCAAAAGAATAAAAATACAGGGAAGGCCAGATTCCCACCCTGGGTGCTCACAGACCCATTCAGGTTTCTGGTTCCTCTCTTCACAATGAGAGTCGTGTTCTTCAGATGAATGGGAAATTTTCCATCTTAAACATTAAGAAATGTTTTGCAAGCTCATAAAATCCTTGCAGCAGAATCACAGAATCATGGGATTATCCTGAAATGGATGGGACTCACAGGGATCATCCATCCAACCCCTGGCCCTGCACAGATATCCCAAAATCCCAAACTCTCCTGGAGCTCTGGCAGCCTTGGGGCTGTGCCCATTCCCTGGGCAGTGCCCAGCACCCTGTGGGGGAAGAACTTTCCCAAAAATCCAACCAAAATTTAGCAGCACATGCTGAGCCCTCCACCTGTTCAGAAAACATCCCACAGATATAAAAATTACAGGTGGTCAAACACAGGATTCTCAAACAGATAAATAAGGACTTCACTGGAGGCAGTGCAGCCTGATTTTCAAAGATTCTGCTGGGCTATTGAAAAAAATTCTCATTTAGGGGTTTTATTCTTCCAGTTAATGTTGGTTTCAGAAATCTATAGTTCACTGCTGCATCTTTCCCAGATTTGTCTCTTAATTCACTGGCCCATGTGATGTCTCACATTTTAGACACCAGAGAGTTTTTCCTGGAATAAGGAAATATTAAAAAGTTATTTGCAGTCATTCAGTGTTCCCTCCCCTAATGGATTCTGTGGCACTCAGTGTGCTCTTACCTCACTTTTATCTCTGCCCATCACCCTGGCATCAGAGTTTTTCTCATCACAGCAAAATCTCCTTCCCTGAAATGCTGCAGGGGGACAATGGAGGGGCTGCTTGCTTTGGGAAAGAAAAACCCAGGAGGGCAAAGCTTAGTGAGGAGAATTTGGGAGGCTCTGAGCTCACACCAAGGCTGTGAGTTTGGGTCTGGATGTGCTCAGGGATCTGCAGGGACCCTCCTGCAGTGCCTGTTTGCCCAGGGGATGTCACACAGCCCTGCACAAGGGGTTGTGGTGCCCTTTTTGGGATGTTGGAACCCTAAAACCTGGGAATTTTCAGCTTTCTGTGTTTTCTGGCACTGACCCTCAAGGGAACATTGCTTTTGACTCAAGGCCTTGGAGAAAAGCTTCCAAAATTTGAGTGGTAGAGGTAGAATCACTGTTGTACAGTTAGAATAAAGTGTGTAATATCACATGGTGAAGGGTTTAGAATTTGGAGGTTTTAGAATATAGTAATAGGTGTGGGACAAGATCAAAGTTCTTGGGCCTTGTCTCTTTCTTCCTTGTTCCTTCCTCCTCATAATTTCAGGCAGTAGTTTTTAATTGAATGGAAAATACTACAGTGTGAGTCACAAGTATTTGGTTATTAAATCAAAAGTATAAATAATATAGATGTTAGCTTTTAATTAGATAGCTGGACTTTAAAAGACCTTGTAACTAGAAAAACACACTGACATTTTTCTTCCTTTTGGCTTGTTAGCAAAAAGTACTACAGAATTCTCTGTACTATAAATAGGAATTCATAAACAACCAAGTCCAAGCAAGAAAATTCGTCTCTCGTGCTTCTATCCTGACTCTAAGTAAAAGCAGAAGCAAAAAGAAGCCAGCCACGAACATTTAGTGCCATTATTACTGGGGAGTGTCCCTCTCCTTGTCTGGGCATGAGGGGCTGTGACATCCCCTGGCTGTTCCCTGGGACACTGGGAGTGAGTCACTCTTGGAGTGGGAACACTTTTATTGAGGCTGCAAAGTCCTGTTTTCACTGCCTTTGGGTCATGGAAACACGGAATCTTTCTCTGTTATTGCATCAGGGATTCCTGGAATGGGTTGGGTGGGAAGGAACCTTCAAGGCCACCCAGTGCCACCATGGCAGGGACCCCTCCCACTGTCCCTGGGGCTCCAGCCTGGCCTGGGACATTCCAGGGATCCAGGGGCAGCCACAGCAAATCTGGGAATTCCATCCCAGCCCCTCCCCACCCTCCCAGGGACAAATTTCTCCCCAATATCTCACCTAAACCTTCCCACCTTCAGCTCAAGACTATTCTCACTCCATGTCCTTGTGAAAAGTCCATCTCCAGCCCCCTGGAGGTACTGGAAGTGGGTCCCACTTTTCCTTGGATACACTGGGAGGCACTGGCAGATTATCCAGTCTCTATGCTGTCATGTTTGGTTTTTTTCCTCTATTTTTCCAGCCAACTCCTTTGTAGAAGGAGCAACCCCATCATGGATAAATGTAATGGGAACCATGTTGAAAACCCTGTAGAAGGAAAAAAAAAACCTGTTGGCCCAATGTCCCCATGGGAACCACACCAGATTTGCCCCAAATTTCCCCCCCAATCCCTTCAGCACCTCACCAAAAAAAAATCCTCAGTTGACTCAGGTCGTGCTGAAGACGACTCAGAGCGGGATGACAACGAAAAGCCCGGAGTGGAAAAAGCAAATCTGTGCAGCAGGTGACTGGTGGCTGCCCTGGGGCCACAGGGGCCAGTTTGAATTGCAGTGGAGATGAGCGAGGAGAGGCTGAGCTGTCACATCCCAGCAGCCACACGCCCTGCCCGCGGCTCCAGCCCCCAGTTGTTGTTGTTGTTGTGGATTGCTTGATTCATGTTAATTCGTTCCCCTGCACCACAGCCTTGCCGGGGCTCATCTGTTATTATTAATATTAATAAGCCCCAGCACTTTGATCCGAAGAGCTCGTGGCACTTTACAAACATTAATTAATCTTCACAACACCCCCGGGGCGGGGAGGGAACTTTGGAGATGTCTTGGAAAGGTCACAGGGCTCGGTTTGAGGAGCTCTGGGGGGGTTCACAGCGCTGAGGAACAGGGACATGAGCTCGGCTGGCATTGCCAGCACAGATGCTCCTCCAGAGAGGTGACACAGCACGGCTGGGCTTTATCCCGACTGGAAAGGATGGATTATGGGATGGATAGGCTTGGCTTACAGCACCTGCTGGAAGGACAGGCTCACAAATTCCCAGCAGAAATACAGGGCCGCTGGGGACACGAGCAGAGACTGATGAGTGCCCAGCACTGCTCTGTTAAACCACGGGCTCCAAGTGCTCCATAAATTCCACAGGAGCTGCAGTTCCCCGCGATTCAGAGAACATGGAATGGGTTTCAAACTGAAAATGAGTAGGTTTAGAGTAGATGCCAAGGAAAAATCCTTCCCTGTGAGGATGAAGAGGGGCTGGGATGGAATTCCCAGATTTGCTGTGGCTGCCCCTGGATCCCTGGAATGTCCCAGGCCAGGCTGGAGCCCCCTGGCACAGTGGGAGGGGTGGCCCTGGATGGGCTTTAAGGTCCCTTCTTCCCACCCAACCCATTCCATGATCCCATAGTTCCACATGGGCCGTGTCAATATTTTATTCCTAAACCCACAACATTGCAGCTGCTGTGCCCTCCTTTCCTGGCATGGGAGTGTGCAAGAGCCCACAGGGAGCAGAAAGGGCTCCAAGGAGATTTCACTCCCTGTAGGAATTGTGGATGGTCGGGACAAACCCAGGAGCTCTCTGTATTCTGGTGTTGAAGTTTGCAGTTTATTTTGTAGGGCCTGGGTAAATACGAGGCCCTGCAGGGAACTGCAGCCACAGCTCAGAGCAGGACAGAGAGAGAGGGACAGAGCGAGAGGAAAAGAGTAAAATGGTAAGAGAGAAGAGTAAAAAGTGAAGAGAGAAGAGTAAAAAATGAAGAGAGGAGAGATTTTCCCATTTACAAGACATCAAATCTTCTATGTTGAATATTCTCATTTCCATTAACCAATTTAATACAAGGTACAAATCCTCCAACATTTACATGCAACCTATAGGAATCACTGTATTACCATGTTTTACTGCTTTTCTCATCTCTAAATTTTATCTGGGACCCTTCCTGCCGTGCCTAGGGAGGATGTCTGTTTGTTTTTTGGTATTTGCAGCATTTAACATGATCTAAAACAAGGGGCTTTCAGGCATTCAGTTGCTTTCAGCCACACAGTCAAAAATTGCTATTGTGGAGGGAGCAGAAAACACAGAAGAAAGTTTCCCTGCATCCTCAGAACAAGCTCCTTGGATAACCAGAGCTCAGAGATAAGAAATGGATTGTGAAATGACAAATACAAAAGGAATTTAGCTTTCCCCCCCTTTTAGACCCTTTTATCTATCTCCAATATTAGTGGTTCATTCTCTTTTAGTATCCCTAGGCCAGCTTTGAATGTAAAATCCCTCAGGGATTGGTTAGAAGTAGAATTCCCTTGGTAATTGGTGCAAACTGTAAAACCCTCAAAAGATATAAAAACCCCTGTAAAACAATAACCATTGTATATGTAGATAGGATGCCTTCATGGAATAAACCATGGATTTGTGCCTCTCTGCATATCCCAGTCTCTCCACCCCGCTGGTCTGAGAGCTCCCCACGAGCCAAAATTCCATCTGGGCAAGGCTGGGGAATTTGCTCTGTCACTGAGGGCTGCAGGAGCAGCAAAGGGACCCCAAAACCCCCACCAGTGACATGCCATCATTTCTATTTCGCTTCTATTTTCCATATTCTCCAAGTCTTTTGCTAGGCACTGGAATTTACAAGGTTTCCCTAATTCATCCTTCCCAACAACTCCCATCCATTGATGTCACACAGTCCAAAACAGCTGCTCCACACCTGCACAATCCGATTTTCTTGCCAGTCCCCTCTCCCTTCACTCAGCAAAATGCAGCGAGACAGGAGAAATTCTATAAATTACTGAGAGAAAAGATGCCATAACCTCTGTAAATCACAATAAAAATCTGCTACACAGAACAAGAAATGAGGAAGCCTCGGGGTAATTTCCCTTAGAAAAATGGATGGAAAGGAATATCTGTATTTTCTTGGGTTATTGAGCACAAAGTTGGGTTATTTAGGAAAGCATATTAATGATCTATGGAAAAGGCTTGGAAGGTTTTCACAGTTCCTGTCTCACAGAGCAGCTGGAATCACGTAATTGCTGTGGCTCTATGGAGAGATTCATGCCGTGGAAATGCTGGAATTTCAGGAGAAAACTTCACGTGCTGTTGGAGGAAGTTTGAATTCTTGGACTGAATGTGATCACAAAATGTTCTGTCCTCGGCTTTGTGCAGCTGTGTGAGAGGAAAAGGGATCTGGGAGGGAGGGGCTGTGTGGATTCAGCCTTTCCAAATGTTCTCCTGAATTTCTGAGCCCTGCTCACTGAATTTCCACGTCCAGCCCGGGATCTGGGATCACTGGAGAACTCTTGGATTTATTTTATCCTGGAAGTTTTGCTTCACTCTGTGCAAACCTTTGCTTTATCACTGCAGGAGCTGACCCCGAGTTTCCTGTTTAATTAAGATAATTTGGATATGGAGTGAAGCTTTAACAACAGGTGAACAATTCCTCTTAACCCTCCTGCCTCTTCTCTTCCCAAAGTGTTTCTACCTGGGTTTGCAGTTCTGGACATCCCAGATTTCCTTTGAAAGGGCTGATTTTTTAATGCCATTGCCCATTTTCCATGTTTTTCCCAGTGTGATCATGCTAAACCAAACATCCACTTGTGTGCACGCCTATGTATCATATAAATATAAATATAAATATAAATATAAATATAAATATAAATATAAATATAAATATAAATATAAATATAAATATAAATATAAATATAAATATAAATATAAATATAAATATATAAATATAAATACGAATATGAATATATACATATATACATACACATATATACACATATATACATATATATACACACATACACACATATTTATATTTATATTTATATTTATATTTATATTTATATTTATATTTATATTTATATTTATATTTATATTTATATTTATATTTATATTTATTTATCCCAATATCTGGAGTTTGCTGTCATTTGACTCAGTCCTTTCTTGCTGTATTAAACTGCTCTGCATTAAACTTTACTGTAAAAAAGTTATTTTTTTTCCCGTAGCAATATCCCAGTCACTTGGTAAGGTTCTTGTTTGTATTGCTTTTTAATTCCCACTGAGAACATTAAATCCCAAAATCTCAGATTCCACCCCCCCTCCATCCCCGAGTAGCCTGGGGAACTCCAATGTTTACGAATTTAAGAAATTATTGTGGCTTGCAAAGACATTGCTGTTACTTTAAACAATTCTGCCCAACACAGATTAGCTTTTAGCAGCATCACATTGAGGATAATCACGATGATTACATGAATATCCAGTGTTTTCTACATGAATATTAAAAAGCCTCAGCTTCAGGAAAGGCTCTTCCACTGCGGTTTTGTTTTGTTTTTTTTTTTTTTTTTTGGCAAGCTGCTTTTGTTTTTCTTTTTTTTTTTTTCCCCTCAGTTTCTGACTCTGTGAAATGAAGGAGAAGAAATGAAGTGGGCTGGGAAGTGTCTGAAGTTGGGAACTGTCCCTGTCCTTCGGTTTTGTGGCAAATAATTGAGCCCTGCAGGAGCTGGCTGTGGAGCTGCTCTTGGCTGAGCACTCAGCCCTGCCTGGGTTTTCCAGCTGCCTCCCAGCTGTGCATCTTGGCAGGAGCCCTGAGCAGTGACACCCCAGAGGAGGAGGAGGAGGAGGAGGAGGAAAAGAGAACTCAGATCATCCACAGTTCAATGGGAATATCCCCACAGGGGGGAAAAAAAAAAATCCAAATATATTCCCTTTAGGAAAATATTCTAAATATTCCTAAATATTTGTGGGACACACATTGAGAAAATAAGAAAATGACAGCCTGGAAAATATTCCAGGCTGGATCTTCTCAGCTCTGTTCCCAGCCTGATGAGCTGGTGCAGCTCAAGGCCAGGGAGAATTTCTGCCAGGGTGATCATTTGGTGACAATAAAAAGGAATTAATACCAAGCTAGAAGCCCTGTTGTGGTGTGTGCCCAGGCCCTGGCCATGGGGTGTCTTCTCTCTGAACCAATCTCCTTTTCTCTGCTCTGGCAGTTGCAGTCCTGCTATCAAACCAAGGGTGTTTCTCAATAAACTTGGCTCTTTCCATCATGACAGACCCCCATGGAGCTGTGCATCTTATTTCTGCCGCCCTTAAAGGGTTAAAATCCCTTTCCACAACTACAAATATTTCTCTTTTAGGAGGGGAAATTCCCTGCCAGGATTTTGTTGTCCAGCACCTGTCATTTCTTTACTTTTCAACCTTTATAATCCATTTTGCTCTATTTCCATGTGTGTAATTCATGATCTCATAAACACGTGGGGATCTTTGGGTTTGGGGTTTATTGGGCTCAAATTCACCTGGAATTTTTGCAGGGAAATTTTTTTTTTCCAAGCCCTCAGCAGTTTAGGAGCAGGGATCCCTTTATGTGGAGCTGCTGCACAGGGCTGGCTGCTCCAACCAAAGAGCTCCCAGATTTTAGGGACAGAAGACAACACTTGACTATTTTGGGCTAAACTTAGGTTTATTTTTGCATTTGCATTCCCTTCCTTGAGCTTGAACTCTGCTGAATTTTTAGGGTTGGAAAAAACCTCCAAGATCAAGTCGAAGCTTTGGCTGAATCTCATTTTTTTCCCCCCAATTTGTCCAAGGGATTTAACATTTCACAGACCCTCCTCTGCTCAGCTGGTCCTGCTAGAAGGACTTTCAGTGCACCCAAACCTCGGAGAATTCAGGCTTTTCAAAATTAAAATTTAAATTATGTTTAAAGATTGAAATGAGGCTCTAGAGGAGCATCTTGATGTTGTTAAAAGCAGAAAATCCTCTGTGCTCCCCCCATTTTCCTCAGTGAGCCTTAACCCAGCTTGAGGCTCCACTGCTTAAACCCAAAATGCAGCATTCTGCTTTAATGCTGAGCATTATAATAAATGGGGGATGTTGTTCCACATTCCAGCACTTTTACAAACCTCTTGCCATGCAATTCTTCCATATTTTCAAATAACAACACCCAATTAAGCACTTGAATCAGTGCTGCCCTCAGCAGAGATGTAATTAAGCAGGTGTTTAAATCCCTTGTTAAATTAGTCTCTTATATTTTTCTTTCCTAATCTCCCATTACTATTCCTGTGCAGGAAAATAATGGGAAAACAAATGAATCCTGAAGCTTTGGCTGCAGGCTTGTAGGGGTCAAACTGTATCAGCCATGCAAAGAAGATCTATGAGATCTAATCAAATTTGAGGGGGGAAAAAAAAAATAAAAAAAATAAAGCTTTAAAGAGGAGCTGGTGAATAACAGCAGTGAAAGGCAAAACATCACTTCCCTGGGAAGGGAAAAAAAAAAAAAAAAAGTGAAGTGAAATAAAAATGCACTTGCAGAAGGGCATTATGTGGCACTTTTCCCAAGTAATGGCTCGACTGCTGTAATTGTGAATGCTCACAAAATGCATCCGTGGCCCGGCCATAAAGAGAATAGGGAAACAAAGAGGTTGCTAATTCAATTACAGATGTTAGAGATCAAGCTCTCTGCTATTCATCCAAATGAAAATTTACACGAAATAACATTCTCCTGAATTGCCTCAGCAGCTTAATGGACTAAAACTCTCCCCACTAACAGATTGGCCAGGCTTGGAGAGGTCCTGAAAATTGTCCCTGTGCTGGATACCTTTAACCAAGCCTGCTCTGATGGAATAAATGGAATAAAGTCACATCATCACTTCCACTCTGAGAGAATCATCCAAGAGTTTTTATGCAAAGTTTGTTGTGGTTGTGGCCACAGCAGGACATTCAGGGTCTTACAGAGATCCCATTTTTTTTCCAGAATCTGCAGATTGGACCCCAATATAAATATTTTTTCATTTTTTTAATATTTCATCTAAATAAAATAAATTACATAAATATAAATTTATAAATTTCTATAAATTTCTATAAATGTCTATAAATATATATATTTATATTTATATAAATATAAAAAAATAATATAAATAAATTTTGAAAAGAGACAAAACATCTCATGAAAATATCTCATGACCCTTGAAAAATGTTATGAGGTTATGCTGGAGCAGCTCTGCTGCTGCTGGGAAAAAGTAACCAAAAGTTGAGCCAAGAACTTTTTTTTTTCAGGTGTTTTAAAGATTCCATTTCTCTTGTGCTGGTTAAACTTTGTTCAGATGGATTTGGGAGAGAAAAGTGAATGGGACTCAGATTTCAAATTGGTATAGAAATGATCCCCTGCATGAATTTGGTTTGCTCAAAAAAAATGAGACTTGGTTTTACACAACTTCCTGATTTTTACACAACTCCCAGGGACATTTGGGTGGGATCAGTTTCTCCATGGGTTTCTCTGTGGCATCCAGTGCTTGTGGTCACCTCCAGATCTTTCCAAAATCTGCTTTTGGAGATTTCTGCGTCCCCCAGGAAGTGACATGGGGAGGAGCTCTTTGGAGTCAGCCTTGGGCCTCTTCAGCCACGAGAAGAGAAAAATAAAGGTAAAGGTAAAGATGAAGATGAAGATGAAGATGAAGATGAAGATGAAGATGAAGATGAAGATGAAAATGAAGATAAGATAAAGAAAAAGATGAAGATGAAAATGAAAATGAAAATGAAGATAAGATAGATAAAGATAAAGATAAAGATAAAGATAAAGATAAAGATAAAGATAAAGATAAAGATAAAGATAAAGATAAAGATAAAGATAAAGATGAAGATGAAAATAAAAATAAAGATAAAAATAAAAATAAAGATGAAGATGAAGATGAAGATGAAGATGAAGATGAAGATGAAGATGAAAATGAAGATAAAGATAAAGATGAAGATAAAATAAAAATAAAGATAAAAATAAAGATAAAATAAAGATAAAAATAAAGATAAAGGTGCCTTTATCATCCTGATCCCTGATGGGAGGGAGTTGGAATTTTGGGTCCAGGCTCTCCTGGGTCGTTCCCAGCCATAGGGTGAAGATTGAAACACAGGAAATATTTTAATTTAACAAAATTAAAAGTTGTGTGCTCTGAGAGAGGCCTGGAATGCATTTCCCAGAGGAGTCTCCATCCCTGGGGACACTCAGCATTGCCTGGCCCAGCTGGGCTCTGCGTGGAGAATTCCCAGAGCAGGATTTGGATTCCACTTCCAACCCACAACTGCTCCTGAGATTTAAGAACCAAATCCACTGGGAAAGGCAAGAAATGTCCCAAACTTTGAAATGTGAGAGTTCAAGCTCCCAAATCAGTTCCAATTCCGAGAGTGGGAGTGATGTAAAACCCAGGGAAAAAAAAAAAAACCCTGATTTTATTCCATTCACCCTTCAAAAAGTTTCCACATCACCGTGTGCTTCTGGTGCTTGTTATGAAACACCTCAAACCTTTTTTTTTTTTTTTTTTTAATATGTTTTTAAATTCCCCTAATTCTTCCATTTGTACAGCTATGACTTCACACTCAAAATAGCCTCAATTCTTTCGGGGAAATTTTGAATCCTAAGCGAAGCAGCAAATAACACGTTTCTGCTTAATCCCATGATGATTAAATATAGAGTGTGAAAACGCTATTGATGAAGAGCTCCTTGCTTAAAAGGTTACTTTCCTAAAAATAAAAAAAGGGGCCCAGACACGTTTGCTGTGCTGGGGCTCATTTTCTCTGCCTGCCAGGGACAAAAAGCCGCGTTTAAAGGTCACAGCTTCTTTTGTATGTTAATAAACAATTAGCATGGCTGGGCACCGACAAATTCACAATTCTGGGATGAACATCTCCTGGATGAACATTTCCTCCAAAAATCCTGCTGTTTAATCAGCTCTGGCTAACAATTATTCCTTGTGGGACTCCCCTCCCTCCCTTCCCCGAGATTATTATTTTTATTATTGTAACGTTTTGCAGGCGATAAGGGAAAAGCATTTAGAAGGAAATTAGGGATTTTTCCCTCGCAGGCAGTTCGGCTGTTGGATGCAGATGATGAGATTTATGTGCTGGCAATCCCGATGGGATGTTTGGGGTTTCTCACATGGCACTGCCCCCCAAACCCTGAGCATCTGCCCCACACCGAAATTCCTGCAGTCGTGGCCAGGAACCCTCCCTGGCCAAAGGCCAGAGAGCACAGGTTCAATCACCCACAAAAACCTCGCTCTCCCCATTCCCAAACTGCCCAGGAACATCTGGAAATCCATTTATTTATTCCTTCCTAATCTCTGGAAAACACTGTTCAGACTTCTCAGAATGACTTTCACCTGCCCTGATTATTTTCTTGGCTTTCCTATTAGTGCTGCCTTTTTTTTTTTTTTTTTTTTGGATGCCAAGGGATATTCTCTTGCTAAGTTTCCAAAATAGAGAAATATTGAGTCAGATTTTTTTTTTTTTTACTTTTTAAATTTGATTTATTTATTTTTTTAATGGCAGAAGAGCTGATGCTGCTGCAGGTGAGAGGAGCAGGGAGGCTCCAAGGATGTTCCTCCCCTGCCTGCAGCCAGGTTCCTTGGCAGGGTACCCAGGTAAATCAGTGATCAATAAATCAATAATCAGGACATCCCCTTTGTCCCCGTGTCCTCCCTGCCCCGTCCCCAGGTTTGCTCCATCCTGCTGCAGATTTTCAGCCCGGAAATCTCAGAAGTTTTACCCGGTCCAGCTCTGTAGGAATCCTCCAGGGCTGAACGAGGTGCAGGGAGGTTTGTCCCGGATGGGAGGTGAGCCTGGAATGTTGGAATTCCCAACAGGAGCTGGAGGAAGAGCAGTGACACCTCAGACCCGGCAGGACAAGGCACCGAGCCCACCCGGTGGGGCAGAAAAGTTGCAGCAGTTCGGGTGAATGGGAATATTGGCATTTTCCAGGGATAGAAATTCTTGGGGCCAAGGAGATGAGCCCTGCCAGTCCAGCACTGACTGCACAGCTCAAGGCAAACTCTGGCAGGAATTATCTCTTGGATTGTTTCCTATCCCCTCCTTGATGCAACTTCAGTCAACAAAAATATCTGGGGATTTCAGAGCAGCTGAATGTATTTGAAATTTGAATATTTTTGAAAAATATTTGGGTATTTGGGGGAGCTGCTGGAGCAGCTCCAAAGCCCCATCTCAAAGGGATTTTGCTGCTTCTGCTACACTGAATATTCAGTTTACATTTGTGTGTGAATGGTGCAGGGGTCCGGGCCCTCTTGCTTTTGATTGTTTGTTTTTAATTAATTTCTTTGTTGTTTCCAGCACCCGGAGCAAAGGAGCCACGGCAGTTTGAGACAACGGTGAGCAGATACAGCCCCACACAGACACAAAACAAAGGAACAAATTCCACTCCTTGGGCAAGGTCTGGGAACTCCCTGCCATGGGTGAGAGCCTCACTCTGCACACAGGGTGAGATAAAAACCATCAAAAGAGAGAAATCACTGGGGAAAGGGTGGGAGAGTCCCTCAGTAAAGAGCATTTTCTGCTTTAATTAACCTGGTCAGTGTGATATGGAAGGAACTGTTCCCAATGCCAAAAGAACTTTCCAAAAATCCTCATAATAAAGTTTGGATTTAGATTTCGTTTATAAATGGGTGTTAAAGAATTAACACCACGGGAATTGGGTGGTGGGTTTGGTTCTTTCACCGAGGAAAGTTGGCACGTGAAGATTCAGTTTGGAAACTGGGGGGAAATTCTTCCCTGTGAGGGTGAGGAGGGGCTGGGATGGAATTCCCAGATTTGCTGTGGCTGCCCCTGGATCCCTGGAAGTGTCCCAGGCCAGGCTGGGATAATCTGGGACAGTGGGAGGGGTCCCTGCCATGGCAGGGGTGGCTCTGATGGGATTTCAGGTCCCTTCCAAGCCAAAGGAATTCAGGATTCCATGTGCTGGTTTCAATGGGATTTGGGGAAGAAATCTGGGATGTCCCTGGATCCCTGTTCCAGGCCCAGCTGGAGCAGCCTGGGATAGTGGAAGGTGTCCCTGCCCATGGTGGGACTGGATGGACTTGGAGGTCCCCTCCAACCCAAGATCCCATGGGCAGGTTTAGATGGGATATTGGGAAGGAATTCCTGGCTGGGATGGAATTCCCAGATTTGCTGTGGCTGCCCCTGGATCCCTGGAATGTCCCAGGCCAGGCTGGGATAATCTGGGACAGTGGGAGGGGTCCCTGCCATGGCAGGGGTGGCTCTGGGTGGGATTTGAGGCTCTTTCCAACCCAACCCATTCCAGGATTCTCTGAAATCCCCCCAATAAAGTGTCTGGTCCTGGACATCCCAGAGCTCAGCTCTGCCTGACCCAGATTTGAACACTGGGACACTTTTCCTGGCCATCCCCAAGCTCCATTTCCCAGGAATTCCAGTGCAGAGGCAGCTCCTGGTGCTCCCTCCATTCCTTGGAATGGAATTTTGTCTGGGTACAATTCAGCTGAAAAGCAAATGCTGTGGAAAATTTACATTACACCCCAGAGTTTCATTGAGCACAGAGCATTTTTCAATTCCAGAGTGCAAAGCTTAAACCGGGCAAAGAATTCATTATTTTAATGATAATAATTTACACTTGCATGGGAGCTTTCATCCAAGAAAATACCACCTTAGAATTTTCCCTTCACAGCCTCTCCAAGATGGGATAATTTCACCTTGATAAGTGTGTGCATTATGTTTGCCTTTGCTGCTTCTGAAGGGAAAAAAAAAAAAAAAAAAAAAAAAAAAAGAAGATTATTATAGTTTGTACAGTTGAGTGTTTATTATAGAAATATTTTACATTTATATTGTAGTTTTCTTAAAATCTGAATGTGGTTTTGAAACCCTGCTTTAAAGCCATCAATCCCCTCTTAACAAAAATTATCCCAGTGCTGTGTCCTTGGGGAAACTGAGGGAAAATCCTCCTGGGGCTGCTCTGGGGCTTTTTTTTTTTTTTTTTTTTGTTTCCTTTTTGAAGGAAGCAGTGGCTGATTTGCATCTCTGGGAATGGGAGCCCATTACTGACATCAAATCTGCTGGTCCAGCTCAGCTGGGACCTTAAAAAAAAAATCAAATATTTTCTCTTAAAAGGGATTTCTCCATCTGCAAGGCTCAGAGTGGGGATATTTTCCGTGGTTTCAGTCCAGCTTTTAATATCTTTGTCTATGGAAAATGCAGCAGATCTTCCTTTTCTGTCTGTAATGGCAAATTGAGCCAATTTGGCCTCTTTTGATGAGCAATAAATTCCCCAGACCAAAGCTGATTTCTTGCAGCTTTTGTCTTTTTGGAGGCTCTGCATAAATATACAAAAGTTTATTTCTATTTTTTTTTTTCTTCTGCAATTCTCTTTGCACTATTTACTCATTTTTAAAAAAACAAAATTATCATTTTTTTAAATTTTTTGTTTGTTTGTTTTTTCTTCCCCCCCCAAAACTGTTTGGGAATTTTTAATTTAAACATGTGGGAGCAGCAGAAGGCAGCCCGAAAACCATGGAAGGCAAAACCATTTCATGGCAAGGATTTGATAAAAATCCTAAATGAGCCAAACTGGGCTTAAAAAGCATTTTCCAGAGGAAATATTCCAATTACAGCACAGATTGCAGGATATATGTCCTTGGTGATAGATTCCTGCAGTGTTGGAGTGTTCTTGAATTTATAAATAAGTTTAGATTTGATTGTGTCATAAAGATCTCATGGATTATTTGGGAATTTTCTTAACTGGTGGGAGTGACAAAATTGTGTCAGACTTGAACATGGTAGCAATGTAATACAGTAATTAAAACAGTAATAAAATAGGAATTAAAATGAAAGTAATGTATTAGTAACAGTAATAATAACAGTAGTAAAATAATGTGTGATAGTATAATATATAAATTACAATAATAATAATAATTATTAATAATGACATAATAAAATGAATATAATTTAATTAATGGACAGATAGGGCCTTATTCTGCCTTTTTCCATCACTGTCACAGCTGTTCCACTGCTTTAAAAAACCCCAACACTTCGTCTTCAAACTTAATAAAGCCTCTGATAAACTCAGAAAAATCTTTAATATCAGCACTGAGGACAAAACCATGGGGGCAATTAATTATTTCAGTCATATTCTCCATGGCAAAGAAAGAATTCATATGTTTTCAGTCTTTATTTTAATGAGTAAATTAAAAAAAAAAAAAAAAAAAAGGTAATTTTGGGCTGCCCACAGGAACTCCTGCAGGATTTCATGGGCTGGGTGTTGTTGGAAAAACAGGGAGTGGTTTTTTATTTTTATTTTCCTCAGAGCATCTGAGGCACAGGAATGATTAAAGGCAGTAATTATTAATTAAATGAGGTGGTTCCATCCAGCCACTGATGCAGGGAATCATCTCCAGATAAAAACCTTTGGATTTCCCAACTTCTGTGGGCACTGCATTAACTGAAGTTTATGTCTCCCCATCCCCTCTTCTTTCCTGGCTTTTTTTTATTTATTTTTTTTTTTTTTCTACCAGTGCCTTATTAATGAACTGTGAAAGCTGACATTTCCAATAAGGAACAATTAAATCTGGGACTAAATGAAATGAAGTCATTCATTTACAAAATAATAGCTAACAAGCACGAGGAGGAGGAAAAATGATTGCAAGTCAGGGGAGAAAAAAAAAAGAAAAAAAAAAAAAAAAGGAAAAAGAGTAAATTAAGTCTGACTCCATTAATGTTCTTTAAATACTTCTGCTGCTCCGAAAATTAAATGGGAAGCATCTTATTAACTTCCAGAAGGGAGGAGGGGGATATTCAGCATGACAAGTGTTAAAGGCAGAAATCCTTCTGAGGCCTTGGGAAGGGATTTAAATTCTTCATTTTCACCCTCCCTTCCTTGCAGAGGTGCTGGAGCAAAGAATCCTGGAATGATGGAATGGTTTGGGTTGGAAGAGACCTGAAATCCTGGTCAGGGTGGGCAGAGACTCCTTCCACTGCCCCAGGTTGCTCCAAACTGGATTTGGAGACTTCCAGGGATGGGGAATTCCCTGGGCAGGAACAGAGACCTGAGAAATGGATTTCACCTCAAAATGCTGCTGAGATCAGCACCGAGGCTCCTTCCAGCCCTAAAAACTTCCCAAGGGGCTCCAGGGAGCAGGAGCAGGGCTGTGGATGTGGGGTGTGAAGGGAATTATGGAATGACCCAAATTCCAGGGAATTCCCAGCCCCACAGGAGGAATCCCCCAGGTCCTGCCCAGGTTCAGAGTGGGCACAGGAGGGACAGAAACAAGAATTCCCGCTGAGGGACGGAGGGAATGCTGTCCTTGCAGTGGGACAGGACAAAGGGACAGCACGGATTGTCTGCAGGATTCTCCACAGGATCCCCTGAATCCATCCCCCAGCGGGAATTCACTGTGGGGCTGGGAATTCCCTGGAATTTGGGTCATTCCATAATTCCCTTCACATCCCACATCCACAGCCCTGCTCCTGCTCCCTGGAGCCCCTTGGGAAGTTTTTAGGGCTGGAAGGAGCCTCGGTGCTGATCTCAGCAGCATTTTGAGGTGAAATCCATTTCTCAGGTCTCTGTTCCTGCCCAGGGAATTCCCAACCCCACAGGAGGAATCCCCCAGGTCCTGCCCAGGTTCAGAGTGGGCACAGGAGGGACAGAAACAAGAATTCCCCGTGGGGGAGTGGATTCAGGGGATCCTGTGGAGAATCCTGCAGACAATCCGTGCTGTCCCTTTGTCCTGTCCCACTGCAAGGACAGCATTCCCTCCAGTCCCCCGTGGGTCGAGGCTGAATGGTCTCTGCCTCGGTTTCTGTGCTCTGGGATTTTCCATGGGAGCAGAATTCCCTCCCCGAGACCCTTCAGCCCCAGCTCTGCATTTCTGAGAGCTGTAAACCAACCCCAGATCATTCCCTGGCAAATCCAGATGTTCACCCTCTGCTGGGTGCTGTGTCTGGATTTTACAATCCAAACCCAATCCCAGATCATTCCCTGGCAAATCCAGATGTTCACCCTCTGCTGGGTGCTGTGTCTGGATTTTAGAATCCAAACCCAATCCCAGGTCATTCCCTGGCAAATCCAGATGTTCACCCTCTGCTGGATGGCGAGTCTGGATTTTAGAATCCAAACCCAATCCCAGGCTGACCCCTCTAAACCCAAACCCCAACAAGGAATGCAAATGGGAAAGAGCAGAGCACTGCAGGAATTTCAGGGAATGCTGATTTGCTGTGCCAGCTCCAGGCTTCTCTTGCTACTTTAATGCACTTTGATTTAAAATCTCTGAAGGCTCGAGTTAATATTTTGCAATCAATTATTCTTAGGGAGATTTGTAGAATTCACCATTCTTCCCTAAGAATTTGAGTTCTACTTGAATTAATCTAAAAATCTCCATCCTTTTCTCAAACAGTCCCCACAACCCTGTGTGTTCTCTTCCCCTCAGTCTGAGGAATATTTGAAAAGGAAAATTAGAAAGAGATTCAGATCCAGGTTGAAAAAAAAACCCCCAACATTGATTTCCTCAGTTATACTTAAGGCCCTTTCGTTTTGTAAAATAAATAACCTGAATAAACACGTCAGGGAAGATTAAAACCTCATTAAAAAGTGTAAACAGAGTACAAAGAAGATAAAAAAAAAAATAGAAGCTTGACTGAATTGAATAATGGCAATAATAAAATCACTACCCAATATTGCCAGTTAAAAGTCCTGCAGAGGGGGAAGATGGGAAGCAGAGCTGCTGTTATCTCACACTCAGGATGGAGATTTCTTCTCAATAATTAGATAACATTTTAATGAATAAATTAATTCTATTATCCAGGAAATGGGAACCATTGATAAAGCAGATTCCAGGCCAGTTCCCAAATCTAATCAGGGATATTCTGCTCGAGATGCTCAGCGAGGATGGGAGGGAGCTGCAATAATTCTCCCTGCCCACCTAAAGGAGGCACAAATGCTGAGGCCACCACTCCATCCCTGCCTGCAGAAGAGCTGTAAAAATCACAATATTAATGCAAATTATGGCTTTCGGGCTGGCAATTATCCATTTTTATTTTACTGAGGTGAGCACGATTGTTGCATATATCAAATGCTAAAGAAAACAACTTTATCTTCTTTTTAGGTGATGTCCATTGAAAGACAAATCCACAGAAAAGGTGAAATATTGCCTGGTGCAGGGAAGAACTTGAGCAGCCTTGGAGAGCACGATGAAGTTGTGTCAATGCAGTGCCAGTGCTCAAAATTTTTAATTTAAAGGCTAAGGAAAGGGAAAAGAAGTGGAGGGAACAATTTGGTGAAGGAAAGGGCAAAAGGAGTGCAGAGAAGGCATGTTTCCATAGGAAATGACAGGAGCAAGAGGAGGAATTCTATTTCTGAATTGAAAGGAAAATGTAATGCTGGAGGAGGACGGGAATGTGACTGGGCACAGGCACCTGGTGATTATCACCCCTGCCTCTCCCTGGCACACAGCAGCAGTGGGGAACGCTGTAATTGCCTGCCTGGCCTTTCAGTCAGGATCAAGCAGTGGGATTTCAATAACGAGCCCTTTCTGCAGGCTCTGAGCAGTGCTGGGAGAGCTCCCAGCCAGGGCTCTGGGCTGGGAAATGCCTCCAGTGCCACCAAACTGGGGCTGCTCCTCAGCCCTGGGTGGGATGGGCACAACCTCTGGGTGCCACCGTGGCGTTTCTAACGATAAAGAACAACATTTCCACACCCCTGACGTGTGGGGAAACCTTTCCACGTCCTTTTTTCAGTCCCAGGCTGTCACCCTGCTCCTCTCCAGCACGCTGCTCTCAGAGCTGCTGTCTCTCCAGAGCCACCCTGTGCTGTGTCCAGGGTTTTCCCTTCACCACTTCCCAATAAAACCCCACAAACCAGACCCAGGGATGGCAGTGGAATAATAACCTGAGTGAGTGCAGCTCTTCCCCTGACCCTCAGTGCCTTTGCTCATGGAATTCCCTCAATTCCTTCATTCCCAGTGGGATCCTGAAGTCGGAATGCTGGACACAGCACATTGCTGCAGCCAATGCTGGAGTTTATTTCAGATTTCTGGGTGATTTTTACTGATTTGCGGTCCTTGAGGAAGCGCCTGGAGCCTGGCTGTGTAAAACACTTGCAGTGGTTTTTGGTTTTGAAATTTTTTTTTTTTTTTTTTACATTTTCCTGCTGTGAGGTAGGATTCGGAGGAAGGCAAGACAGGCTCAGCTTAAATGGCACAAAGAGAAACTTTATTACTAGAAACGATCAGAAAAAACCATCTCAGAATAAGACTTTAGTTCACTTTTCCTCAGTGATCTGAGGAGAAGTATCAGTGTCAGATACCAGGGAGACTGCCCAGGTCTCAGCAGGTAAAAATTTCAGAAAACCTTTACAAACCACCTCAACACTTCACAAAGGTGGGAGCTGCGTTTCATCCAGACCCGGGGAATTTTCCTGGATCAAGGAGAGAAAATGTGTGAGGAGAAATCCGAGCCCTACTCGATCATCTCTGCCAAACCTTCTACATTCAGTGCCCGAGATCCTCCTGAGGAAGAGTGCACTCCTTTTAAAATGCAATTATTGTCCATAAAGTGATAGAGTTATGGATAACTCCACTCTTCACGTGGAGAGTTTTATTCTCATTCCAGAGCTCACCCTTTGCTTTGTGCTCCTTCCTTTGGGCGTGTTTGGTGTGAGAGGACACCTGAGCCCTCCTTGCCAGCCTGGGAGAGCTGAAATTCCCTGATAAACCCCAATAAACCCCATTTCTTCCTTTCCCTGGATAAATAAACCCCATTTCTTCCATTCCCTGGATAAATAAACCCCATTTCTTCCATTCCCTGGATAAATAAACCCCATTTGTGCCATTCCCTGCCCTGGGGGAACCTTCTATGGATAAATAAACCCCATTTTTTTCTGTTCCCTGCCCTGGGGGAATGTTCCCTTTTTCCATTCCCTGCCCTGGGGGAAGGTTCTATGGAAAAATAAACCCCATTTCTTCCTTTCCCTGTATAAATAAACCCCATTTGTTCCATTCCCTGCCCTGGGGGAAGGTTCCCTGGATAAATAAACCCAATTTCTTCCATTCCCTGGATAAATAAACCCCATTTGTTCCATTCCCTGCCCTCGGGGAAGGTTCCCTTGTTCCATTCCCTGCCCTGGGGGAAGGTTCCCTGGATAAATAAACCCCATTTGTGCCATTCCCTGCCCTGAGGGAAGGTTCTATGGATAAATAAACCCCATTTATTCCATTCCCTGGATAAATAAACCCCATTTTTTTCTGTTCTCTGCCCTGGGGGAATGTTCCCTTTTTCCATTCCCTGCCCTGGGGGAAGATTCCCTGGATAAACAAACCCCATTTGTTCTGTTCTCTGGATAAATAAACCCCATTTATTCAATTCCCAGCCCTGAGGGAAGGTTCCCTGGATAAATAAACCCCATTTTCTCCTTTCCCAGCCCCAGTTCAGCTGGAAATGCTTTTGTTACACAGTGCCCTGCAGCCATGAGTAACTCTCCAGGGAGGGCCATGGAGAGACAGGCACCTGTAATGATTTGTTTTTCATAACGACAGCAATAACTTCACCTTCATCTGCTTAAGAGCATTCATTTCCTGCCAGGAAATCACTGTATTTAAGTTTATTCCAGGAGCTTACGGAGATTGTAGTGACTCAAATATGATTAGGGAGATGTGTCACATGTGATCCCGGGGAGGGGTTGGGATGGATTGGAATGGTGAGAGATCAGATCAGTGTGTGCTGGAATGGTTTGTGATCCTGGGGATGGATCAGTTTGGAATTAATTGTTTGTGATCCTGGGAATGGATCAGTTTGGAATGGAATGGTTTGTGATCCTGGGGAGAGATCAGTTTGTGCTGGAATTGTTTGTGATCCTGGGGATGGATCAGTTTGGAATTAATTGTTTGTGATCCTGGGAATGGATCAGTTTGGAATGGAATGGTTTGTGATCCTGGGAATGGACCAGTTTCTATTGGAATGGGAATGGATCAGTTTGTGCTGGAATGGTTTGTGGTGCTGGGAATGGATGGATGAGTTTGTATTGGAATGGTTTATGATCCTAGGGATGGATCAGTGTGTACTGGAATGGTTTGTGATCCTGGGATGGATCCATTTTGATTGGAATAGTTTGTGATCCTGGGATGGATCATTTTCCAATGGAATGGTTTATGATCCTGGAATGGTTCAGTTTGGAATGGTTTGTGATCCTGGCATGGATCAGTTTGTGCTGGAATGTTTGTGATCCTGGGGATGAATGTATTTCTATTGGAATTCTATTTCTATGGATCTAGTTTCTATTGGAATGGTTTGTGATTAGATCAGTTTGTGCTGGAATGGTTTGTGGTGCTGGGAATGGATCAGTTTGGATTGGAATGGTTTGTGTGGAATGGTTTGTGGTGCTGGGAAAGGATGGGTGAGTGTGTCCTGGAATGGTTTGTGGTGCTGGGAAAGGATGGGTGAGTGTGTCCTGGAATGGTTTGAGGTGCTGGGAATGGATCAGTTTGGATTGGAATGGTTTGTGGTGCTGGGAATGGAAGGGTGAGTGTGTCCTGGAATGGTTTGTGGTGCTGGGAAAGGATGGGTGAGTGTGTCCTGGAATGGTTTGTGGTGCTGGGAATGGAAGGGTGAGTGTGTCCTGGAATGGTTTGTGGTGCTGGGAATGGATGGGTGAGTGTGTCCTGGAATGGTTTGTGGTGCTGGGGTTGGGAATTTTGTGGTAAGTACATTCAAGCAGGAGCTCCCAGTCTCACCTGCAGGACCGAGGCTGTTCCACCTTTTCCTGGCTGGGCCTGGGGGGTTCCTGGTCATTCCCAGCCCAGCCCAGCCCTCCCTGCCCCAGCTCACTGCTCTGGGACTTCAGGGTGGCCAGAGCCCCCCAGGGCAGGGCTGTGAGCCTGCACTGATGGCCTGTGCAGAGACAGGAAATCTTCTCTTTATTACTGAAAACCCTGCCCAGGAAGGGCCCTTGCTGTGTGAGTGTGATCTGGGCTTTGAGCAGTGATTTTATCCCTGCAGCACAGCAAAACTGAGGTTTGGAAAAACGGGCAGAGCAGCTGCCTGGAGGAAGGGCTGGAGGTTTCCTGCAGCTTTCCTGCTTTGTCCCTCCTTTTATCCTTCAAGAGCTCAGCCAGGGCCCAGTTTGGGCAAAGTCCAGTGAATATTCCATGGGCTGAGAGCTGGGGCTGGGCAGCTTGGAAATGTCAACAGCAGCACTGGGAAAGGTGGGAAAAGTGAAAAGGGGCAGTTTGAGAGAGGCTTCTGCAGTTAAAAACAGCAGCTCTTGTCTCTCTTATTTATTCATTCATTCATTTATTTTTATTTATTCATTTAAATTTTTATTTCTTTATTATGTCCTATTTATTGCTCACCTTGGGTTTCTCCTGTCCTTCTGTTTGTGTAACTCTGAAAATCCTGGTCAGAATTGCTGATTTCTATCAGCTCCTGCCCTGAACTTCCCTGCTTCTATCTGAAGGGGTTTAGAGTTGTGTGATTGTGGGGAAGCCTTTTTTAAATCTAATTTTTTAAAAATTTAAAATGTGTCCTCAGTCCTGGTGGCTGCCAAGGGAGGCTCAAATTCTCAGTACGAGTTGTTTCCTGGAACAGAAGGTAGGGCAGCAACATCATCATCATTATTATTATTATTATTATTACTATTATTATTATTATTATCACCATCATAATCATCATCATAACTATTATATTATGTTATATTATATTATATTATTATTATTTTAATTATTATTTTATTACTAGTATTTTATTATTATGTGCTTTGTGTGCTACACGAGAGAAGAAGAGGGAAGAAGCAAAATCTTCCCAAAAATTCTTCATATTGTTCTCTCAATGTCAGAAGTTGTTTGCTTTTAAATTGCTCCTTCTTCATCAAATTCTGAGGGTTCTGTTCAAAGGAGCAGCCCTGCAATAATCTATTAACAGATTAACAGAATAATCATTATTATTAACAGAATAATAATAATAATAATCTATTAACAAAGCATTAACAGAACTCTGGTGTGAAGCTCCAACCTGTGCTGGAGAATCCTTTTGGAAATTAGAGCTGGTGTGGTGAAAATTGATTTTTTGGGGGAGTTTCCAGCCCTGTAACCTGGCTGGGGTGAGTCATTTTTGGCCACTCAAAGCCCAATTACTGCCTCAGAAAACAGGCTGATAACGGCAATGGCAGTGATGAACGCCCAAATGGAAATAATTAGAGTGTTTGCCTTGGTACTTAAGTCATTTATTCCCTAATTAACTATCCCAGAACCGCCTTTTCCCTGGGATGTAGAAATTTACCCAAGGAATTCAGGTATCAGAATTAATGTTGTTGATTAAATTTGACGAGACTCGTGCAGGAGAGACTGGAAACACGGCCCAGGAAGGTGGGAAAAGGCTGGAAATGATGGAATACAAGGGAAGGTTCTGGCTCTTTGGATTGTAAAATATGCACACATCATCTTTTCCTTGCTTTGCATGCTGCTAATTAAAACCATGCAATGCTGCAATAATTATTTTAAAGCCTGGTTAATTCTAAAAGTGCCCATAAACCCAAGGAAAATTAAAACCACAGAACGGCGAGCCCGGAGTGAATTTTTGCCTCTTTTTGGTGTTTAGGAGTGGAGAAATCATGGTCAGGATTCGATATAAATTCAGTTTGGGAGCAGGGACACCTCTGGGTGCACAGGCTGCCATAAGAGTGGAGTCACCGAGATTTGGGGTTTGCTCCTGTTGGTGTTAATTTGGACAATTGTGGAGGACAAATCCTCTCCTCTGAAAGCTGGAGAGCTCAGGTTTGATGTTTGTGTTAATTTCTGTGTATTAACATCAGACTCTGGCAAGCACAAATATTTCTTCCATAAAAAATTCAGCATTCCCTGTTAAATATTTCACAGCAACCCTAAACTTTTATCAGTCACTTTAATTGACAGGCTCCTTTAGGTCTGTTTTGTTGTGAATAATTAAACCTTTCTGTCTTCATCAAAAAACCCCAAACCTGTGAATATTCTGTGTCTGTCCCTTGGCAGCAGCCGGCTCTGAGTGTTTTGTTTGTCTCATGGCCTCAAGAAAATGTCACTGAGCACTTTGCTGAAGTTTTTAGGGCTGGCAAGGACTTGGATGCCCCTGTGCTCCTGTTCCTGCAGGTATTTCCCACTCCAAACAAGGCATTCAGGAGCTGCAGTTCCCCTGGTCCCAACTAAGCTCAGCCTTCCCAAATTCGGTTTTAGTGCCAATTCTCCAATCCATGACATCCAATGACAATATTAGAATTTTATTAATAATAGTGGGGAAAATGCTGCTGCTGTAATAAAAAGAGTAACCTTGGCTTTGGATAAATAGAAAACAGCAGCACAGACAGACACTGTAATGACAGATTTCTGGGGCAACAATAATCAAATTACTTTGGTTATTCTTGTTTGACTACACAAACAATATTATCCAGCTTATTTTTAGATCAATTCGTTAGTTCAGGGCCTCTCACTGTGCAGTTGTTTCCTGTAGAGTCAGATTCACTTTAGCAATATTTCTGTCAGGCTTGGATTTTTCTTCTTCCCTTCCTTCCTTCCCTTCCTGCTCCAGCTCGTGTTGGTTCTGTTCCTGTGCCCTCTGAGTGGGGCTTGGAGTAAAACCCCGACTCGAGGGGAGTTTTGACATTGAGTGAAGGGAAAAAAATCCTGCAGAATTTAACACACAAGGATCGTCAGAGCAGCAGACTGCACTGGTGGAGAGAAAAGAGCTCTTCCTTCCCCTCCTCAAAACCAAGGGGACAAATCCAGGAACTGGGGGGATTTGGGAAATGAATGCATCCTCCAGAGGATCTCAGCGTTTGTCTTCCCTTATCAGCCCCACAATGACAGCTCAGAGATGGCAGATAATGACAGCGGCCCCAATGACACCGCTCTGCCAAAGAGGTGAAGATTGCACAATTTATTTTGGAAAATAATTATGCTGCTAATTACAGCTCTTGACTCTCGTCCTTCCCCTGCCTGTGTTCTTGGGGAGGCTGCTCTGCTCAGCTTGCACAGTGTCAGTTACTCTAAAGGTCAAAAGACTCTCTTGTTGTGATCTGTAATTGCTGGTGATGGGGAATAAAATAAATACAGAATCATTTGGGGTCATTGAGCTCATTGGTAACTTCTGTTAACTTCCATTCTGTTCTCTTCCCACCCTCACACGGTGAGCCTGCTGTTAGGATGAGCTTATCTGACAATTAAAATGTACTTTATTGGGGGAAAGAGGAGAAATAACCCAAAAGTGGAGCTTTGGAGTCTTGTCAGAAATTTCAGCCCTGAATTCCCAGTGTGGCCGTGTGACCTAACCATGCAGACCAAGCTGATCTGGGACATTTTAACAAAAATGAGCAACTCTGCTGAGGCCACAGCTGAATTTCACAGAATCACAGAATTATCTGGATTGGAAAAGACCTTTGAGATCATGGAGTCCAACCTCTAATTTCAGGGCAAAGCAGCTGCAGTGGCAATTTAGAAATTCTGTGGCCGAAGGATCCGACTCAGTTTATCCTGACTAAACCTGGCTCACTGAGAATTCAGCCATTGAAGGAAAAGTCCAGAGGAGGAAACGAGGCTGGGGAGGGGTTTGGGGCACAAACCCTGGGAGGAACAGCTGAGGGAGCTGGGGCTGTTTATCCTGGAGCAAAGGACACTCAGGGCTGATTTTATCACTCTCCACAGCTCCTGAAAGGTGGCTGTGTCACCTGGCCTTGGGCTCTGTCTCCAGGCAGTTCTGACACAACCCCAAGCTGTGCCAAGGCAATTTAGGTTGGATATTAGGAAAAAAAAAATTCACTTTTTCTTAATATCCAGCCTAAAAGATTGATAAAATACTGGAATGTTCTGCCCAGGGAGGTGGTGGAGTCACCATCCCTGGGTGTGTTAAATAAAGCCTGGATGTGGCTCTGGGTGCCAGGGGTCACTGGAGGGCTTGGGCTGGGCTGGACTCGATGATCTTGGAGGTCTCTTCCAACCTGGGCACTCTGTGAATTCTGTGAGTTCTAAATAAATCAGATTTTTTGGTGCAGTTTTTGGCTTCTTTCCCTGCCCCTCTTTCCCCAAACCCTGCATGGCAGCTGTGAGGATGGACCCTGCCCTGCTCTGCTTGCACTGGTGCTTTTAGAGAACTCTGGAGTCAAATATTCCCATCCTTTTTGGGCCACATCTCCCATCATTTTTGGGCCACCTCTCCCATCATTTTTGGGCCACTCTCCCATTTTTTTGGGCCACTCTCCCATTTTTTTTTGGGCCAGCTCTCCCATCATTTTTGGGGCCACCTCTCCCATCATTTTTGTGCCACCTCTCCCATCATTTTTGTGCCACCTCTCCCATTTTTTTGGGGCCAGCTCTCCCATCCCAGGCTGTACAGCCCCCATGGCCTCAGATCTCAGAGGCTGAGCCTTGACTCAGCCCAGTTCATTTCCATTTCCAAAATCTCCTCAACATTTCCTTTAGACACCCCTGACTGGGTTTAGTCCCAGCCTCATGCCATTGATCATTTCTTGTCTTCTCTCCCAGTTTGATTTAATCCCTTTGGTTCCCTTAATTTAAAAGCTGATTTCTCAGCTGCTCCCTGCTTTGTTCCTCAGGGATCTTCAAACCTTTGTGTTTTCCATCTGCATCTTGCATGTTTGATATTTATTTTATTTTATACCAGGACATACATAAACGTCCTTCAGCTGGGACTTCAAGAAATGTAGAAATCTCTAAATTTTACAAGCAGTGTCCAGGTCAGGACATTTGTGTGTGCAGGGACATTTTTGTGCTGCTGCTGGGATTTTTTTCCAGCTGTTTTTCTGGATATTTGCCATGCTAATGCTTCCATGCCTTGTGAATTTAATGTTTGGAATCCAGGATTTATTCCTGACCCCATCATTGCATGACCAGGTCACTTTTATCTCTCTCTAACTTTGGGGTTTTAAGGCATTTTCTTTTTGCATGTAACACAGTTATAAACGTACAAATTCCAGTTGCACATGGAATTTATAACACAGAGCACAATTATTTCCAGTTCTGTGACACCCCAAAATGTTGGAACAAGTGAAGCATTTTTGCACAAGATATTTTTCTCTGGGTGTATTTTCTGCATCTGATTCTCTTTATTGCTTTATTACCAAATGTGACAAACTATCTTATTAATAATTGTCCTTTTAATGACTGTATGGTGCTGATTTGTAAGGTTTTGTCCTAATAATATGAACCTTTTGCCCTTAGCTGGGCAAGGTTTTCGTTGTGCTTTTTCAGCTTTTAAAAAAATATTCCAGGACAAGAAGCACAATATTGGGAAAAAAGTAGTCCGGGTTCATTCCTCCATGAAAAATGGATTTTTCTGTACAATTTTTTGATCTGAAACAAATATTATTCAAATAATATGTATAATATTATGATCATAATAATACATAATTTATAAAGAAACTCTCCTGTACCTTGCACCTACAGCTTGAAGGACACGACTGATGAGTTCATAAATAAAAGTCCCACTCCTGACAGCATCAAATCCTTGAAGTTAAGGAGAAATAACCAAAATTTTCAGCAAATCCAGAGCAATGAATGAAACTTCTCTTTAAAGAGCACTCAGACCCTTCCAGAGGTGAAGGAGCCAATCGTGGTTTTATTGCTGATGCTGGGAGTGAATCTGTCCTGCAGGAATTTGCCCAATCTCTTTTTAAAACTTTCTATTTATTTTCAAATTGCTGTTTAGTGATTTCTCTGCACGGCTCAAATCTTTCCAAGGTTGCATTAAGAGTCATGGAAATGATCTCTTTTATGGTCTTTGGAGGTTTGTGATTCAAATCCCTATTTTTAAATTTTTTTATTCTTTTTTTTTTTTTTTTGCAGTTGTGAGGACTGAGTGTGGCCTCTTTTCCACCTCCTATTCAAAGAACTCCGGAGTTTAGGCTTTAATAATAAATTAATTCACGTGGAGATGGAACCACAGGAGATTCAGGAACACTCAAGAAGAAGAAGAAGAAGGGGTGAAAATTGTTATAAAAGCACTCCTGTACAATTGTCCTGTAAATCACAGCACCAAAAATGCCTTCCACGTTCTTCAGACTCTCCTTCCTGTGACAGCTCCATCTCATGCCACCTCTTGTGTGCCCATGGCAAATATTTGGATTTTAATCCAGGATTTCATTGCAGGAGAAGAAGCCTGGGTGGCTTGGTGTGGGGAATTGAGGGTGGCTTGTTTAAATATTTTAAAAAGTGGAAGGTTTTGGAGGTAAGGGAGGGAACAGCCCCAAGTCCTCTTCTCCATCCCTTTACATCCTTCTCCTCTTGTCCATCCCTCTGAAGAGCCTCATTTCCTCTTCTCTATCATTTTACAACTCCATGCCTTGTTTCTTATTTTCCATCCCCCTAAACAACCTCTTTTCCTATTTTCCATCCCCCTAAACAGCCTCTTTTCCTCTTCTCCATCCCTTTACATTTTCGTGCCCCTTTCCCTCTCCTCCATCCCTCTAAAATCAGAAGTGTTGGCTCTGAACTCCTCGAGGACACACAGAGATTGATCACACAAGGATTTTTTGGGATTTTCCCTGGAAAACTCCCCCATAGGCATAAAGGGAAGGAGGGGAAGGTGTTGTGTCCTTGAGTAGCCAAACAGGCTATCAATAATAAACAATTATCAATAATTCTGTTATTGATAATTCAGCGTTCCTAGGGCACTCAGGGTCTGGTTCTCAGCTCACAGAGAACTCATTTCCCCAGGGCTGGGAACATTTTTAGAACATTCCAGACCAGAGCTGTCACAGGAAGGAGAGTCTGAAGAACGTGGAAGGCATTTTTGGTGCTGTGATTTACAGGAGAATTATATCAGAGTGCTTTTATAGCCATTTCTCTGTTGTCTTCAGTGCCTTTTTATGGTTTTTTTTTCTGGTTGTTTCACCTCACTGGGTGGGAAACAGGTGGGAAACTCTTGGCTCATTCCACAGCTCCAATTTGTATCTGGATCATCCCCCTGCTCTGGGCATCTCCAGCTGGGGTACAGTGCTGCTCCCCGAGGTCTTGGTTTGTGTTCTTGACGAGTTTCTGGTGCATTAGATGAGTTTCTGGTGTATTAGATGAGTTTCTGGTGCATTAGATGAGTTTCTGGTGCATTAGATGAGTTTCTACAATTAGCAGTGAGGGTGGAGAGGTGTGGCACAGCCACAGCAGGATTCCCACTGAATGTTGCTGAGTTTATCTGGGGGCTCTGTTCCTGCAAGTCCTCGTGATCCTGGCCAGGGAAAGCAGAAAATTCTCCTGGAAATGAGAGGAAATCCAGATTCTCAAGAGTGCAAAGCCTGGCTGCTTCCAGAAAAGCTTTTCTGATGAAAATCCAGTTCCTCTATTCCCAGAGGAGTGCAGGTGTTGTGCTGGTCCTTGGCTCAGGGGTATTTTCAGAAGCCACAATCTGAAATTCAACTTTTCCATGGTTATCTTGGACAGTCACACTGGGGATTTTTTGATGTTCTCCAGTTTATCTCATTGCAGGAGGAGGCAGATTCAAACTGGGGAGTGTTGGAAAGATCAGATCATTCTTCCCAGTGAACTTTTGTGGAATCATGGAATGGGTTGGGTTGGAAAGGACCTTAAATCCCATCCAGAGCCATGGAAGGGACCCCTCCCACTGTCCCAGATTATCCCAGCCTGGCCTGGGACACTTCCAGGGATCCAGGGGCAGCCACAGCAAATCTGGGAATTCCATCCCAGCCAGGAATTCCTTCCCAATATCCCATCTAAACCTGCCCATGGGATCTTGGATTGGAGGGGACCTCCAAGTCCATCCAGTCCCCCCATGGGCAGGGACACCTTCCACTATCCCAGGCTGCTCCAGCTGGGCCTGGAACAGGGATCCAGGGACATCCCAGATTTCTTCCCCAAATCCCATTGAAACCAGCACATGGAATCCTGAATTCCTTTGGCTTGGAAGGGACCTGAAATCCCATCAGAGCCACCCCTGCCATGGCAGGGACCCCTCCCACTGTCCCAGATTATCCCAGCCTGGCCTGGGACACTTCCAGGGATCCAGGGGCAGCCACAGCAAATCTGGGAATTCCATCCCAGCCCCTCCCCACCCCAGGAATTTCTCCAGAGAATACCCAGGAGCCACAGTCTGAGCCCTCTGGATGTCCATGATCCAGGGATGCCAACCCAGTGAATTCTGATTTTCCATTTGTGTTGAACGAACACAAAATCCTCATTAATTCTCAGCTCCCGTGATGGTGAAATGGAATCAAACAGGTCCTTCCTGACACTCCTGAAAACAAAAAAAAATAAAATAAAATAAACAAAATTTCCAGTGTTGCTCAGTCGCCCCCTTTTAATGGGGTAAAGCTGCTGTGAACAGCTCCAGCCTCTTTTCCATCCCAATTTCATCCAGCTGGGGTTTTATTTTTTTTATTTAATTTACAATCATCTGGTGCAAGTCTGCACAAACATCCCGTGTAGACTCTCTTTAATATGCACCAGAATTATTGTATTTGATATATATCAATTTTAAATCTGTTTCCACACAACCTTGACTGCCTTTCTGGCTGTATATCACTTCATCAGGCCAGCTTAACTAGAGCTTCTTTTTCATTTTTTTATTGCCCCCATAAAATCTAGGAATGGAACATTTCGATTTTTCTAGCAGTAATTTTTATTACTTTTTTGCCTTTTTTTTTTTTTTTTTAAGTACTTGTCAGCGAGATGCAGTACTTTGCACAGAGTATATTTTCCAGCTCTGCATTATATTTTTATTTCAATTTATTTTAGCCAGAACGTCCAGCATACATCTAAATAATACCTGTGATGGTCGAAATGAGTGGATTAGGAATGCAATTAGGGGGGATATAAAGTGGCTTCACCCCAGGATTGGTGGATTTTAGTTCCCTCCTCCAGTCCCAGATATTTTCAAGTAAGTCCTGCAAGGATAACTCATGTTTCAGTTTTAATGTTGCCCATAAAACCCTATTGCAACGCAGGAGGGGAAAATGAATTTATTGCCATTTTTATGGTTTTACTTTAATTTTTAGGTTTTCTAGATCTTTCCCCCGAGCTTGTTATTGCACTGCATTTTCTTTTTTTTTTTTTTTTTCCCTCTGAGAACACAGAATTTGCCATGTTAGCCCAGAGCACTGATAGGCCCAGCCAGAGAATCTTCCCAGGCAGGAATGGAAAGGCCTGGGGTAGAATTTGGACTCATTTTTCTATAAAAGGGATCTTGACCTGCACATAAAAACCCTCTGCAAGTCCTGTTCCATATAAAGCACGCTGCATTCCCAGCACAAATCAGATATTTTCTGCATTTTTTGTGTTTCTGTGACATTTCTTGACTCGCTCTGATGATGTCAGGCCGTGTTTTTCAACAGGATTTTTTTTTTTTTTCATTGGTGGAAATTCTGATTTTCCAGAAGTGTGGGAGGGAGGAGCACAAATTAAAAAAAAAAAAAAAATTGTTCTTCATTGGTTAAAATTTTGTAGGTTCTTAGTAATGCTCATTTTAGAATATTTTTGTGCTGTTTCCATTATGAACACTGACCACCAACCTCTGTAAAGTGAATTTAATGTTTCTCCAAGAAAACAAAGTGGGAGCAGGACATGTGTGAGCACAGCTCCTCATCTCTACAACTTGTTCTCCTCGTTCTGCTTAATTCATAGGAATAATAAATTTTGAAATAATCCCTCTGCTAATGGAAGGGGGGGAGCAGAGCAGCCCTTCTCTAATTGGGGCTGGTGCAGGATTTTGGGAAAGGCTCTGGGTTCAATCACCTGCCCTTGCTGAGGGGGGAAATTAGCAGAGATTTAATGCCAGTGATAATTTCATGCATTTTCACTGGATGATGAGCTTTAAATTTAAAAGTTTTTTTTAAATAATATAATAGCAGATATGAAACAAAATAAAAAAAATTAAGTAATATCTTTTTCTTTGTTCGTTTTCTTCTTCTTCAGTCTTCTTCACAAAACTCAAGTTATAGTCTTTAATTAATCAAAACACTCTAAAAGTTGTAAAAATCTATTATTAAGTAAAAAAAAAATAAATAATGTGTTAAACTTTTATTAGTTTGTTTAGCTTTAAAAAAACTTAAACTCAGCTAAAGCCATTTCTCCCACTTCTAGCAAAGAACTAAAAATATAATTTCTATAATTCTTTAATAAAATATAATAAACACAAAACTCATCTCAATCACCTTTCTAATAATCCTAACTCTAAAAAAAACCCAAACAAAATTAATAACAAACCACTAATAAATCGTGCAGAGCCCAGCACACACCCCCACAGCCCTGGCACTTTTTGTGCTTCAATTCATTATTCAATTCAATTCAATTCAATTCAATTCAGTTTTATTCAAAGATGAATAAAACTGCCCTGCAGAGCCAAGTTTGCATTTCCACCACCTGGGGGCTGCAGGAGGCCCCAACACAGGGCAGGGCATTTCTCCATTTATTTCTCTAACTACCTGTTATTAATTTATTTCTCTAACCACCTTTTATTAATTTATTTTTCTAACCACCTTTTATCAATTCATTTCTCTAACCACCTGTTATTAATTTATTTCTCTAACCACCTTCTACAGCAAAAATAAAGGTGAAACAAAGGAAACTGGAGCAGCTGTGATTTTGGTGTTTTATTTGATGATTTTGGGAGGTTTTGGGAGCAGGGTTTAGGAGCAGGGTTTAGGGGCAGGGTTTAGGAGCGGGGTTTAGGGTCAGGGTTTAGGAGCAGGGTTTAGGAGCAGGTTTAGGAGCAGGGTTTAGGAGCAGGTTTAGGAGCAGGGTTTAGGGTCAGGGTTTAGGGGCAGGGTTTAGGAGCAGGGTTTAGGAGCAGGGTTTAGGAGCGGGGTTTAAGAGCAGGTTTAGGAGCAGGGTTTAAGAGCAGGTTTAGGAGCAGGGTTTAGGAGCAGGGTTTAGGAGCAGGGTTTAGGAGCGGGGTTTAGGAGCAGGTTTAGGAGCAGTTTTTCCTGGCTGGGTGAGCTCTTTGTGTGCCCATAAAGCCACAGCAGGGCCTGGCAGGGTCACCTTGTCCCTGTCACCCAGGGCTGCTGAGCCAGCTTAACGACATCAGAGGGGAATCTCTGCTCAAGAATAAATTTATTTTGAGTCTTGGACCGGATTGAAACCAAAGGATGAACAAGGACTCTCAGTCCTGTGGTGTTCAGTGCTCTGGGAGTGGCTTTGTCATAAACCAGTGTTCCCAGTTCTGCCAGCATTCCCAAAATTCCCTTTGCACAGCTGAGCACGGACACCTGGCTCACCAGGTGTTTCCCCTTGGATTTTCCTGAATTTTTTGGTTGGACCCAGCTGCTGCTTGTGGTCAGGGCTCATCAGGAGCCCTGTGTTGTCCTGAATGTAAAAAACCATTCTGTTGTCTAAATATTGTTTTCAGGAAGGAAAACATTCTCAGATGAAGCAATGTCAGAGGTTTTGATTTCTGAATTGAGAAGAATGTGATAAGGAAAGAAATTGGCATCATTCTTTTCATGGAAATTTTCAATTTTGTTAAAACAGTTGAAGTCATTAATTTGAGAGTCATTCAGAGCTGCAAACAGGATTTTCCTCTGTTTGACAACACACACCACAGCTCTCAAAGGTGATGCTCCCGTGGGTTATTTTGTCTTGGAAAGACATTTTTTTAGTTGTAATTTTTACTATGTACACGTGTTTTTACAGGAAATGCTTTCTGGTTCTGCTGGTCTCAATGAAAACTCCCAGCAGCTCTCCCCAGCCAGGCAGGGTCTGTGTTCGATTTGGATTTTAGACCCCCCTGAGGAAGATTTGCTCCACAGGTCCAGTCTCAGCTGAATTATTAAACTAACAAAAAAAACCACCCCTAAATGCCATTTTCACACAATTGTCCAATATTTCCCCCCAAGAATTGTCACTGCTAATTGGATCCATTTCTTTTCTGACCTTAAATCCTCCTCCTCTGAAGAGTCTCCTGACAGCAGCTTTCCTGCTTTATGGGAATAGATTACTTTTTATCTGAAAGCTTTAATAGAGATTTAATCTCACCCCATCCTGAACAGGGAGCTTTTCCTCCGAATTTAGCACTCAGATAACACCAAAATTCCACGTTTGTTACAAGCTTTGGGGCAGCTGGTCCTTTAAGAGTGGTGTGGGGTTTTTTTTTTTTGGTTTTTTTTTTTTTTTAGTCCCTTAAGAACTGTGCTTGTGTTTCTATAAAATATTTTAGACCTTTAACATCTGAGATTTTATGTTGGGACTTTCCATATTTTACTTAACCTTGTTCAAAGCTACTGTCATGACCTCAAATGTTAATTAATGTAATTTCTCTGTGTTTCTCATGAGAACTTTATGGTAACACTGACCAAGCACAGAAGAAGGGGTGTAAGAATGGTCTGGGTTTATTGAAGTTAATTCCAGAACTGATTCTTGTTAATAAATAGTGAATTTGCATCACCCAAATACAAAGTGCAGGATTAAGACTTGCAAAGCACAATAAGCACCCGAGTCCATGAGATCAGAGCACCAAAATCCCAGTTTTTGGAGAGTGGAGGCTCAGTTTAGGGATAATCTGAGAAGTAACAGTTCAAACCTCAACAGATTTAATTGATTTCAGCTCTTTTAATTGGAATAAAAAGCAGGTGGAGGAAGGGGAGCTCTCCAAAACTCCCAGGCAAGTTGTGAATGAATTCCTTCACAGAGAGGGGTGGAGAGGGATGTCTGCAAGCACGATAAAGCCTGGTCCCCCCAGGTTTCAATAAAATTCTGTCTTTTAATAAAGCATTGAAGAATAAACGCCTGTGGGGAGGTGTCTGGGAGCTCCCAGTGCAGGAGCCACGCTTTGATTAAATCATCAGACCTCAGATGTTCCTCAGTGCTCATTCCCAAGTATCAAAAGAACTTGTTCACACACGGATTTGTTTGTTTGCAGGGATAATTCTTGTTAACTGACAGTTTAAAAAGAATTACCCAGGCCTCCAACATTGATAGGTTGGTATTCAGGAGAGTATTAAATACTGGATTCGTTTAAAGAATCTTTTTCCCTTCCCTCCTATCCAGCAGTCTGGAGGAGGGATGGAAATTCAATAATGCAGAGCTGATAATCACTGTACACTCACATGGGTGATGGGAATAAAATTCCCACTGGAGAGGAGTGGTTGAGGGGATGCCTGGAGACATGGAAATGTGGGTGCTCCCAGCCCACTCCAATCTCTGCACTTCACATTCAGCACCCAAAATCATTTAGAGAAACTCTTCCATTCACCTAATAAAAAATAAAAAATAAAAATAAAGGACAAGTTCAGGAAAGATCTTTAATGCCCCTGGATCCCTGGAAGTGTCCAAGGCCAGGCTGGAGCCCCCTGGGACAGTGGGAGGTGGCACTGGATGGGATTTGAGGTCCTTTCAACCCAAATCATTCCAGAATTCCCTGATTCTGTGTTTTTATGATTTAAAATACTCCTGGAATTAAAAAAATAAATTAAAAAAAAATCACTTCCCGTGAAAGGAGGAGGAAGAGCTTTGTTAACAGCGTGGCTGAGGTCAGAGCAGAACAGAAACCAGCACAGGAGATGGGAAAGGGGGAGAAAATTCCCTAAGGAAAAGGAAAACAAAAGGAAAAACGCTGCCCTGTAAAAGTAATGTGAAAATCTGTTAAAAATGGGCTGGTCCCTCTGGGTCTGCTGCTATCTTGGGTTTCTCTTTTGATGGAAAAGTTTTTAAGAGAAGATTTTTGCTATTGGATTACTCAGATCACGTTCTGCCATTTTCTCAACCTGAAAACTACAGAATTTCTGTAATTTCTGAATTCTACAGAATTCTATTCTATTCTAATTCTATTCTATTCTATTCTATTCTATTCTATTCTATTCTATTCTATTCCTATTTCTATTCTATTCTATTTCTATTCTATTCTATTCTATTCTATTCTATTCTTATTCTATTCCATTCCAGCTACTGAATTTCTGAAAGCTACAAAAATTCTGATTCAGCTCTGATCCATGCTTTAACACAACAGCATTTATCAATAGAAAGAAACATTTCCAGAGGATTTTTTTTTATGTGAGTTCCGAACAACTTTCTTTTTAAAAATTTTTTTCTTTTTCTTTTTTTTCTTTTTTTTTTTTTTTTTTCCCCAGCATTATTTTCAATTTTTCAGTTTTTTCAGTTTTGTGCTTGGAGAAGGATGAAAATCCTTTTTGACACGGCTGGAAATGGAAATGAGAGGGGCTGTGGCACCTCCCTGGCGAGGTCACTGGGGACATTTGGTGTGTGAGGGAAGCACGTGGGAAGGAGAATTCCTCAGGGCAGCCCTGGGCGTTCATGGCACGTGGGAAACGCTGCCCTCACTGCCTGAACCGGGGGCTTCTTACTTGGATTTATTTTAGGTTTGGATCTAAACAGAAATAAAAATAAATATAGTTTTTATATATATATATATCTATAGAAATATCTGTATTTTAATATATTTATATTATTAGAAATTAGGATGAACTATTAGAAATGATTATATTATTAGAATTATGATTATATTGTACAAATCTATATACATATTATATTATATATCATATTATATTATATTATATTATATTATATTATATTATATTATATTATATTATATTATATTATATTATATTACATTTTATTACATTACATTCTATTACATTATATTCCATTACATTCTATTACATTCTATTATATTATATTATATATTCATATAATATTATCTTTTCATATTATATTACATTACATGCTATTATATTATTTTATACTTTCATATTATGTTATATATGATACATTATACGTTATTATACATTATATCATTATTATTATATATGATATTATTATAAAATATATTATTATACATTATCATACATTCTATATATTAATATTATGTTATATTACATTACATATTACATTACATTACATATATAAATATATCTAATTATATATATTTTACATGTTATATATCATTTATATCTAAATTATATTGTTAGAATTTATTATATGCATATAATAAATTATGATTTATAAAATACAAATTATTATTTGTATTTTATTATTTGTATTATTATTATTATTACAAATTATACATTACTATCTTATAAATATATTATAATATATTTATATTTAAAATGTATTTTATTTCTATCTGTTTAGATTTATAAATATATAAAATTTAAATCTACATATAATATATAAAATACATACATATAAATATACATGCAAATTCAGATATAAATATAAATATAAATATAAAAATAAATATAAATATAAATATAAAAATAAATATAAAAATAAATATAAAAATAAATATAAATATAAATATAAATATAAATATAAATATAAATAATTAAGGGACAGCAAAGTTTTTTCAGGAGGTTTGGGTTTAGCCTACAAAAAATCAGAGTGGGGAATATTTGCTGAGGATTGAGAGGAAATTTTCACTAAAAATTTTCATTAAAAATGAGTAAGAGACGTTTGCAAATCAGAGAATCCATTTGGAAATATCAATTTTCTTTTTTTTTTTCCTATATCTCTAATTTTTTTCCTATTTAAATTGCTCCAAACTCCAGCAGGGATTTGCAGGCTCTGGAATAATCCTGAGCTGGACTCTGATGTTGAATTTGTCTTTAATTAAGATGTTAAAAAATTAATAATGAATTTCTTTCTTCCCCCTGGCATCCCTTGAACTTTGTTTCCTGCCTGTCAATCTTGGCTGGATTTTCTGTCAAAGGATGGGAGATATCAATTAATCAGCCAAGGCCATTTAATCTGGGATTTTTCCTCATTTATATGGAAAGAAAAACCTCAAAATATCCTAATTCTTCTAAAAATGATGGCTGATATTCTCCAGCAAAGCAAAGCAAATAATGGTTAAAAAGTTGTTTATTAGTTCAGAAAAAATTTTGGATTTTTAGAGGACCAGAATCCAGGGAATGCTGGCTAAAAAACCCATGGATGAAGTTTGGGCAGCAGAAATCCAAACAATCTGGTTCTTCCCTATTTTTAAAGAGGTTTTTTTTCAAGAATTGGATTTAAATTTGCACTGGAACAGATTTTTCCAAATAAAAAGAAAATTTTTTCATCACTTTTAAACTTGTAAATGGAAGGTTTCACCGATTTTAAACACTTATTTTTTTTAGGCAATACTTGTCTAAATTTGTCATCTGACAAAAATGAGAGGTTTCAAACTTGATGAAATAAAGTTTGGGCTAATTAAAAAAAAAAATCCCTCTAAATTAAAATTTCCAAATTGATAAGAGAGTTATTGATGTTCCATGATTTAAATGCTGATGGGTTCTTTTGTCAAAAGCCTGAATGTTGAGAATGGGCTGGGAATGGATATTTGGGCTTTAATGGTCTTGGAGGACTGGGAAAAAAAGGATTTTTAATTGGGATCTAATTTATTTATTTGTGACAAATGTGTTTAGCATTGGGAAATTTATAATAAGAACCAGCAGCTCTTTCCCCACCTACCTGGGTAAAGGTTTGGAATAAAAAGGGAATTCTGGAATAAAAAGGGAATTCTGGAATAAAAAGGGAATTCTGGAATAAAAAGTCTGGGCTTGGGTTGCAAAGGGAAATCCAGGCCCAGGGGAGTGAGGGCCTGAGGTTTGAACAAACCAAACTTTCACACCTGAACTGGAGAAAAGGCCAAACCTGCACACCTGAACTGAAGGAAAAGTCAAACCTGCACACCTGAACTGGAGAAAAGTAAAAATCCCACCACAAACTCAAGAGCAAACCCAGCACAGCTTAACTTGAGGAAAGGTCAAAACCCAGCACACCTGAACTGGAGGAAAGGTCAAACCTTCACACCTGAACTCAAGGAAAGCAAAAATCCCACCACAAACTCAAGGCCAAAGCCAGCACACCTGAACTGGAGGAAAGTAAAAATCCACAAAAAGGACAAAACTCAAGGAAAAGCCAAGCCCACCACACCTGAACACAAGGAACGTAAAAATCCCACCACAAACTCAAGAGCAAACCCAGCACAGCTTAACTTGAGCAAAGGCCAAACCCAGCACACCTGAACTGGAGGAAAAGTCAAACCCAGGACACCTGAACTCAAGAAAAGCCAAATCTGCACACCTGAACTGGAGGAAAGGCCAAATCTCCACACCTGAACCCAAGGAAAGTAAAAATCCCACCATAAAGTCAAGACCAAACCCAGCACAGCTTAACTTGAGCAAAGGCCAAACCCAGCACACCTGAACTCAAGGAAAGGCCAAACCCAGCACACCTGAACAGGAGGAGAGGCCAAACCTGCACACCTGAACAGGGGGAAAGGCCAAACCTGCACACCTGAACTCAAGGAAAGGTCAAACCTGCACACCTGAACAGGAGGAGAGGCCAAACCTGCACACCTGAACAGGGGGAAAGGTCAAACCCAGCACACCTGAACAGGAGGAGAGGCCAAACCTCCACACCTGAACAGGGGGAAAGGCCAAACCTGCACACCTGAACTCAAGGAAAGGTCAAACCTGCACACCTGAACAGGGGGAGAGGCCAAACCCAGCACACCTGAACAGGAGGAGAGGCCAAACCTGCACACCTGAACAGGGGGAAAGGCCAAACCCAGCACACCTGAACTGGGGGAGAGGCCAAACCCAGCACACCTGAACAGGAGGAGAGGCCAAACCCAGCACACCTGAACAGGAGGAGAGGCCAAACCTGCACACCTGAACAGGGGGAAAGGCCAAACCTGCACACCTGAACAGGAGGAGAGGCCAAACCTGCACACCTGAGCCTGTCCCTTGTGCTGCTCTCAGCATTTCCCCAGTTCAGCCCCGTGTGGATTTTCCCTGCCCTGAGCTGCACTTTGTGTGTGACCCCATGGGGCAGCTCTACCTTGAGCAGGTTTAATTGAGTTTTTGTGAAATACTGAGCTGTTAACAGGGAGGAATAATTGGAATTGCTGCCTGTTGAAGCCCTGGAGTCCATCCTTGTCAGAGCTCAGCCTGGCAGCTGATTTGGACACAAAAATCACCCACTTGGACCTTTCCCAGCCCTTTGGGGTCAGTTTATCCACGATTTCCCTGTGCTCCTCAAAGGTGAGGCTGCAGGAGTAGATCCCTTCTGGGGCCTGGGTGGTTTTAAATCATCCAGGAGTCATCTCTGTGTGTGTGCTTTGATTTGCAGCTTTGTTTAAATTATGTGGAGTCCTTCAAAAGGGGAAAAAAAAAAAAAAAAAAAAAAAGCAATTTGACTTTGGCAGGTGTCTCCACAATGGCTGCCAATCACCAGAGGATCTTGGCTATTTTTAAGTCTCCTGAAATCAGTCTGCATTAAGGCAATAGCTGGGCTTGGATTTAAGCCCAGGACTCTATCAATATAAAATGATTTGTTGTAAGTTTAAAGATGCTTCATCCCCATTCTCTCTCTTTTCATTTGCATTTTGAGCTTTCATCAAAACGTGGATCAACAATCCTAATGGAGCCTTTTTTCCCCCTCCATCCTACATTTTCTCCAAAGAACACCTGACACTGAGTGTTCTTAACCTCAGCCTGACACGAGGGGCTTTTTCCTTCTGGAGGAGCCCAAATGGAGCCTTTCCTTGTGCCATTGGAATGTTTCCCAGAAAAGCTGTGAGGGACAGAAGATGTGAGATTGAGGGAGGGAGTGGTTGGTGGGAATGATCCTTAAAGAGGAGATTTTATATTCCCAGATTAAACACTGATGTTTGCCAAGTGTAAAAAAAAAAACAAAACCCAACCCTCCCTGGTCCTTCTCACCAGGGATGAGGTGACAGGACAAGGGGGAATGGCCCTAAGGTGAAAGAGGGAAGGTTTAGATGGGATATTGGGAAAGAATTCCTGGCTGGGAGGGTGTGAGGGGCTGGGATGGAATTCCCAGAGGAGCCCCTGGATCCCTGGAAGTGTCCCAGGCCAGGTTGGGATAATCTGGGACAGAGGGAGGGGTCCCTGCCATGGCAGGGGTGGCACTGGATGGGATTTAAGACCCCAAACCATTCCAGGATTCCATTGCCAGAGCAGCCCTGGATGGGTTCAGGACACTCCCCTGCAGCTGGGATGGCATTTATATATTACATTTATATATTGCATTTATATATTGCATTTCTATATTGCATTTCTATATTACATTTTTATATTACATTTATATATTACATTTTAATACTACATTTATATATTACACTTTTATATTACATTTTTATATTACATTTATAGATGACATTTATAGATGACATTTACATTGTTCTCCATAGTTTGTTTGGAATCCTGCTCACAAGGGGAAGAGTTGGGATTTTTTTTCCCAACAATTAAAGTCTCATCCCTAATCTTGCCATTCACTTCCAATCTTGCACAGGATCCTTGTGTCCATGGCTTTGCTCAGAGAGATCCCCCCAAAGGAGAACTGGGGAGAGCTGCAGCCAATTCTGAACTGGAATCACTTTGTGATTGAGCAGAACTGTGTTAGATCCAAGCTTGTCTTAATAACAATTTCAAAAATCAAGATAATTCTCATTGCTGCAGCTTCTCATTAATAGGAGCATAATTTCCCTGTGTGTTTTCCCCAAAATTGCAAGGATTTCTGTGGCAGCCCTCATCTTACAAAAGAAAAAAGGAATTTACATTCTGGGCCTTGATTTTGGCCTTTTTCTGATATTTTTCAAGACATATGATCCTAAAAACCGTACAACAAAAAAATAAAATTTAAATTCTAAAAGAAATTTCAACTTGTTGCTTGGTCTGTGCTGAAAAGACTGAACTGTTTTTTACAGCTTTGCTGTAAATATTTGTTAAAAATAGCAGAAAAATATCATCACTTGATGTGTTTGAGCTGACTCTGGTTCCTTACACATAATTAAAGCAGAACTGTTTGATGTTCTCTATGGCTGAGGGAGTGGCTGATAAAGAAATATCAATTTTCTTGCCTGTCCTGTTTCCAAATATGCACCAGATATTCTACAAATAAAACTGGCTGGTTGTTTTTCAGCTCTTTTGTTTGCCCTCGAGGCATTTTGCAGCAGCATTAACACCTCGGGATAAAAAAAAAAAAAAAAAAAAAAAAAAAAAAGGGAAAATTCATTCTCATTCCTTATTTAATTCCCTAAAGTTTCATAATTTGTCTGATTTCTGGGCTTTTGGCAGGAGGAGCTCTGTGGCTCTGTCATTATTTCCACTCGTGGCTCAGCATTTGGAGCTCTT
The DNA here is from genome assembly GCF_052056855.1 of Sturnus vulgaris. Classification (NCBI taxonomy): domain Eukaryota; kingdom Metazoa; phylum Chordata; class Aves; order Passeriformes; family Sturnidae; genus Sturnus; species Sturnus vulgaris. Next base: position 3,635,543 of record NC_142270.1, on the reverse strand, counting down.
TGGTTTATCAGCAATGGAAGGAAAAATCTTCCTGGAGCTTTTCCATCAAACCCATTTGGTGATGAAGGAGGGAACATCTCTTCCAATGCTCTAAAACAGGAGCCATCAATTCTGGACTGAACTCCCAATGCCCTTATTAATAGAGAAGGGATTTTTTTTTTTTTTTTTTCAGCATCCCCCTGACCTGGGGAGGGAAAAGGGAAGGGGAATGTTCTGAGTGGGGAGCTGGACGTGATTTAAAGGAGGAATTTTTCCTCCTTGATGCCAAAAACCTTCATCCAGGGGCACAATCCCTGTTCCTGTCACTCTCTGGGGCTGAGGGAAGGAAGTTTGGAGATTTTGGCTTCCACCAGGATGGTTATCTCTGGAATAAATTCCATTAAATCTATTTTAAGGGTGAAATGATGGCAGTTTTCAAAGCTCCCTATGAGTGTCCACTCACACAAACGCTGCTCTTTGTCCCGTTCTTACATGAACTTTATAAAAGTAGCCTGGAATTAATAAGATGCAAATCAAAGGGGGAAGAAAAAAAAAAAAGGTTCCAACCAATCACTGCCATAAAAATAGCCCCCCAAAAATCAGTGTGCTGATAAAAATGTCCAATCTCGGTGCTGTGCAGCACCAATAAAAGGAGTATAAACAGAATATAACCTTGAGAAGAAATAAATCCATTCCAACACCATGAAGGAGAAATAATCCCTTGGGCTCTGTGCCAGGCAATGCAATGTTGGCTTCTAATTGCCTGGAGAGAAGAAAAGAGCCAAAAGTCCAAATCCAGCTGTTCCTGCAAGCCCAGGATGCTCCTGCTGCCAGCCAGGGGCTGCCATCCCATTTATCAGGGAGTTATTCACTAACAGCTCCTGTCTGGGCTTCATATCTGAGGAAATCAGGAGAAAAAAAAAAAAAAAAAAAAAAAAAAAAAAAAGACATTTTGGGATCAAGGACTTTTCCCCTTTTCAGCTGATTCGCCCCCTGGGATTCCAAGGGACATTTTCTGTTTGATCAGGTGGCTCAGATGAAGTTTTATCTGAAATCAAACACTCCTTGCAGGGGATTGTTGGGTTCTTAGAGATGCTCCAGGTGTCTCTGAGTGACCCTGGGATCAGATATTCTGTGGTAAAGTCTCAAAGCCATCGTGTCACCTGCTTAGAAAAGAAACCATTGACTGCAAGGAAATTTAACTTGCAAGGATTACCTCAGTACTTCGTTTTTCTAGAAATACAAATCTCAGTAGCCCACTTTACTCATCCACCCTGAGCAGTGTGATTCCCATGAATTTGAAATATATTGATATAGCATGAAATAGAAATTTTTCCTCCCCTCGAGGTGCTCAGAGTTGAGATTTTTTTACTTTTTTTCCCCCAAATATGGGAAATTAACACCAAGGAAAGGATGAGGATTAAAGCAGAGAGTGACTGAGTTTTATTTTCAGGTATTATTAAATCATAAATACATTTAGATGGGCTAATATATTTTGCTATTCAGCTGAATCTGCTAGGGGAATTTCCTGGGGAAGACGAGTAAGGAAGAGTTGGATGGGGGCAGTGTGACTGAAAATCGCTGGGAAGCAGCAGAGAACTCCCTGTATTGATTTTGGGATCATTTGAATTTCATCTCTGTAATGGGAGAGATGATGTGAATGGGAAGGACAGGAAAAAGGGATCCAGAGGATGAGAATATTTAAATGAAGAGCAAGAACATCTTAAGGAGCAATTGAATCTTAATATCTGGCATTGCTTTTTGTTTGAGAGCCCAGTCTGTGCCTCACCCAAGAGCAGCTCCCACTGAAATTGAAATCCTTGGGACCCATTTCTGCCCCTGCCCAGCTTTGCCAGCGCTGAGGAGGAAGATCAGGAATTCCTCAGGACCACAAGGAGCTTAAATTAAATAAAACAAGGAGCAGGGAAGAATAAATGAACCGAGCCCGCAGATGTGCAAGGCAGTGATTTTTGTGTTCTGGCCTGAGGGATGAAGTGCAGGACAGAGGAAACCTTGGAAGGAGCCCTTCCCTGAATGCAGGAATTGCAGGGGTTGCATCCAGCTGCATTCTGCTGCCTGTTCCATCATTTCCCGGTGCTCCCCCACATGCTGGCTGTGTCAGATGTGACACACAACATTGTCCCTTTGCCTGGGGACAAGGTGCTCCTTTACACACAGCCACGAGCCCCTGCAGCCTCCCTGCTTCCCTCCCAGGGCAGCTGACACACAGAAACGCTCCGAGATCTTCAACCCGAATACAGTCCCTGAATTCACACCGTTTTAACTTCTATTCTTTAAGTAGAATGAAGAACGGGTTCACACTTTTAAGGTAAATTCTTATTTTTCTAGGATTCCAAGAGAAATAATGTTAATTCTGTTTAGCTGGCATAAATGAAGATTATTTTTATAATTAAAGAAATAAATGTACTTGTTAGAAATAGAATAATAGTAACCAGAAAATTAATTAAGCAGTTTGTCCAGTAAGGACACACAGGAATTCTCACAGGAATCCACAGAGATCTGTGTGGTAGCAGAGCACAAAAAAAAAAACCAAACCCTGCAGGTGGCACTTCTAGTTTAATGTTGATTAAACATTGTGATTTGAGTCATCTCAGTGAAGAAGTCACTATTGGGCTCCCCCAGATGTTGACCCCTGGGCCTCTTTGTGCACTTTGAGAACGAGCTGGGAGAAGGACAAATCATTTTCCATGGCCATGCATAGGCATGTGACTGTTATCAAAAACAATTAATAGCTATTAATTACCATTAGCAGGTAAAAAGCATCAAATTCTCAGTCCCACTAACCCGATTCACACAAACTGACCTTGCTTTTCCAACCCCAGCTTTTGTCACAAGAGGATTGTGACATTTGGCTGGTTTGGAGTTCCTGCTGCCATCACCACCAGACAGGGCAGGATTTTTCCAGCCTGCTCCATAAATTCTGTTCCCAAATACTCCCAGAGAACATTTTATTTGGTCCTTTTTGGTTTCAAATGAGAGTTGAGCAGTTTTGTCTCCAATCCATTCTGCCATTGTGTCTCTCTTCACTTTGACTGCCAAAATTTGGGTGGAGTTTTGTTAAATAAAACTCCACGTAACTAAGGGATGGCCCAAATTTATAAAGAAAAAAAAAAACAACCAAACCTGTGGAAGATCGAGATCTTCACGTGGCACAAAGATCTCGGTCCTGAACCTTTCCACGTGTCCTGTGTCCCATCCCACCAGCCCCAGGTCCTGATGGCCTGCTGGGATTCCTGGGGAGATGAAGATTTGATGAATTCCCACTCGAGCTGCAAAACTGTGGGAAACAGAAAAGGTACGGAACTCTCAGAAAGCTGCATGAAAACAAATCTCAGGATGGAGAAATGAAAAAAATGCTGAAGGTGCAAGGACAAGAAACAACAGGGCTGGGAGCTGTGTAGAGAAAGGCCTCAGGAAAATATGTTCAGCAAGACAGTAGAAATATGTAAGATTAATAATGAAGTTTTATCCATTATTTCAAGTTATTACAAGCAAGCATTGTTCAAAACGAGATGAATTGGTCTGAGCAAACTCTTGTCACCTTTTAATATTATGTCATGGGCCAGAAAGTTGTTAAAAGACTTTGTAACAAAAGGAACTTGGTGGGCTGAAGCTGCTCCATCTCCCCTGCTTGGTTCTGGAAAATGAGGCTGATTGTGATGGAATGAAGGATAAAGGGATGGAATAAAGGATAAAGGGATGGAATAAAGGATAAAGGGATGGAATGAAGGATAAAGGGATGGAATAAAGGATAAAGGGATGGAATAAAGAATAAAAGGATGGAATGAAGGATAAAAAGATGGAATGAAGGATAAAAAGATGGAATAAAGGGTAAAGGGATGGAATAAAGGGTAAAGGGATGGAATGAAGGATAAAGGGATGGAATAAAGGATAAAGGGATGGAATAAAGGATAAAAGGATGGAATAAAGAATAAAAAGATGGAATAAAGGATAAAAGGATGGAATAAAGAATAAAAAGATGGAATAAAGGATAAAATGATGGAATAAAGGATAAAAAGATGGAGTAAAGGATAAGGGGATGGAATAAAGGATAAAAGGATGGAATAAAGAATAAAAAGATGGAATAAAGGATAAAGGGATGGAATAAAGGATAAAAGGATGGAATAAAGGATAAAAGGATGGAATGAAGGATAAAGGGATGGAATAAAGGATAAAAGGATGGAATAAAGAATAAAAAGATGGAATAAAGGATAAAGGGATGGAATAAAGGCTTTGAGACAGCTGCTCCAGCATTCCCATGCTGTTTGTGTACACAGATAGATGTAAATATAAATTAAAAGGAAAAAAAATCCCAGGCAGACCCAGCACAAAACCATCCTCCTGGCCGTGTCCTTCGGGCTGGTGCAGCTGCCAGGGTCAGCTCGGAGGTGCCCTGGACTTTGGATGCCGAGTGTGCACCTGCAGCTCGGGGACCTCCCCAGAGCTCTGCGTTCATTAGCGCTGCCTTAAAGAGCTTTTCCTCATTCCCGCAGCGCTCTTTGGCCTCACCGCGTCCCCCACCATCATTACCTGGCCAATTAAAGGCTGCTGCAGGTTTTTATGGGGGCTGCCAGCAGTTCCCACTGCAGGGCTGTGCTCTGATTCAAGGCCAGGGCTGCAGGGGACACAAACATTGAAGAGCAGGGTGAAAGGACAGAGCAGGGGTGAGCAGAGGGGAGATGCTCTGCAAGAATTGGAGCAGCAGGTCAGGGAGGAGAGCAAAGGCTTGGAGCTCCCAATTTAAAACACTCTTTCCGACTTTAAAAGCCTAATGGAGGTGAAGTTGCCTGCCGGGGTCACCCAGGGGTGTTTATTACTAATTAAACACCAAACTGTGCGGGGCAGCTCGGGTTTGGATGTGCCTGAAACTCAATTTTTTTTTCCTTTTCCACCATTGTGTACAGAATTCCCTGGTGTGATCTGCTGGAGTCGAGTCTCTGTTTGTGTTTCCTGTCTCTTTTTTATGTTTCTATTGGCAAGAGGAGACTTTTTTTTTTCCCTTTGAAGGCAGCACCTCCAGCCCTGCTCGTTTACAGATCCGTGAAACCCAGAGGGGATCACCGGGACCTGGAGATGCTTTTCAGGAACCAAACATCCTTGAACCAGCAATTGCTTCTTAAAAAAAAAATACCTGGGATTTGAAAGGTTCGACTTTTCAAACCTTTGAATATTTCCACCTGTGCCTTCACTGCCTTTCTGTTCAGCTGTACCAGGAGTTAATTTTTCTCTTCAGTAAATAAATCCCAAAAATACAGTTTTAGGGGCAGGGAAATGTTCACTAAAGGGTCTCAAACCAAACTGAAAGGCACTGCCAGCTCAGGGTTGGATTTGGTGACCTTGGATGTCTTTTCCAACCTCAAGGATTCCAGAGTTCTGTGCCCTGGCTTTTGGTGGTTGGAAAAATGTATTTTTAAAAACAGGGAATGAATGGAAAGGGAGTTCAGGAATTTCCAGAAGAAATAGTAAAAAAACAAGAAAGCCAGTATTACTTTCCCCTCACATTTCCCATTCTGATTTTGTTTTCCAAACAAGAGATTTTGTTTGCAAAGAAAACTTTTCAGAACATTAAAAATTTTTCCTTGTTTTTCAGAGTTTGGCCATTCATTATTATTTCTGGTTTTGTTGTGTGTTTGTTTTGGGGTGATCTGATTTTCCCTGCTGCACTTTGGCTTCCAGTCCCTCACCAAACCCTTTAGAGCTTCTCAAAAGCAAGATTTAAAACAAATTATTCAAGTAACAAGCCCAAGAGTATCAAAAATCAGTTACAGAGTTAGGAAAAACCTGGGAATTTTGGCGTTGGTGTCACAGCCTTAAAATATCCTCAGCTTTTATTGTTTAGAATTCTCCCTTTGGGGACCATCAAACCTCATCTGGGAGAAATGAAATCAAACTCGCCAAGTGCTTAAAAATAAGATAAATTTACAATAAAAATCTGTAGAGTAACGCTGGAGTTTAGGATTTGATTTGAGTCCATTTCTGAGGGATGTTGGTGGTTAAAAAACCACCCAAAAAATCCTTTTGAGAGCTCATTTCAGGCTCCCAGAGCCTTTCCAAGGCCACCGGGGTGCTCCTGCTCCCATTCTGCCACTCCGGAGCTCGTGAGGATTTAAATCCCAAGTATTTGGCCTTAAATAAGCTTTCTTTCTGATTCATGTAATGCCGTGATTTTCAGTCTTTTTTAGAGATTTTAGCTTAAAGTAGGCGAGCTTATGATAAATGCTGCAGATGTGGGGGAAGTTGATTAAATTAGTCCTGGAGATGGATGGTGAGGAACAGGAGGGAAAGTGCCCAGATGAGCAAATTCAGGAGTTTTCTGCTCTCATTCTTTGTTCATGGATTCAGTCTTGAAAAAAAAAAAAAAAAGAAATATTCAAAGACTTTTTTTTTTTTTTTTTTTTTTTTTTTTTTTTTTTTTTAACTGAGAATTAGCAGGGAGGAAAAAAAAATAGTTTTATCACTGCTGGAAGAAGTGAGTGTTCTGTGAGCAATTCCCAATCTCTTCTAATATAATAAATTTTTTATGTTAATTAGAGGGGGGGAAAAAAAAAGTGGAGGAGAAAAATTAAACTCAAATTTCCTCCCCATATCCCCCTAAAGAATAAAAAATAAAATGAAAACCCCCAAACTCGAATACCTTTAAAACCCTTTCTTAATAAGATGATTTAAAACTCATTTCAGCAATGGGTGAGATGAAATGCTGATCAATTACTTGACTTTAAACACTTCAGCCTTGCCCAAAATGGGTTTTGGAGGTTCCCAATGAATTTAGTTGCCCATCTGCTTCCCAATCCCCAGGTTTCCTGAGAGTGCTGAGAGCAGGAAATCCAAAATCCAAATACCTGCTCAGAGCCAACCTCCTCTTCAAAATCCCAACGGTTTTTTGGTTTTTTGGTTTTTTTTTTTTTTTGCCAAATGTCTGATTTGTGGCCACATTTCAGGAGTGAAAGATGACCTTGAGGGAGGGCAGGATGCAGAATTCCCTGCCCTGAGAACCTGAAGGTGGAAACTCCACTGGATGTGTCACCTGGAGGGATGGGAAACCATCATCAGAGCACATTTACAATAAACAGCAATTAAATATTCTGGCTGTGCATGATTCCATTTATTGGCTTTAAATAACCAGGGGAGGGTCCTGGGGAAGAGGGCAGATGTTAGATCAGCAGCAGCAGCTCAATATTTGTATCTGAGATCCTCTGGGACAAATTCTCTTCTCCTCTAGCAAATAAATCCAGGGAAGCTCTGTAAATTTAGCAGATCCAACCACTCTGGGGACCTGGGAGCACCCCTGGCCTCCTCCTGGCCCTGTGCTGGATTCTTTACCTGGGAAAGCCTTTCCTGGGACAAAAGGATTCTGCCTTTTAATTATCCACAAACCAGGCCTTGTGCCCACACTCATCACCCTGAAATACCTGCCTGTGCTGTCAGATGCTCCCCTGGGCTGAAATAAACTGAATTTAACTGAAATAAACTGATAGAAACCGAAATAAACTGATATAAACCGAAATAAAATGATATAAACCGAAATAAACTGATAGAAACCGAAATAAAATGATATAAACCGAAATAAACTGATGTAAACCGAAATAAACTGATAGAAACCGAAATAAACTGATATAAACCGAAATAAAATGATATAAACCGAAATAAACTGAATTTAACCGAAATAAACTGATGTCAACTGAAAGAAACTGAATTTAACTGAAATAAACGGATGTCAACTGAAATATATTGAAATAAACAGAAATAAACTGATATAAACCAAAATTAACTGAAATAAACAGAAAAAAATGGAAATAAGCACAAATAAACTGAAATAAACTGAGTCACACTTATCAATATTTACTGAGTCATGGTAATCAATATTTACTGAGTCATGGTAATCAATATTTACTGAGTCATGCTTACCAATATTTACTGAGTCATGTTAATCAATATTTATTGACTCACATTTATCAATATTTACTGAGTCATGTTAATCAATATTTACTGAGTCACATTTATCAATATTTACCGAGTCATGTTAATCAATATTTACTGAGTCATGTTTATCAATATTTACTGAGTCATGCTTACCAATATTTGGTGAGTCACATTTATCAATATTTATTGAGACCTGGATATCTTCAATTAATATGGACTTATCAATATTTACTGAGTCATGCTTACCAATATTTACTGAGTCATGTTAATCAATATTTACTGAGCCATGTTTATCAATATTTACTGAGTCATGCTTATCAATATTTACTGAGTCATGTTAATCAATATTTACTGAGCCATGTTTATCAATATTTACTGAGTCATGCTTATCAATATTTACTGAGTCATGCTTATCAATATTTACTGAGTCATGTTAATCAATATTTACTGAGTCATGCTTACCAATATTTGCTGAGTCACGCATTGGGTGCAGGGAGAGACTCTCAGCACAAATCCGGGGATTTTTGCCCATCCCGAGGGTCAGGGGAGCAGAACTGAGCCCATTTTCAATGTGGGACTTCAGAAATCTCTGGATTCTCCCAGCCACCCACAGCAATAATATCCAATAATACTCAATATTCAATAATATTCAATAATACTCAATAATATCCAATAATATCCAATAATATTCAATAATATTCAATAATATTCAATAATATCCAATAATATTCAATAATATTCAATAATATTCAATAATATACAATAATATACAATAATACTCAATAATATCCAATAATATTCAATAATACACAATAATAATCAATAATATTTAATAATATTCAGTAATATTCAATAATATTCAATAATATCCAATAATACACAATAATATTCACTAATATTTAATAATATTCAATAATATCCAATAATATCCAATAATATTCACTAATATCCAATAATATCCAAGAATATCCAATAATATTCAATAATATTCAATAATATCCAATAATACTCAATAATATTCATTAATATCCAATAATATCCACTAATACTCAATTCCATGCAGAAAACATCTTTTCCCCATGGAAAAATTGCTGATAAACCATCCAAAGCCTGCAGCAGGGAATCATAAAAGACTGTTTGGAATGCTGGAAAAACAACAGGAAAACCGAAGTTTGAGCTGTTTGCTCACGAGCTGAGTGTGATTTGAAACTTTTTGTTTCAATGCCGGTTGGCACCCAAATGGCAGGAGGACAAAGAGCTCCTTCCATCCAGGCTGCTGCGGAATTTTTGTGCGAGGAACGAGAGAAAGGGAAATGATCGAGGGGGCAGAAAATCCGCGTGAGACACGGGAGCAAAAAAAGGCAACAAAGTGAGTTTGCCGTGTTCCTGCACGGGGCAAAAATAACAGAGACAGGAATAAAAAATATTCTGAGCTGCTCTTTGTACCAAACCCATCCCAGCCTAACAAAAAATCCCGGGTCTGCGAGGGGAAGGGACACTTTTTGCTGTCTGGAGAAACTTCATTGTGGCAGAATTAAAAAAAAAAAAAAAAAAAAAAAAGAGCTGGATATTTATATATATTCCCTACAGGAATAAGGGGAGGGAAAAGAACATTTCTAAGGGTTTTTATTCCCAAATCAAGTGATTTGATCCCTTGGGAAGAGCTTTGCACGGTTTGTATCAGTTAAAATAATTTGGGGCTGGTTCTGGAGCGTTCCCATGGAATAAATTTGGGGTTTTATCCACAGGAATTCCTCAGCTGCTTGATCCGAGACTCTTCAGACACGAGCAGTGCTTTGGAGATTGTTCTACTTAATTATTATTAATTAGTTTATAAATCTGCAGGAGCTGGGGATGAAGATTTATTAGCCAGCCTTGCAAGGACAGGGTGGTTTGCCTCTGTTAGGAGAAAATATTCCAGAATTAACCAGGGATGGGAGCAATAAAAACCCTGTGAAAGCAGGACAGAAGTTCCACAGGCAGACTGTGGCACTGGGAGGGACTGAAAAAAAGCCTCGATGAACTTGAACTTTTCAATAAATTATATTGATAACTAAAAATTAATAATTATTTCCTTCAACCCCATTCCCCTAACTCAGGATAATAAATGTGCTGTAAGTGCATTTACTGTTGCTTTTTTCCCCCCACCTTCCAGCAAAATTACTCATTAGGGATATTTCCAACAGAGTGTGAGCAAAGACCTTTTTTTTCTTTTTTGTTTTTTGAGCTGGATTTGTAAGTTTGAAGCTGGAATTATTTCTTTTCCCAGAAATGCTTCAGTTGGGAGGACTATCCATGGGCAGGCTGGCTCCTCAGTGATTTTTATTTTTTATTTTTTTATTTTTTGGTACTTGTAAATTGGCTCAGGCAGCTTGAAAGGGCTCAGCTTTACTCACAGCACGGGAGGATGAATCCCCTCCCTGCTCACATCTGGGTATCTTCAATTAACACGGACAAGTTCTTTATCAAAGGAGGGGCATTAATTATTCAGGGTGTGTTTGTTTCCCAGTGGAGATGCTCAGAAGTTTTCAAGTGGGAGCTGCAGCAGCACAGACCCTTCACAAGTCCCACAGGTTTCATTTTTTCCCTCATTGCCTCTTGGCCTGTCCCTATTTCCAAACCCCATGGATGCAGAGTCACAGAAAAAGGTGACACCTCTGATTATGAAATTATCACTTGTTCCCTTCAGGAAAAATGCTTCTTCCCCACGCTGAATTAAAATTCAATTAGTCCACTCCAGTCCTGCTGTAAACAAAGAGAAACATTTATTTCAGGAAAAGCTGAGACCAGAAGGTTCCCAGGAATCCCAGCCCGTTCTTGAAGCCTAAAGTTGGGCAAATAACGTGAAAAATAGACAGCAGAGTTTAGAGCCTGATTCCTTTAGAGAGGAAATGGCCTGAAAAATATCACAGAACTAATTCTAAGTTGGTTTGGGTTGGAAAGGACCTGAAACCCCATCAGAGCCACCCCTGCCATGGCAGGGACCCCTCCCACTGTCCCAGGGTGTCCCAGCCTGGCCTGGGACACTTCCAGGGATGTGAAATCCAAGATTCTCCAAACGAGGACTCGTTGTTACAAACATTCCCTCTCCCATTTTCGCCCAGAATTTGTCAGGTGAGAACAAATTTTCGTGACAAGTGTTCTTTTTGAAGTGGAGGCATCCCCGTGAAAAAGCTGCAGCTCCAAAAATCAATATATTTTCAACAACAACAACAACAACAACAACAAAAGAGCAGCAAATTCACAGTTAGTGCTGCTCCTGGGTCTTGTTCCTGACTGAGACATTCCCCCGTGGGATCGTGGGTTTGCCTGGCAGCAAGATGAACATAGAGGATTTAAGGATTTTTGGGGGTTTTTTTTAAAGTTTTTTTTAGGTACAAAGCAGTATTTTTGTTTGCCTTGTGCCCCGGGCTCAGTGTATCCTTTTCTGCCCTGTTTTAACTCCATCAGATTTCCACGAGTTCCACCTAAAACCTCTTTGCCTCCAAACTTCTTCCAGGGTGGTGAATTTGGGGGTTTTGTACCTCTCAACGCAGAGATTTTTGTTGCACACATACAAACAGGATTATCCATGATTGTACCACCAACTAACTGTTTATCTGAGGTTTTTTTTCCCATTTGTTTCTTAAATCTTCCCAGGATTTTTATTTTTCCCAAAGGTACTTTTGGTGAAACTTGCCTCTCACATCCAAATAATTCCTTTTATTTTCAAGCAAATGCTTTATTTTCCGAGCAGGATCTACTGAGGGATTCAAACTATTGATTCCTTTCAAACAGCCTCAGTCTGGAGCAGCTTTATCCTTTTTGTTCATTTTTTTATGGGTAATGAAAAACACTTTAATATCATTATGCTCATCAGATAAAGCTGAAAAACTCACCGAGGTTCAAAAGAAAGTCCTAAATAGGTTGGGAGGCTCAGCTCTGGATGCTGTCTCAGAGGAGCTGTGGATTTTCCAGGCTCCTGCATCCTGACACATCCATCCCTCCCCAGTGTTCATTCAATAATCCCAGGGAGTGCTCCTGGGCCGTGCTTTGTGGTGCCAGGGGGAATTGGGCTGGAGGAGGAAAATTCCAGTGTGAGTTACCCTGTTCTGCTTCCTGCTCCTGTGGCTGCACCACCCGTGAAAATAATGCAGGAATTATTGAGTTCTTCTGATTTTCCTCTGCTTTCAGGGTGGGGCCTTTTTTGGGACTATCTAAAAACAGAGGCCAGATAAAAAAAAAAAAAAAAAAAAAATTAGTTCTATTTATTGAAGATATTCAGGTACATTTAGGGCAGACAAAGCCCCCACAGGGGTTACACCCAAAAATGGACAATGGGCCACGGGGGTTTCACACTTTTATAAGTTTGGTTCATTTGTATATTGGGGTTTAATCTTCCAGTTACCAATTGGAATCTTCAAAATTACAGCTTCAAAATCTCCCAATTGCAGCTCCAGGTAATGAAGTCATTCAGCCCAAGTCTCAAAGATAAAATGTTCCTGGTGGCCCCAGTCAAGGCTCTGGCCCTGCCCTGGCACCAAGCACAAACCCCCTGATGCCTTGGAGTGGCTCCCTAGAGCAGAGGCTAAAAATTAAGATGAAGAGAATAAAGTGGGGATTTATTCAAGGCCTTCAATAGATGCACCTTGGGCAGTCAAAGCTCTGGGAGGCTACACCCAAAATGGACAATGGTCACCAGTTTTTCCCATTTTTATAAATTTGGTTCATTTGCATATTGGGGTTAATGTCCCAATTGCAGCTCCAGGTAATGAAGTCATTTAGCCCAGGTTTGCTCCCCCAGCTCCCTTTTGTTTCCATCTCTGGGGCCTGGGGCAGTGAGGGCTCCTTGATTGCCAGCCTGGAGAGGAATTGTTGTGTGTGCCCAAACTGGGAGAGCAGCAGCTCACACTGGGTGTGGAGTTTGGAGTTACACACTAAAGAGCTGCAGGGTTACAGATGGATGGAAAACACAAAAGCTGAAATGCTGGGGGTCAAGGCAATGTGTGTGTGTGTGTGTGTGTGTGTGTGTGCAATGCTGGTGGCATTCCAGGAGAATTCCTGGTTGGAGCAGAGACAATGGATCCTGGGGACAATCTGTGCTCCTCTGAAGGGACTTTCAATCCTCTGGTTTTTCAGCCCCTGGCTCATCCAGCTGGGCTAACAAACCTCAGGCATGGCTGGTGTTTCACCTGCCTGGTCTGGGGGAAGAGTCCAGTCAATAAAAATCGTATTTTCCCAGCTTTGCTTTGGAAATCCTGGAACCTGAAGGAAGCCACTGGATTTTCTAGCACATAATTCCCCCCTGCAGAAGCTCAGAAAGGCTCTTGCCTCTTTTTGTGCTTCCTGGTGTCACATTTATTGAGTGTGTGATGGGCAGGTGTGTTCTGCTAGAAAAGAGAATTCTCAGTTGATCGATTGATCACATTGCCATGTTAATAATTTATTTTGGGGAACCCACTCAGGTTTTTGATAGCATTTCTTAGTACAGATGGAAAGTTCCTCACAGTCAGATGAAAGAAGCCAGGAGAAATATTGTGCTCAGATAACTGGGATAAATCCTGGATTATCTGTAGGCTCTAACATTTAAAATTATCTGTGTCCATAGTACAGGCAGGTGTTCAGCACTTCCCAAAGCAAATGGAAGTGTCAGCACTTCAGTGACCCACAGGGGTTCAACATTTAGGGAAGGAAGAGTGCAGAGATCCCAGACCTTCCCTTAATGCCACTCAATCGTCATTTTCTGTGTGCCACATTCCTGGCAGCTCAGCATCACTCCATGGCCATGGGGTGTGTGGAGGAAAATTCACGATTGATTTCTGTAGCTCAGGTTATTAATGAGGCTTAGGAAAAGCTCCAAGGGCAGCAGGATCCAAAATCTTCTCTCCACAAAATCCTTCCCTGCTCTTGGCCTTCCACCTCCCTCACTCCAAGGGGAATTCCCCATGGAAAGCAAACCCCAGAGCTCCTCTGGAGGGAAATTGTGCAGATCCTGCTGCAAAATCACGGAGAACAGAGGTGCTGGGATGTGGGAAATTACTCAGCCACGCCCTGATCCTGTGATCAGTGGTGTCCATGTGCTATTCCTGACATTTCTCATGGATATGTGTGCTCATTGTCTCCCCCACATTTCATCCGAAGGTTATTTCAGTGCCAGTGTCAGAGCAATTAAAAGTTTTTTTTTTTTCCCAGTGCCTCATTTACATCTCCATTAATTCAATATAAACTTGTGCTGGAGAATAAATTCTCTTGCAGAAATCTTTTTCATATTTAAAGGTGATTATCATGTCTTGCTTCAGTCATTTTCCTTCTAAATTAATCAGCACCAATAATCTCAACGCTTCCTCGTGGTCAGGGTTCATGGTTCTCCTCTGCATTCCTTTCTCCTGCTGGAACGTGGCACTGATAATGGAATTCTTTATTTCATATCACTTAATGAGATGGGCTTTTAGAGCTCTGATCTGGGTACATGCAAATTCGTGAGGATTTTCTAGGACACAACAGGCTTGGCACACAAGGAAGGAGACAAAACTGCAAATTTGATTTTTTTTTTTTTTTAGGAAAACATCTGAAGTGGGTGCTGCCAGTGGGGTGCCTTGCTGGGGAGAGGAAAGAGAATTTTGCTGGATTTACTCCACATCCCAGGTTTGTGCAAAGCTAAAAAGCTCCTGCTTTTGTTTTGATCGTGGTTTTTCATCCTGGATTTCATTAAGGCTGCCCAGACACTTTATCGAGTTGGAGCTGCCCCATCCTCAGTTCTGAATGAGGAATTTTACCTCAGGGCAGCATGAATTGGCAGCAGTGAACGATTGTTTTGGGGAGTGATTTCCATTGGCTTATCCATGGGAAAGGCAGGCTGGGAATCACCTGGGAGCTGCAGAAATGCTCCTTCTTTTCCTTCCACTTCCAGTGGTGACCTGCTGGTGACAATTGACCTGGGCACCCCAATCCGAGTGGGATGATATGGCAGGAATTAGATGGTGATGATGATGATGATGATGATTATCAATAACAATAATAATAATAGTAATAATAGTAATAATAATAATAATAGGAATGCAGGGGCTGATTTCCCAGGATGTCTTCAGTGATTTGCACATTAATGCAGTGAGTGACACAAAATCCAGCTCAGTTGGAGCAGGGCTCCTGCACAAGGTGCAGTTTTCCTCCAAAGCTGCAGGGATGATGTGCAAGGCTCTGGTTTTCCTCTGGGATCCAGTGGGAAAAGGCTGCTCTGCTGTTCCAAATCTCCCCTTTGATCTGGGTAGGAAATGCTCGGCTCCTGCCCTGGCTGGAGCATCTCCCCATGGGATGATGGAATTTGATCAGCCCTGCCCTGGGACTGCATGGCCATGGACAGGAGAGATCTCCTGGAGGGAGGATGGGCTGTGGGCAAGATAAAGAACACTGCAACAGCTGGGTGAACAGCTGGAACATGAACAGCAGAGATCCCCACAGAGATCAGGATCACTGCCACAGCTGGGTGAACAGCTGGAACATGAACAGCAGAGACCCCCACAGAGATCAGGGTCACTGCCACAGCTGGGTGAACAGCTGGAACATGAACAGCAGAGATCCCCACAGAGATCAGGATCACTGCCACAGCTGGGTGAACAGCTGGAACATGAACAGCAGAGATCCCCACAGAGATCAGGATCACTGCCACAGCTGGGTGAACAGCTGGAACATGAACAGCAGAGATCCCCACAGAGATCAGGATCACTGCCACAGCTGGGTGAACAGCTGGGGATAGAATCCACACCCCTGGTCACATCTGTATTGTAACCCTAAACATCCATGCCCTGCCCTGATTTTCTCCTAATTCCTGGGGTTTTCCATGCTGGTGGGGGCAGCATGGGGGGAGCTGTGAGCTGCAATGAGCTCTTCTCTTAGCAGCCTTCATAATTCTCATTGTCAGGAGATGGCAGGAAGTTATTTCAGTGTAAGCTGGGCAAAAACTGATGGAGAGGTCAGTCCTTGGGAATTGTTATTTATTTAATTAAAAAAAAAAAAAAAGGGGGAAAAAAGGCAGTTTTAGAGCTTAGTAAGGAATGCATAAAACTTGGTGAATTATTACCTTTCTACGCCCGATCCTGCAATATTTTATTCAGATTAACTGAATGAAATGGATTCAGATTGCTGAGTCAGATATTGCTTCTCATGGATATTGTAATGTTTCCATGGAAAGTCCAGCAATAAAACAACATTTGCAGTTTTGGGGAGGTAAAGGAGCTTTTGGGAAGCAGAGGAACCTCGGGCAGAGCAGTTTGTTCTTCCCTGTCTCCTTCCCACACAGGGGTTGGGTTAAATTCCCTCATTCAGGGTCCAGGAATTGGAGTAAAAATTAACTTTATTTCAACTTTCACCTTTATTTCACTGGGGCCTAAGGAATATGGAAATTCCCAACATTTTGCTATTGCTGTAAGGACAAGATTTCACCAGGGACACAATTAGGGGGCAAACCTCCCATTGGAAGGGGGTTTGCAGATCAGGTCTAAACAATAATAAATAAATTTTTGTTCTGATTTCATGGCAGGCATTGAATGTTAACATCCATTTGCATTCATTTTCAAGTGTGGAGACTCCCAGGATGGGTTTAAGACATCTTGCTGGCTCTTTCCCCCTGTTTTTAACTCAGAGAGGCCAAATTTCTGCTTTCTGCAGGATGTTTTTTGGCCATCAGAGTTGCCCCCAGGAGGAACATTTGTGTGTGTGTCCATCTGTGAGTGCTTGGATGGGCCTTTGGAATCTTCAGCCAATCCTGGGATGAAATTCAGGGGCTCCCAAAGGCCCTTTGTCTTTAGCACTTGCAAGCCCTGCAGTAAATATCCTGACCTGGGCATGGTCCTGTGGCATATGGACACCATTTATTTATTGTGCAGCATTTGGAGCTGCAGGATTATTGGGTTTTCTTAATTCTAATTCTCTCAGTGCTGCATTTTCTGTCAATTTAACACGGTTTTTATTTTTAAATTGAAATTCTCAGTGGTAAACTTCAAGGAAAATATGAACAAAGGGACTTTTCAAAAGCACATCTCTGGCTAGAGACAGGTTCTGCTGCCTCACCAACGTGTTTGCAGGAGGTGAGGGGGAGAAAATGATCCCAGTTGTTCCAATTTCGGGAATAAACTCATGGAATCGTGGCATGGTTTGGGTGGGAAGGGTCCTCAAAAATCATTTCTTTCCACCCCTGCCCTGGCAGGGACCCCTCCCACTGTCCCAGATTATCCCAGCCTGGCCTGGGACACTTCCAGGGATCCAGGGGCAGCCACAGCAAATCTGGGAATTCCATCCCACCCAGGAACTCCTCCCCAATATCCCATCCATCCCTGTCCTCTGGCAGTGGGAATCATTTCCCCTTGTCCTGGAACTATTGCTGTATAAATTACTCATCTGGGCATTAATTTATTCTCTATTTGGATTTCCTGTTGTGCTTTATCTCACCCCAGACCTTGTTTATGCCACGATTTTCAGCAGGATCTCAGATAACCAAGGTAAATTGAGATTTAATGGCAGCTGGGTGCCCAAATCCCCTGGGCACTATTAAAGCTGCCAGTTTGGATTTCTGATGATTTGTAATGACTCAACCCCACGGACCTGGAGAAGGGATGAGCTCCAGGACTCCAATCAACCTTGGGAAAGGCCTTGAATTCGCAGCTCCTGGAATTTTGAAATGTGGGAGCCCAGGTTTAACTGGGAGCAGCTTTGATGCTGCTGGGCACGCTGGTGTCACTATCAAACCATCCACTAAACAGAAATATTCCATAGTCTGGCACACACAGGTGTAGGAGGCAGGGTGGTTTTTTTTTTTTTTTTTTACTGTTTTGGTGGGGCTTTTATTTCTTTTTCTATATTTTTGATTAGTTAAGTTGGTCTCAGCATTTTCCATTCCAGTGATAAATCTTAGGAGCCATCTGGGATTTTTTTTTTCTTTTCTTTTTTTGATTAAACAGTACTTGAGCAGCAGAGGTTGATTGATGAAAATCAAGGAGGGTGTGAATCAAAAATGATTTTTTTTTTTTTTTAATACCGTGAAGATTGAAATTCATTTTTTTTTTTGGAGAGTTCAATGGAGATTAATGCGCGAGTCAAACAAGCAAAAAAAAAAAAAAAAAAAAAAAAAGAAAGAAAGAAAGAAAGAAAAAGAAAAGAGTTTTTCCAGAAATGAGCACACATTAGGAGAGAGGAATAAAAACTGAAGCTCAAGGTCCTCGTGTGCTCTGCCATTCAGATTGCAGCAATGGCACTGGAAATGGGAAAAATAACAAAAATAACAGCTTCATCTTGCTGTTGGACAATGTTCTCCCCCTCTGACACTTGGCAGAAAAAAGGCATCAAATTCCAAGTGTTCTTGCTCCCAGGCAGCTGAGTCAGAGGAATCTGAGAGCTGATGCTGACTCATGGCTTGGGGATGGGAATTTCAGAGCAGAGGGAGTCACAAGGCAAAGCTTCTCCCCCCTCCAGACACTGAATTTCTCCCATTCCCTTTATTCCAGATCCTGCTCTCTATCAATCCTCACTATTCCTTATTCTGACACCAAACACTGCCTATCACCCACCAGATCCTTGGCTTTCTTATTTTTTTTTTTTTTTTTTAGCATTGAAGGCACTGCAAGGACTTTTAAATCAGTAAAAGTGGAGAAAAGAAACAGCCAGAAGCCTTGAGAAGAGGCAGTGGTGACCACAAGAAAATCGTGGAATGGGGAGGAGGTGCCCAGGTTTGCTGTGGCTGTTTCAGATTCCTCAATCCTGGGAGGAAATTGGGATTCTTTTTTTTTTTTTTTCTCTTTTGCAACACCTCGTCCTCTGTAATCAGCATTTATTCTGCTCCCTCACACTCTGACGCCAGCAGAAAGGTCTGAAAGTGTCCCAGAATAAATCCAGCAGGAAAGACTGGGAAGGTCACATGGAATATGAGCTGGGATGATGTGAGCCAAAGGTACAAATCTTAATGATTCCACCACAGAAAGGGAAATTGAGGTGACCCTGGAAGAGCAAAAATTCCTCAAAAGCAGAGAAATAGGTCAAGCACTGGATACAGGGTGAAAGAATTCCTGTTTATTTGGCAAAAATTCCCAGTTGCCCACAGTGCTGGGGGCTTCCTTTTAACCTGCTCCAATGCACAGGCCTTGCATGCAGCCCTGGCAACTCCAAGCCTGGTTTTAGTCTGAAGCTTCTGATTTTTGGATATAAAACTCTCCAGAGGAAGGAAGTGGACTTTGTTTGATTCTGAGAGTAATAATGCTTTGGTAACAAAAGAGAGTCTGGAGAGAACAGCCTGAAGAACTCAGCTCAGTGATCTTAAAATCTTTCTTCTTTTGAGAGGTGACTTGAATTATTCCTGGAATGAATGATGGGTTCAGGTGCTCTTCATCCTCTGCTGCAGCTCCCTGTCACTGCAGGGGCCACTGAACTGAGGGCCTGGGCAAGGAAAGAGTCCTTGGATGGGAAAGGTGGCTCAGAATTCCCAGTCTGGATTGGAGACCCACATGTGCAGGGCTGTGTCCATTCCCTCTGCCCCATCCCTGGCAGGGTCCCAGGCCAGGCTGGACAGGGCTTGGATGCAGCCGTGGAAAGGGATTTTAACCCTTTAGGGGCAGCAGAAATAAGATGCACAGCTCCATGGGGGTCTGTCATGATAGAAAGAGCCAAGTTTATTGAGAAACACCCTTGGTTTGATAGCAGGACTGCAACTGCCAGAGCAGAGAAAAGGAGATTGGTTCAGAGAGAAGACACCCCATGGCCAGGGCCTGGGCACACACCACAACAGGGCTTCTAGCTTGGTATTAATTCCTTTTTATTGTCACCAAATGATCACCCTGGCAGAAATTCTCCCTGGCCTTGAGCTGCACCAGCTCATCAGGCTGGGAACAGAGCTGAGAAGATCCAGCCTGGAATATTTTCCAGCCTGGAATTTTCTGACTTTCTCAATGTGTGTCCCACACTTGGAGCCCCCTGGGACAGTGGGAGGTGTCCCTGCCATGGCAGGGGTGGCTCTGGATGGGATTTAAGGTCCTTTCCAACCCAAACCATCCCAGGATTCTCTCCAGTCCACCAGCAATTCCAAAAATTTTGGCTCAGCTGAGCTGTGAGCCTCGGGGGATGTGGAGACAGGAATTGCAGCAAACCCAGCTGAGCTCCTTCATCCCTGGGGGAGGCTTTGGTCCCTGTTCTGATCCCTCTCCTCAAGACCTGCTGTACCTGGAAGCAGATCCTGGACCTGGAAACCCCCCCAGGTTTTTTTTTTCACCCCTTGTTGAAAGGGAAATTTCATTAATTTTACCAGCAGATCAGAAAGCTGATTCCAGTTTTGATTGGATACTCCAAGACAGGTTTAGATCAAAACCACGACAGGGAAACTTTCATCTCCGTGTTCTAAAACAGCTGCTCAGTGTCTGAGACACGAGGAACTTGTTTGCAATAGAGACACAGTTCAGAAAATCACCCTCATAAGGCTCAGGCACAGCAACCCATCGATTTCTGAGGGGCTGGAATGGATGGAAGAGGAAAAAATTTATTTTTAGCTCTGCTATTTCTGGCTGCAGATTATTGAGACAGTGTAAATGCAGCTCTTGGATTTGAGTGTGAGGTGGGTCATGGGAGCTTTAGCAGATCAACACCTCGAGGCCAGGGCAGTTCCACCTGTGTTCTTGGAGCCTCAAATTTCAAGGCAGCACATGAAGAATTCTGCTGGATACAAATTGATTTGAATTTCCCAGGAGAAAAAATAAAAATAAAATTATAAGGGCTGGTCCCATCTGAGATAGGAGGTCTGTGAAAATGGAGTTGTGTCTCAGTCTCCTCCCAACCAATTCCATTCATTTCAGCCACGAGTGTCAGTAACCTTGGCAACTCCAAGTCGGGTTTTTTTCTGTTTTCTTCTCTGCTCCCGTGACAAGTAAAATTCCTTTTTTTTATTATTATATTTTTGTGGTGATGTAAAACCAGAGCTCAAATCACATCATGTTAAAGGAGGCAGAGGGGAGGGAGGAAAATGCAAATTTTATGTATCTGTAAGCTGAGGGGGAGCTGAGATGTGACTGCAATGTTTCCACCAGGTTTATTTTGTCCATAGATCTTGCTGCGTGGGGATATTTAATTCCATCTAAAATGCCACTGAAATAAAAATAAAGGGGCAGAGGTCTGGGGGAGGTTCCTGCCTTCAAAAGGAGGAGAAGTGACCAGTGAGGTGGGTGAAGCTGAAGCTCCTTTAATGTGGAGGTTCCTCAGCTAAAACCACTTCTCTCCCACCTGGGCTACAAATCCAGCCCTGAAAAGTTCAGGTGGCAGCTTTTGTTCTTCAAAACACAGCAGAAGGCTCCAGAGCTCAGAAGTTGCCTCAGAAATGGAAAGTTTGCTGAGAATGTCTCAGAAATGAGTTCTGGGCAGTTTCTGTGCCAGGACAGAGCTTTTCCTGCTGGATCCCCCCTTACCTGAGGGTGTGGAGAGGCAGCTCCGTGCTGCTGCACATCACAGCCCTCCCTCCCTCCTTGGCTGCTCCAGGCTGGCAGGAAGGAGCTGTGAACCTCAGAACCCCCAGAAAATCAACCCCAGAAGGTTCAGGAACAGCAAACAACTCATTCCTGAGGGGTTGGGTTGAATGGCAGAGGAAAAAAAAAAAAAATCTTATTTTTAGCTCTGCTATTTCTGGCTGCAGATTATTGGGAAGTGTAAATGAACCTCTTTGATTTCAGCGTGAGGGGGTTTGTAGGACCAGCTCAATCCCAGCCCTAAACCCAGCTCAAATATCTGCACCAAGCCCTTGTTCCACAGGCTGTTCATTAACTCCATTAGGGCCGGGTTTAAACCTTGGCTTCAGCCACCTGTTCAATATTTTTCCTTTTTGAGAGTTGCAGATTCCAAGGAAGAATCACATCCACGAATTTTTAGCTGACTGGCAAAGATGGGAATTTCTTCTGGACACTCCAGAGTTTTGAGGTCTCACACAAAGACTGAATAAACACGAGGAATTCTGCATATACTCATTAATTTTCCAGGATTTTGGTGTTCCACAGCATGTGCCATGCTCAGCTTTTCCTCTGGGTTGCCCCAGCTGCATTTTAAGCACTTGATCTTCGTTTTTTTTTAACCAAGATGCTGCATTTGGAAGCTGCAGATCCTCTGCTGTGTTTGTCCTATCACTGATCTATGATTTAACTTCCAAAGTTCTGCACTGCCAAAGGACTTTGATAGAAGGTCAAGCTTGTTGATTATGAAAAAGTAATTGAAATTTGTTTTATTGGGGCAGGGCAGGGAAGGGAAGATGATTTGTATGTATCTGATAATAGAAAACATTATGGTCATTTATTTCAGTTTCTGTAATTGAATTTCAAACCTTTCAAGTTGAGGCGTGTGCACTGTGGATACATCCAGCCCAGAAACTTCCTGCCATTCCCTCACCCACTCTTGATCAATTTTAGTGATTGTATGGATTTGTCTTTGCACAAGTTGATTCCCAGCCTGTAGTTAAAGAGCAGCAGCTGAAGGAGCTGCATTATTGGCAAACAGCTAACGGGGGTCAGGCTGCTAATTGCTGCTGCCAGAGCCTGCAGAGCTGCCTGTGCCATGGGGAAGTCATTCCCTGCCCCTGGAATGGGCTGGGCAGGGAAACAGGGGCTCCTGGAATTGATAATGCAGCCTTTCCCCTGTAATTCGTGTGTATTAGTTAATTAATTGTGTGTATTAATGTGTATTAGTCGCTGTGTGTTCACTGAAACTCGGCACATTTCCATCAGCAGGGCTGACTTGGGAACGTGGAGATGGCTCAGGAATTTGGGGTTTGGGATCCAGAGGGTTCTGCAGGGCTTTATTTGGCATTTCTCAGCCCTGAGGGGAGGCAGGGAAAGCAGCACAGCAGGGCAGGAGGAGCTCACCTGGGTGCTGGTCATCCAAAAATTCACCTGAGTGTGCTCTGGAAGTCCCAGACAGAGGAGGGATGGGGAGAGGATGGCAGGACACGGATGAGGGAATTCCTTGCTTTCCTGAAGGTGATCCCAGAGCTGACAGAGCTCACCTGTGTGAAATTGGGGAATTCAGGGGAATTCAGGGCACCTGTCCCAAATGCCCTTTGCTTTGGCAGAGCTGTTGCTGCCCTGCTCATCTCCAAGCAGCTCGAAATGTTGAAGTTGGCAATGCCTGGTTTTCCCTCCCTTAAAACAAACCAATTATCCAGGCCTGACAAGAATAGAAACAGAAGGTGGTAATTTCTTGCACTCTTTAATTGCCTCCCAAAGAGGATAAAGCAGTTACTTTAAAAGTCTCAGTCTTCATCTTCACTGTTGAAATAAAGCCTTTTGAGGATAACTTGAAAGGACAGATGAAGAGCCTTGGTTTGTTAAGGGGAGCCAGGCCTAAACGAGCTGCTGCCTTCAGCAAACCCTGCCCATCATTAGGAATTCTCTCTGTCCTAGGAAACTCTGCAAATAGCAGGGGAATTAAATGTGGGGGCTCCAAAAAAAAAGGAACAGGGTTTGGGTAGCTGGGGTTTCAGAAGCCAGTAGGAGTTCTTGCAGTAGGAAACAGTTCAGTGGGTAGGGAGCAGTTGAGGTGTGGATTATCCCACAGGAACCCTGCAATTTTCTCTGGGATCTCAACTTGAGAGTTTTGGGTGTCCAAGAATTCAATCCTCACATCTGTCCGTGTGAAATGTTGCCATTATCCAGGATTGGCACTGGGGACTGATTTCTTTATATGATCTCCGTGGTCAGGAATGTCCCTGTGCCTCTCTCCAGTCCCTTGTGCTTGGGCAGGTTCATCATTACAGGGCTCAGGGCATGCTCCAGTTTGGGGTTTTTGGAGATTTAACCTCCCTGACCTGCCCAGTGGGGAACAAATGAGTGGCTGTGGCCAAAATCTGTTCCATGAATTCTCAGAGCGTTGCTCTCCCCATGAAAAACAAGCACAGGGACAGCTGAGATAAGAAAGTGATCCCTCAGATAATGGAGATCCTGGTGCTCACAGCACAGTGCCAGGCTGCAACTGCTGCATTTTTATGCTTATGAAAAATCTGGATGTGAATTTCCCAGCTGTCCACCCCGCCCTGGGCCAGCCTGAGCCCCCTGAAGCTCCTCGTGTCTGAACACAGGATAAAAGTGAGCTGTGCTTGTTACCTGCCAGGGCTCGGGGTGGGGAGGGAAATATTTACACTTTACAAAGTCCCTACTTGGAAATTTCAGCCGTGCAGGTGGGATGTCTTCAAAAACACACAGCAGCAAAATGTTCTTTATTGTGCCACTGCCATTCGTGCCCCACCTGGGGCCCTCGTTCCTGGCTGAAGGGATGAAATCCTGGTTTTGTGTGAATAAATCTGATCCTCTGCCTTCTTCTGGGCCTTTGACACGATTAAATTTGTTAATCCTGGTTTCTCTGTGTGTTTTCTTTGTCCCATCTCTCCTTTGTCTTCCTCTTTGTGTCCATGAAAAACGGGGAGCTCTGGATGCTTCCATGCCCTGTTTGATCCATTGGACAGGTGCTTTTTAACTGGAAAAAATACTCCAAACCAAAATGAAAATAAAAGTTGGAGCCAGCTGTAATGAGAGCATGCAGAGAACATTCCCTAGGGGCTGTTCTTGAGGATGTTTGGTAATTCCTCCTTGTATGAAGTGTAACCTAAGCTGGGAAAAAATGGTGTTGGAAACGTTTCTGCTGCTGCCAGAACACACAGGAGCAAAGGAGAGCAGGGAACGGGTGAAAAAAAAACCCAGGGAAAACTTGTTTTGCTGAATAATTGCATTCCTGCAAGGAGTTTTTCCAGCATAGAAATGCCAAAAAAAAAAAAAAAAAAAAAAAAAAAAAAAGAAAAAAAAGGAATGAGGGGATTGTGCTGGAGGTGGCAGTCAGAGGGATTTGGTTTCTCCAGGAATGGGATGTGCACACTCAGAAATGTGACTGGAGCTCAGTCAGGGCTGGGAATTTGTGTCCCTCATTAACAAGAATCCCACACAATTTCTTGTACATGACTTCTGACTGCTGTAGGTTTTAGGTCTGTTTTTTAGGGGGTTTTTTTGTTTGTTTTAGGTCTATTTTCCTCTGGACAATTGAAGGACAATCCTGCTCCAAGGGTTTAGGGAAATCTTTCTTAACCTGAAGGAAGAAAACAGAGGAAAAGATCCTGCTGAGGAAGAAAGGAGCCACCACTAGCTGGGAACTGGGAGGGGTCTGGGGAGTTCTGTGCATGAGAGGAGCCTTTTAAAGATCTCAGTGTATATAAAATAAATAAATATAAGTAAATTATATATATATTATATATAGAGTAAATACTTGTACTGGGATGTGGGTAGGACAAAAGTCCACAAGATTTTCCTTCTTTCTTCCTCTGTGAACCAACTTCTTAATTTATCTCTGTCTCCCTGCTGAATTGAGGAGATCTGTTCCTGTTCCATTGGAAACTGGTGTTTCGAAACAGTTCCTGTCCCAGATGATAGTGAAGAATCAGAATTTCCTGTAAAATAGCATGAGGGGAGAAAAGGAGCAGAACTGAACCAATTTCACATAAAAAGCTTTTATAATCAGTCATGGAACTGATGGAAAAATCCATCCTTTGGAGTTTGGTTTTTTTTTTTTTGGAGAGGGTTTTTGTTTTGTTCTCAGTTTAGCCTTGTGTAGCAGATTCCAGAGTAACTGGGATTTTTTTTTTTTTTTTCCGATGGAAATATCACAAAAATCATTAAACAGTGGCTCAGTGCAAGGGCTGAGATGCCAGGTTCTGTCTTAGGGAACAGAGGGAATATCCTGCAAATATGCAAGGAATGTGCCCAGGAGCAGGACAGGAGGGGCAGATCCCTCGGTGCTTGGAGATTAGGAAGGAAAATCAGTTTCCAGCCTGTCCCTGTGATTGCTTAAAGCCACCCATGCCCTGGATTTGAACCAGAGCCCCAAAGGGTGAGAGGCTCCGTCTCTCCCTGCCAATCCCCAGAGGATGCAGCTGCTCCCAACACGGATTTGTGACAAATCCTGCCCCGAGGGCAGCAGCCTCTGCTTTCCTTCCTCTGATCATCGATGGCAATTTAAAGATTTCCTTTTCTTTCCACTCCTCCCGTGCCCATTGCACCCTTCTGCCTTCTGCCATCTAAATCCAACTAAATCTTCCGAGAGGAGATTAACAACTGGTAGATTTGAAACAACACAAACCAAGGTGGGTGCTCACATTCCAAGGGATTTTTCCCCACAGTTCCTTGACAGACAAAGAAGTCCTGAGCTTAATCTGCTTCTTCAAAGGAAGATTCAAAACACATCTGACCAAAAAATGCAAATATCCTTGAGCAGGGCGTTTTCCTGTTGATTCTCACCCTGACCAACCTCTGCCATAGGATCACCATCCCCTGCTCTGCTCTTCCTGGCATTCCCTGCTCCACCTTCCTTTTCTTGCTGCAAAATCCTAATAGACTTCAGGAGGATTTGTTCCAGAGCAGCATCAGTTGAGCTTTTCCACCCTTTGACCTGGGTTCTGCTGCACCTCAATTCACAGCCACGCTGTACTGCAGGGGTAAAGCTGTTGCAGGGTGTTCCTGGTTTATGGTGTGTTTTATTATTGCCCAGGTTAATGGTTTGGTCCAAATCACACCCTCCCACCCACCCTGTCAATCTACCCCGAATTCCCTGTCAATCCTATTTTGTGCCAACCCCCTGCTTGGAATTTCCCTTCTGAAATCCCCTAAAATTTGATGTCCCATTAGTCCATGTGACCCAATTTCCCCCTTTACCTCCCTCACTGGACGATGCTTTTGTGAACCCTGCCTTTACCCCTCCCCAGAATTTCTCCAATTTGCTGATGATCTGTACCCTCCCCATGAACCTCCCCCCATATTCCAGCTGTTGCACCCTTCCATTTTTGAATCCCCCAGGGTAATAAATCCTTTTTATCCTACACAAAAGACCTCCCCCTCCTTTGAACTCAATCTGACAGCCAGCAAGGCCATGGAGCCATAGCCTGAGCCACATCTGGGCTCCTTTTGCTGGGGTGTGACCCACTCTGGGAGTGATGAAGTGAGTGCAGCTCTGGCTGTTTCATCATAAAGCAGCTCCAGGATGTCCCTGTGTGTGGCCCTAGAGGCAGGCAGGGCACACAGACAGACACACGGCATTTCAGAAGGCAAACATTCTGTTTATTACAACAGCACGCTGGCTTTTAATCCCTCTGCACAATTTACACTTTCCTCATTGGCTACAATTAGTCCACAAAACGTTAATTGGTGCAAAATATCTACGCCTCTCTTTTCCACAAAACTTTTCTAAAAATACTTTTCCCTGTGCAGGTTTCTTCTTGCTTATCTTCTCCTTCTTCTCTTCTTGGTGTCCAGGCCGGCAGCCTCGGTCAGAGAATCCTTCTCCCAACAAACCTCATTCATTAACCCTCTCCAGCCACAGACCAGCTGAGGGTCCGGCTGTACGTGTGGAATTTGGAATTGCTGCAGCGTTGTTGGATGTTTGCAGAGCTCTTCGTGCTCTTTGTTTGTGCTCTCTGCTCAGCGCTTTCGTGGAGGAGAACATGAAGAACAAGGGCAGAGCGTGGCTGTGGTGCTGCCCAGCTCTGTCCTGTCCCTCTGTTTGCTGGCACTTTCTGAGGTGTTTAAAAAACAGAGACAAGGTGATCACCAGCTGACTGTTAATTAATGCAAATACACGTGTCTGCCTTGGCTCCATCCTCCAAGATCCCTCCAGTTCCCCGTGTAACTCTCCTCTTGCATGTTTTCCAAATTTTATGATCTCTTCAGAGCCAGTATTCTTTAAAACAGGATTTAAATCACGACGTTACCTTCGTGTTTAATTTCTTGTGAAAATGTTCTTGTGAAAGAAGCAGCAAAAATGGCAGTGGTGTCAGGCAGCTGCCAGGATTTCTTTGGGAGTGTTCAGACAAAGGGGACGTTACAATGTGTGCAGAGACTCTCTGTCATTGTCCTATTGATTTTAGGTTCCCTGCCATGCTCAGTGCAGCTGAGGAGTGGGGGCTTCCAGAAGGGGCTGCTGATCTCAGGGCTTTATTTTGGGTTTGGCAGCCCAGCCTGGAATAATTTACAGGAGTGAGGTTTGAACTTGGGGCTGTCCTCACTTTTCTGCCCACGGTGTTTATTTGTGGGTGGCTGAAACCAGGTAAGGTCAAATGTCGATCTGTCCCCAAGATCCCTGTAGATAATTTAGACATTAATCAAGCCCTGTGCCCTCTCCTTCCCCTCCTGAGCATTCCTGACCTGGGATCAGCGTGGGGAAGCAAATAAGGACAAGTGGGAATGTTTTCAACAGCCCAGCATCCCCAGTCTGCCAATCTGATTTATCCCTCCCCTGCCCATCCCTCTGCTGAAAGTTCACACTTGGAGACAACAGAAACTTGGGAGATTTTCCTTCAAAGTTTTGTCTGAGCAGAGCAGGAACACCTTCCCTTGTTCTCCCCTGTCTCAGATCAATATAATGACCTTCACCAGAGCTGTAATTGCATTGGGCAGGGATGCATCAAACCTCAGAATATCTGATTTGTCCTCAACCTGAGGTGAGGACTCTCAGTGTATTTTTTTTTTTTTTTCCCCAACCCTCTGCAAGTGTAATTCAGTTTAAATCTGCGGGGATCGCTCTGAGATTGCTCTCATAAAGGAGGTGGATTAATATCCCTCCTGTCCTTGGCTTTACTGCAGACAGTGGCAACGAGGGGCCTAATTAGTGTGATTGGGTTGGTGCTTATGGAGGTTGCTCCAAGAGAAACTGGACTGACACCATGAAACTCATTAAACTCAGCTCTTCCAGCAGCGTGGCTTTATGTGGAAGAGAAAAGAAATCCAGCAAGAGGGAAGTCAAAGCAGAATCCTCATCAGAGTAATTAGTGCGAGTCATTATTTCCTAGAAGCCTCAAAAGGGCACATTTATTGTGAGGAGATGCCAAGGGCATGGCTGGATGGAGCTGCCTTGGGAGGGGAGGGAGGGGAGGAAGGGGAGGAAGGGGAGGAAGGGGAGGAAGGGGAGGAAGGCTTTGCCCACGCTCCCTGTGAGGTGCTGGCTGATCCCATTAACTCAGCACAGCTAATCCCCTTTCACGGTGCTCACTCCCTGCCATTGTCTTCATCTGGCTCCTCATTTCCCTCCTGGAATTCTTCTGCCGTTCCAAGGTTTAGTGAGCAGGAGCTGAGGAAGGGACAAGCCCTGCCTGGAGTGTGGCAGTGCTCCTGGAAGGAACAGGAGCTGCTGGTAGGTCTGAGTGTCTCCAATAAATCTTTCTGCTGCTGCTGCTGCTGCTGGATCTCCTCAGAGTATCCGTGTTCCCATTCCTGGAACCCATCACGTTCTTTCCTGCTGGAGCTGGAATGTGCTGCCTCAGTCAACATTAACAATCAGCTCTGCCAGCAAACTCCCTGCACTTGGAATGACCGAAGGAGAAAAGAACATCATGGAATAGAGGAGGGAAATGGTTTTCCAAAGCCCTGGGATGCATTCCTGGGCCCCCCCATTGCAATTCCAGTGTTGGGGTCGTGTGGGGTCACCCCTTGGGTCATTTCTGACCTTTCAGGTTGTGAGCACACCCTTCAGAACCTCCTGCTCTGGTCTCTGGCCACAATTCCTCATGGATGGGCCTTTTCTGGGCCCAATTTTCAGCTGCCAGAGGAGCTGTGGCTGCCCCTGGATCCCTGGAAGTGTCCAAGGCCAGGCTGGATGGGTTTGGAGCACCCTGGGATTGTGGATGATGTCCCTGCCCATGGCAGGGGTGGCATTACAGGAACTCTAAGGTCCCTTGCCACCCAAACCATTCCATGATATCTGATTTCCATGATATTGCTAGAAACAGGTTGGGAGTTGAGTTATTGGGGAAGGAGGGGTCGGTTTGGGGTTTTAGGGGTGATTAATCTCAGAGTTTTTTTAAATAATAAAAGATATTTATTGCATTACTCTAAATTGCCCTTCTTTATCAATACAACAAAGAGGGCAAAAGTTTCATTGTGGAAAGATGATTCTTTTTATTTATGGATTTATTTTCCCTCTCTTTGGACCCTCCCCAGCAGTGCAGTGCAAGCAATTGATGCCAAAGTGAGGGAAACAAATAACTCAGCGATGCCACGGGGATGATGCCTGGTTTAAAGCTCATTTGTCAGGCAGTGTCTGCCTCTTAAAACCTTCCTTTGTTATGGAGAGCAGAGATGCTGCAAATGCAACCTGATTGCAGCTGGAAAAGATGGAAGGGCTTCGTTGTGACCTGCAGACAAAATGTGTCAAACGAGACCTTTCAGCGTGGAGAGGCTCCGAGCTCTTAATGAAATCTGTCAGGTACAGATGAATGGTTAACCTGCCTTTCATTCTCCCAGCTTATTAAAATCATTAAAAGCCAGCAATAATTATGATCTTTTCTGACTGCTGTATTTATGTCAGCCCCAGGGGTCTCGTGCCTGTAGAAGGATTCTGCTCGGATGGGAATCATTGCAGAAAGTCACTGGATGGGAAACTGGAGATTTTTTATCTTTGCTGTCCTTCTCAAGTGCAGGATCTGACCTGTAGAACACAAACAGGTGATTTTTTGCGAATTTTTTTTTTTTTTCATTTATCAATCAGGAATTGAAAATGAAATCAGATTTTATTCTAAACGGAGCAGTTCCTGATCCTCTGCCATGTGAGACAACCCAGGGATGTGCACAGGACTGAGGGGAGGTGCTGGTCTGCATCTTTTAAACCAATGCACCCCTCACAATGACGTGATGTCATGTATTCTCTCTTTTTTGGCCCGTGGGTATCTCCTCATGTCTTTTCTCCTTCTTTTTCTTTTTAACAAATGACATCCCTGAGAATTCCTGACGTTCCTCTCCTTTTTCACACGGGTTGGGTTTGTTCACACAGGTATTTCTGGAAGTCTTGGTGTCACTGCTGTGGTTGTGGCTGTGAATTTTGAGGGCTTTGCTGAGTTTCATTGATTTTTACTAACACTGCTGCACTTGGGTGATCTATTCCAGAGGCCTCAAATTTAAGGCCTGACCCAGGTTTGTACTGAAGGAAATTTCAACAGTGGCAAAAGGATTTTTTTATACTCAGCACTGGAGACATTTTTCTACTCATGTAGCTCACAGAACTGAGCGTGATGGAGCTAATTTCTCAAAACTGAAAATACAGACTGACATGGAAATCCATAGAAAGAAATCCATAGAAAGATTCCTGTTTGTTTTGTATTAAATCCAAAAATCGCTTTTATTCCTGAGTTGCTGTTTGAACTCGTCCTTGCTGTCCAGGGAGTCAAAGAATTTAATATCAGCTCTGGGGGTCTGAGAGATTTTGGGGGGAAAGGGGGACCTGATTCCCACGAAAGTCCCTGTCTGGGACTGCCATAACAGGCATTGACAAAGCAATCAGTGGAATTCTCCTTCAGCACAGATTATGCTGTAAAAGCAAAAAAAAAACCAAAAACCCAGCATTGATTTGGGTTTGTAATAAGATGACAAGTCTGTAATGATCAGCGGCTTCAGAGATTACAGAAATGTACTTTTCATTTCTCTGACACCATGTCAATACCTTTTCCAGCTGTTCTGAACACCCTGAGAGGTTTTATCTTAAAATCTGGGCTTGAGAAAGATAAACGAGAGAAAAGGTTGATCTGCCATTGAAATGGTGTCACTTCTGAATCCTTTTGTGCTTGATAAAATAGATTTTATAAAGTGTTATAAAGTACAAATGGGGTCAGGGAAGAACCTTTTGCTCCACTTCAGGTTGACCTAAGCCCTATGTTTGGGTGATTTTCAGAGCACAACATTCACGAGGTTTTGGGTTGTGAGGTGAGTTTTCCTCATATTGTGCCTCGCCAGAATTTTTTGCCATCTTTTTTGAAAAAAAAAAATTCAATGCTTTTAATGATCTTTTCCAACCTGAACAAATCCACGGTGAGGCTGGTGTGGCCTGCTCACAGCCAAATCCATCCCATGTGGGTAAAACAGGCTGAAGGGAAGGCAGTGGGGCTGTGGAATGCTTTCTATTCCTTTGATCCCATCAATTATTGATCAGCCTTTCAGCAGTGATCTTCTGAAAACGATGTTTTACACCCCAGCACGTGCCAGAGGGATCTGTAGTAACCCAGCTGGAATTTTTAAACAGATTAAGCCCACAAACGCTGGTAACACTCGCAGAATTTGATTATTTTTAGCCCTTTTTTGGGGGGGCTAAAATAGGGATTTGCGTGATTTGCTCCCGTCTCTGGTGGTGTAACACAGACTGGCCCGTTTGTTCCTTTGGCTGGCCACTCTCAGTTCCCCTGGCACTGGATTTACTCTGGGTACACATTAATGGCTCTGAACTCCGGGCTGGATTCCCCAGCAGAATTCCCTCTGCAAACACTGGAGCTGCTCTGCCAGCTCCCCTCTCCTGCCCATGGGGCACACAAACCCTTCCTGTCCCTCTCTCTCTGCCGAAGCCCCGTGGATTTGGGGGGAATTTCGCTGAAATCCAGGCGTTTGTTTTGTGTTCATGTCACACGCTGTTTCTGCCACAGTGGCTCTCCTTCCCCCCTGGGCGAGCAGCACACGGAATAAAAGGAGCTTGTGTGAGATTTGGCTCGGCAGCCTCAGCTCTGCCTCTGTGCCAAAGCCCTGCAAGCTGCAGCAGCCCCCTGAGCTCAGAGCTGCTTTTCTTCTGCTCTTTTAACTTTTTTTAACTCTTTCTGAGCCTCTGGCAAGGGCAGGGCATGAGGAGGCTCCAGGCGGAGGCACCCAGTGCTCCCAGTAAGAGAGCAGCACTGGGGGAGATGGAGACACCCAGGAGCAGCCAAGGGTGGTGGAATTCCCCAAAGGGAAAATGAAAGAAGGGAAATTGGGAAGGGATCCTTCCCTGGGAGGGTGTGGAGGGGCTGGGATGGAATTCCCAGATTTGCTGTGGCTGCCCCTGGATCCCTGGCAGTGTCCCAGGCCAGGCTGGAGTCCCCTGGGACAGTGGGAGGGGTCCCTGCCATGGCAGGGGTGGGATGGGATGGTTTTAGGGTCTCTTCCAACCCAAACCATTCCAGGATTCTTTGATTTGATTTTCCCATCTCTCTGTGGGTGCTGCAGGAACAGCCCTGGGCTCTGGGAATTTGCTGGGCAGGAGGGACAGGACACAGGGAATGGCTTCAAACTGACACAGGACAGGGATGGATGGGATACTGGGAAGGAATTCCTGGCTGGGATGGAATTCCCAGAGGAGCTGTGGCTGCCCCTGGATCCCTGGCAGTGTCCCAGGCCAGGCTGGAGCCCCCTGGGACAGTGGGAGGGGTCCCTGCCATGGCAGGGGTGGCTCTGGGTGGGATTTCAGGTCCCTTCCCACCCAAACAACTCCAGAATTCCAGGATTCCATGAAGAGCAAACTCTGGGCTGATTACACTGACCTGGGGAGGATTTTTTTTTTCTGTGCTTGCACCAATCCCTGTCCCTGTGGTTCTTTCTCACAGAAACATCCACAACTGGGAGGTTTTGCTTTGTGTGGCTCGAGTGCCTTGTTGGAGCATGGTAATAATGGTCAGCTGCTCATAAATTACCTGTGCTGGGCTTTAGGGCCTAAATTTAACTGAAACTCGCTCCCAGATCTCTTGGGATTGCAGTTTCTCAGTCAGTCAGGCTCCTCAGAGGGTGCTGGGCACTGCCCAGGGAATGGGCACAGTCCGAGGCTGCCAGAGCTCCAGCAGGGTTTGGATGCCCAGGCTGGGATTTTGGGGTGTCTGTGCAGGGCAGGGGTGGGTCAGAGATCCCTGTGGGTCCCTCCCAGCTCAGGATATTCCATGATTTGATGATTCTGTGAGGTTTTTCAAACAGTTCCCCTTGTACCCCTGCTGCCTTTCCTTCTCCTCCTGGATGTCAGAGGAGCCTTCAGCCAGCCCAGGCTCAGCTCTGGTGCCTCCTGTCACTCCAGGGAGCACCCAAATCCCTGCCAGCACCTCCTGATGGAAGGAATTCCCTTTCCTGTCCCCAAAGGTGAATAAAACTAAACTCATACCAGCATTTTCCAGGACACCAAAAGCTGTTGTCTCTTTCTAGGACACCAAGCTGACTGCCAGCATCCATGGGAATTTCTTCCTGCACAACGACTTTAAAATCCATGCTGCAGTTCCCCTGAAAGGAGCCCTCTTGTCTCTCTCTTTCCTTGAGAACCGAATTTGGTTTGCAAGGAGAGGGGCCCTGTGGCAATGGCAGAGCTGCAGGAGGGCTGGCAGCAAGTCCTGGCTTCCCTACAGGATTTGTGGCCTTGGGCCACTCACTTGGTGCTTGTGCCTTTTTTTAATGTGTATATTTTAATATAAAAACACGACCAGCCTTCCCAGGGCCTGCTCCTGGCTCTGCCTTCCCAGATTTCCTGGAGCTTTTCTGGAACCCTTCTCACCCAGCAGATGAAGCAGAACTTGGCAGAAGGAAGAGGCAGAAAATTGTGAACTCTGCATTGGAACCAAACCCGGGACATTTCATGGAATCATGGAATGGTTTGGGTGGGAAGGGACCCTCAGGTGCTCCAGTTCCAACCCCTGCCATGGGCAGGGACAGGTCCCACTGCTCCAGCCTGGCCCTGGACACTTCCAGGGATCCAGGGGCAGCCACAGCAAATCTGGGAATTCCATCCCAGCCCCACAATTAATTGACAGCACTTTGCCTGGTCTGGAGCTCACTGGAAGCAGTGACTTTGGTGTTATCACCTGGGGTGGGAGATTAAATATTTTCATTAAGTCTGGAGTCTTTTCCACTCCTAAAAGCATTTCTGTAGCACTGTTTACTAAGCACAATCATTTGGCTGTTGATGTTTTTATAAAAATGAAGAAAAGGTCTCCCTTTTCTAATGCTGTGAACACTCATTGCCTTTTCCTTCCTGCAATGACAACAGGAGAATTGCCCTTAATTACAATAACACAAAGCAATGAGAATTCTTGGGAAAAAAATATTCATGGTGGGGGAGGAGAAATGGTAGGGGATGAAACTGATTTTTTTGCATGAGCTGTAATGAAATACTTGGGACCAAGCCTGTTTACAGCAGCCAAGCTTTTCCTTTTCCTTTTCCTTTTCCTTTTCCTTTTCCTTTTCCTTTTCCTTTTCCTTTTCCTTTTCCTTTTCCTTTTCCTTTTCCTTTTCCTTTTCCTTTTCCTTTTCCTTTTTCCTTTTCCTTTTCCTTTTCCTTTTTCCTTTTCCTTTTCCTTTTCCTTTTCCTTTTCCTTTTCCTTTTCCTTTTCCTTTTCCTTTTCCTTTTCCTTTTCCTTTTCCTTCTCCTTCTCCTTGTCCTTCCCCTTCCTGTTTCATAAAATCCCAAAATAGTTTGGCTTGGAAGTGATCCTAAAGCTCCCTCAGTTCAATCCCCTCATCCATATCCATCTCCCATATTCCCATTTTTTTTTTGAGATACAGACACAGAATATCAAATCCCTGGGAAAATGCATGCCTGGTTTGTTGTTTTTTTTTTTTCCTTAAAAAGTCCATAGCATTGAGCTCCCTTTAATTAATTTTACAAGATGATAAATCGACAGCATTAGGACATCAGAAAGCCCATCCAGCAGAACTTTTATGGGAATAATTTGTAAATCTGCTGCTTGTAAAATATTAAAGAAAAGCTGTGGTTAAAAGTTGAGTTTGCTGCATATTGACAAGGACTGGCCTTAAAATGGGAAAACACAGAGTGAGTCTGGTGGAACCTGGGTTTGGGGACTCTGGAGGAGCTGAAGGGCTGCTCTGGGTGGGCAAAAAGATTTTCATGGATTTCCTGGAATCCTGCAATGGTTTGGGTTGGAAGGAGCTGAAATCCCATCAGAGCCACCCCTGCCATGGCAGGGACCCCTCCCACTGTCCCAGGGGGCTCCAGCCTGGCCTGGGACACTTCCAGGGATCCAGGGGCAGCCACAGCAAATCTGGGAATTCCATCCCAGCCAGGAATTCCTTCCCAAAATCCCATCCAGCCCTGCCCTCTGGCCATGGGAAGCCATTCCCCCTCTACTTTGCTTCTGGGTTGTGCCTTCTTGGGATTCTTCTAAACTCCAACAAGTTTTATGACAAATGATATTTTCACTCATTTTTTCCTTGAAAAAATGTTGTCCTGAAATGCTAAATTTATATATGTATTTTTTTCTTAATTATTATTTTTAAATAGGGCTGCGCATAAACTTTTCATTTGGTTCATTTGGGGAAAAAAATATGGCTGACCTAAATAGCAAAAAATACCTTTGATCTTGCAGAGATTGAACTGTTAGCAGAAATTAATGACTGAAAAATGGACACGTGTGGCATCCCTCCAGAGAATAAAACACAGCTCTGAATCAAAGAATCCCAGTGCAGGAGAAAGCAGCTCCCCACAAAGCTCATGATTTTAAACAAAATAATTGGAATTTTAAAGAGGGCTCCACAGGAGGGGACTGACCAGGCTGGGCCAGAGTTCTACAGATGAAAATTCTCCATCGTGTGTTGTTTGTTCCTCAGTTTGGGTTCTGGGGGAGTCTGAAGTGGGGCAGCCTGGTGGATCCAATGTCACCATCACTGTCACTGTCACTGTCACTGGTGCTGGATCTCAGGAATGTGGAGTTTTGGAGCTTTCTGTGCTCCCAGGCACAGAGCCCCTGGCAAACACTGCTCTGGAGCTGGAACCTTGGGGAAGGCTTGGAAATGTGAATAATGAGTTAGAAATCCCCAATGTGCAGTGGGTCAGGTGTGTGTGTTTGCACTGGGGGATGGGGTTTAAATTTGAGGTTTTTACAGCACAGGGGTGGATGTGGGACAGGATGGAGAATTTGGGGTGGTGTCTTTTTCTTTGTTCATCTTCTTCTCTTCCTTCTTCTCCACAGAACTCGGGCAGTGACCTTTGGTTGGTCAAATGTCACTCTAAGGGTGGTGGGAATCCATGATTGGGTCAAAAGGATCAATAATGGAGGTGTTAAACTTTTATTGGTTTGTTTGGCTTTAAAAGGCCTTGGAGCAGCCTCAGCTGGAGCCTTTTCCCCACTTCCAGCAAGGAGCTGGAGGTGCTGTCATATTTTCTGTAATTCTTTGATAAAATATAATAAACATCCAAATCCAAACATGAGAATCACCTCAATCATGTTTCCATTAATCCTGGCTCTGAACAGAGACAGATGAGACTGAGACAAAACATTAATAAATGGTGCAAAGCCCAGCTCACTCCTACATCACCCCTTGCTGGCTCCATCTGAGCAGCTCCAGAGTGTTGGGAAATCTGAAAAAAGGGGCATTAAATCCATCTTTGGTGGCTGAGTCTGAGGTGAGACGGGTGGAGGATCAGCTCTGTCCCCCCCAAAACCTTCCCTGAATCCCCTCTGGATTCAGAGCTGCTGTTTGGGTGAGGAAAATGGAGAAATAAAAAACTTCCAGAGGAAGGCTGGAATGCATGGCCTCATTTCCCTGACAAGCCCTTGGTGTTGATGGAATTCGGTGTTTGCTCAGCACATTTGGAATTCTGAGTTGTTACAATCCCAAATGCTGAGTTAGAAACTCGGATTTCTGCTCTTTGCATGAAAATTTGTGTTTTTTTCCAGAATCCTGGAGTCTTTTCCCCTCTAGGACAAGGAGAAATGGCCTCAAGTTACAGCAAGGCAAGTTCAGGTTGGATTTTAGGGAAAATTTCTTCACTGGAAGGGGCTGCCCAGGGCAGAGGGGCAGTCCCAGATCCTGGAGATGTTAAAAATGAGTGGATGTGGCACTTGGTGATGATGATGATTTAGTTTAGGTGGGATCTGGTCAAAGGATGCTCTTGGAGGTCTTTTCCAACCCTGTTGATCCCATGATTTTCTAATAACAATTCTCCATCTCTAGAAAAGGGTTATCCTGGGGAGGGAAGTTCTCTTTTCTTTCTTTTTATTTGCATTTAAATTCCAGATTCTTCAAGGTGTGTCACTTATTGCCCTGTGCACAGTCTGGAGCACCCTGGCCTTGGACTCCAGAGGGGTCCTCAAGGAGGTTCTTTAATGTAATTAGCAATGGTCAATCTGATTGAAGTCATAAAATGTGTGTAATACTCAGCCCATGGAAGGATTAATTAATTAAAATTCATTGAATGTGTCCCAGAGCTTGCTCGCTGAGGAGCATGCTGGAAACACCAAATATTATTTATTACTTCTGTTGTGAAAATGGGGATAATAACTTGAATTTGTGATTCCAATTTACAGGATTTGTCTATGAAAACTCAAATTCCCTGTGAGATAACTTGACCTCAATTTCCACTCCTTGACAGCGTGTCTGGCTGCCTCACCCTCCTCAGGCACTGTGGTGTGAAATGGGAGATTCAATTAAAGAACCAAAATTAAAGTTTCTTTCTGGCTGATGGTAAAACTGGAAGGATATTTTTTTATCAGAATGTGGATTACCCAAAGGAAATTCCTCTTCCAGCTCCATGCTCCTTCCTTTTGGTGGTTCTGGGGGTACATGAAGTTCACATTTAATTCTCCTAAATTTCTAACAGGAGTTTTCCAGCTGGAAATCCAGGATGCTGCAGCAGCAGCACCACGTGGGCTCCATGGGAAGGCAATTCCAGCATCACCTGGACAGCTCAGAACATATTTGGGACAGACTGGGCTTGGAAATGAGAGGACAAAGCTGGTGTAGCTTTACACTACACCATCATCATTAATGAACCATTAATGAGCTGAAGCCATCCCAGAACTCCTTGAACAGGGAATTTGGCCCACGGGCTCTTGTTCTGGTGTTCTTGTTCTTGTTCTTGATGAGGAGAGATGGGGTCTGACCTTTGTCCCCTTCCTGTGCCAAGGGCCAGCACTGCCAGGATTTCTGATGCCACCAAAGTTGGGGCAAAGCTCTTGGTGCCTCTGCAGCCACTCTGGAATCAGCCCCTGCCACATTTCCTGATGAATTCCCATTTTTCCACATTTCCATGTCAGCCCTGTGCAGTCGGACAGCACAGGCTGCTCTCAGGTAATTAATGGTGATGAAATCAAGAGCAGAGGAGTGGGGGGTTGTAGGGGCAGAGCTGGGCAGGTCTCCACTCGTGTGGCTGTGCAGGAGGCAAAGACAGATCTCTGAAACTCGTGATTTCTGTCCTTTGTTGATGCCTTAAGTTTTGAGTTTTTCTTGGGTGTGCAGCTTTTAGTTTTATATTAAGGGTTGTAGGATCTTTTCACAGGGTGGTGAAATAAAAACAGTTCCCATTCCAGCTGGGGACTCCAGGACAATCTCTTCAAACTTCAGGCCCTGAGCATTAAAAACGTGAAAAGAGGAGGGCGGACAAGCAAGGAGGAGGATAAAACTTCATGATTTGAGGCTGTTAATTGGACAGCTCTGTATGCAAATGGACTAAAACCTATAAAAATGTGAGATCTCATGGCCAAGCTCCCTTTTGCTTCCATCCTGGAGCCATCCAGGCAGGGGCCACCACTGTGGCACTGGCACTGCCAGGGTGTGGCCTTTGAAGGCCCCTCAATAAATATCCATTTTATTCCTTTTAATTCTGCCCAGCCTCTGTTCCAGCTCCTCTGGGCATCATTGTGGCTGTTGTTTCCTGGAAATGTCTTTGGGAGCTGTGCTGGTGTTACAGGTGGGTTTTAGGTTTTAGTGAAACCTGCCCTGATGGAAATGTGCCTGTCTGCAGGTCTCAGCAGCCTGCAGGGCTGTCATTATCTCCAGAGACAGGCCAAAAATACTCCCACAATATGTTTCCTTTCAAAAAAAAAAAAAAAAAAAAAAAAAAAAAAGCATTTCTTAGGGAACATTTCAGTCTTGTGCTTCTGCCATTGTCAGGTGACAATGCCTGCAGCTGCTTTGTCCCACGCTGTCGTGTCTGAAATGTGCTGAGAGCAGGGTGGGCACTGGGAATGGAGAGATCCTTTGTGCTGCAGGTAACTGCAGACATCATTTACCTGCTTGGCACCTCACAGGAGCAGCTCTGGGGCTGGGAGAGAGGCACCAGGAATTGCTTTGCATCTGTTCTTGCTGCTAATCCTATTACCAGCAACGGGATTAGTTCATAAACAAAGAGCTCTGCTCTGGAAATCAAACGGGGTTTGCTCTCCATGCAGCACCTCTCCCACTCCGGGATTCCCTGCACTGATACACACATTTGTATGATTTCTGGAGGGGGGGGAAAAGTGGGCTGGAATGTAGCAATCATCCCAGCTTGGTTTTGAGGGTTATGTATTGTTAAATATGTTTGCAAATACAATTATTCCAATAGGTTTGTGGGATGGGGAGAGGCAATAACTTGGGGTGTTATTAATGAGGGGACTGTCCCGTGTGCCTCGCTCTGAGCACAGGGGTGTTGGAAGGAACCAGATTTCCTCATTTACTCACCTGGAAAGGGTTTTAGTGGTGCTCAGCTACTGCTGGGGCCTGAGAGGTGCCTGAGGTTCCCCCAGTGCTCTGTAATCCCCGGGGAATCGCTGCTAAATCCCACCTGCACCCAGGAACTGGCTGGAAACACCAAACTCCCTTCAGCTCTTCCTCATCCCCTTGCCTCTCTGCAGGACTGTGTTGGGAGGCAGTGGGGGGAAAGGAGCAGGGAGAACATATGTGAGCTCTCCCCAGCAGGAGCTGAGGGGTAGCAGAGCCTTGTCTTTGCTTTTATAATTATTTCTGCAAAGCCGTGCTGGCAGCTCCTCCCTGTAGAACCTCAGCATATGCCAGCGAAACTTTGTGTGCTGGCACAGCTCCCCGAGCTGCTCAGATGATGTGAGCTAAGTTGACAAAAGCAGTATTTTGTCAGCGCTGCTACATCTCCTGGATTCAATATTTCAGGACCAGACAGTGCCATTCTTCCCTCCCTCACCTCCTTCCTTGCTGCTCTTCCTCTTTCCCTCGTGTCTTTTCTCATCAGAGCAAACAAAACCAAACCCAAATCCACCTCCAAGGCTGGCAGCATCACCCAAATCGCATCATTTCAACTGCACAGAAATATTTTATGAATTTATGCAGCGTGCCTAAGCTGTCACAGGTATTTCCCAGCTGGGATCTTTGCTGTCCAGGACAGACTCACCTGACCCAGGGACAGCAGATGATGTCACTTGGCCTTTGTGGTGTGGACACACACATTAACAGAGCTGGGGAATCCCAGCTTGGGAATTCCTTCCAGGCCTGGATTTCTCCTGACTCTCAGCTCCATTCCCAGGCTGACAAGCTGACTGCAGCTTCAGTTAGGGAGGAGTCTCCCAGGGTGACAACACGGTGACAAACAGAGTGGAATTCATCACCAACATTAACCCCTGGTGTCTTTCCCGTGGGACACATCCTGAGGTGCTGTCCCAAGGATGTTTTTCCCAATTGTCCCATGAGCTCCTGTGCTGTCCTGGCTGCACTGACACACTTTCAATCCGGGCTGGCTGTACAATAAATTGGCCTTTTTTCCCCAGAGAGCCCCGTGGGTGTCGCTGCCCTTTCTCTCTGTGTGCAGTGGCCACCTGTGGCCAGCCCAGGGAAGGGGCTGGGCCAGCAGAGGGGTTTGTGGCAGCTCCTGCCTGGCCTCGCTCTGGGCTTCCCCTTCTGGATGTGTTTGGGGGTCGTAGGGATGTGCTGAGAAGGGGCAGCACCTGCAGCTGATGTTTAGTCTGAGGGTTTAAGAGTTCATCTTCACTCCTGGTAAAGTACAAACCTTTCCAGACCTCATGATCAAAGCTGTAAATTCTCGAATTGCCCTTTTCCTGGCATCTTCCTCTTCAGTGATGAGATTTATTTCATCTGATATTAATTGTCACATTCGTTTGTCTGATATTTTTTTGTCTGGGCTCAGAATAAACCCAGAGCCTTCTGGCCATGCCTGTACAATTGGAAACAGATTTCTGCGTTTTTCTAAATATTCATTATTTCCATAACTTTTTGAAAAGGTTTTTTGGGACAGGCTTAACCAAAACCCAAAGCATTCTTAGCCTTAAGCCCCTGACCAGGCTTAGAGGGCCTGGC
Organism: Sturnus vulgaris; assembly: GCF_052056855.1. Lineage (NCBI taxonomy): Eukaryota > Metazoa > Chordata > Aves > Passeriformes > Sturnidae > Sturnus > Sturnus vulgaris. The sequence goes on along the minus strand of NC_142270.1, from coordinate 3,593,841 downwards.
TTGCAGCTGGTTTAGAGCATCCTCAGGAGGGCTGGCAGGGTTGGGATGATCAGGTTGATTTGTTCCCTTCAGTGCATCCACCTCAGCAATTCCCAGCTTTTCCCTCCACCTGGAGCTCGAGCTGCCCCAGCCCCCTCCCAGGAGCTGCAAATCTCTCACCTGAAATCTCTCCCCAGTGATTTAAACTCACCTGCCTGGTGACATCCTCAGTCCTGGACTAAAGCCTGGCTTTGCCAAATCGTTCTCTACTGTGCTGATCTCCATCTCCCCTTTCTACATCTCCTGAATTTTTCATGGCCTGTAAAGGAGGATTGTCTTGTGGAGTCAAAGGAGAAAGATGAATTAAAAATGAGGAGTGAGTGCAGTTGGGTTATAATAGGTCAAGTTGCTGCTTTGGGGGTTTTATTTGTGTAGAAATGTGAAATACAGCAAAGAAATTTGGCTGAGACAGCCTGGAGGGACCTGAATGTAAAAGATCTCTAAAGCCAAGTGTTGCACAGAGATGAGGAAATCCCTCCCTGTGTGAAACATTGGGGTAAAATGTGGTTTTACCTGAAAATCGGGGCAGAATGTGGCTCAGGATGACATTTTCACTCCCAGACTAAACCAAAAAGAGGTTAAATATTTATATTTTACCTCTTGGCACCTCTCAGTTACTGTCAGTATGTGCCACCATCCAGATTGCAGCACCCTGTGCCACAGGGATGCTCCTCCTGTTGCAAGATTTTTTTTGTTTTGTTTTTCCTAATGTCAAAACATGCTTAGTTTGAGAAATCCCAATAGATGAAAGGATTGGAAGATCCATATTTTGGGGGAATATTGTGTGAAATGTAGTGGAAAACTGTGTGCTTGGTATCCTCTCAAAGAAGATGGGGACGAGCAGAGAGTTAACTCTGAGGCAAAAAGAATTAAAAGCTGCAGTTCCAATGTTCCTGAAATGTGAATGGTGTTAAATCCAAGTGCCTTTGATGTAACACACCAGTGGAATTGGGAATTGAGGCCACTGGAGCTGCATGAAAAATCAGTGGCCAAGGCAGAGCTGTGGAGAGAGGAAGGGAAGGGAATTGTAAAGGGTTAATTGCACCACTTAATTAGTGCCTTGTCTTCATTTTCTTCTGTCTTCGTTCAGAATCAAGATTAAAAACACGGTGGAGATGAATTTTCTCGTGTTTTGATTTGGTTGTTTATTAAATCTTATCTAAAGTACAGAGAGTTCTGCAACAATTCTGCCACTCAAAGTGAGCAAAATGGAGCTGGTTACAAGGTCTTGTAAACCTAAACATTTCAATAAAGAATTAACACCGATATTATTGATATTTTTGACCCAATAACCAGACTCCTGTGACCCTCAGTGTGACACCAACCAAAAACTGCCTGAAATCCTGGAGAAGGAGGGAGATGAGCACAGAAAGAGACACCACCCAAAATCCTCCATCTTGCCCCACACCTGTTATTATATTATAAAAACCCCAAATCCCAAACCCTTCACCGTGTGCAATCACACACTTCTGTTTAACCACACACCCGTGATTTTAACTCCACCACTCAAATTTTGGAGCCTTCTCCAAGGAATTGAGTCCAAAGCTGTGTTCTCCTGGGGGTCAGTGCCAGAAAGCACAGAAAGCTCAAAAATCCCAGATTTCTGGGGTCCAACAGGGAATCCCAGACCTGGATTCTCTCAGGTGTCCAGGGAATTTTGGGGCCTTCACATCCCTGAATCTCAGAGCAATCATCTGGAGATGGGAAAATCCCTCTGTGATTCGCAGCCTCTGGGAAAGGAGTGAGTTTTGGGTCACTTTCTGTGGATTTAGGCTCCTCCTCTCTCCTCCTCTCTTGTGACTCCCCTTCACTGGTGCTTCCATGTTTGTATTTGGATGATGGAGATAATGATGCTGGGCTTGCTGATGAAGAGAGCTGAGATTCACAATTTGGAATGTTTCTATCTCTGAACGAGACATAATTAATTTCTTTCTGTCATTGCATGCAAAATTCTGCAACAGATGGACCAGTATCATTTGGCAAATAATTCACCTGACATTTCCCTCATCAATCATTAAACAATTGGTCCAGTTCTTCATTGTGGAGCCAGCTTTAAATCCTGCTTTGTTCCATGTTTCACAGCATGCTGCTGGGATTGGGATCCATGGGAATCGGGGAGGGACTGTTTGGGGTTTCTGTGAGCAAAGCACTCCCCTCCTGTGTGCCATGGGAGAATTCCACACTGGGCTGGGTTGGAAGGGACCATAAAGCCCCTTCTCCATCCTCCCACTGTCCCAGGGGGCTCCAGCCTGGCCTGGGACACTCCCAGGGATCCAGGGGCAGCCACAGCAAATCTGGGAATTCCATCCCAGCCAGGAATTCCTTCCCAATATCCCACCCACCCCTGCCCTCTTGTAGTTTGAGCCATTCCCTGTGTCCTGTCCCTCCAGACCCTTGTCCAAAGTCTCTCTCCATCTTTCCTGGCTCCTTGGAAGGAGTTTGGTCACCTTGAAGCTTTTCTTCTCCAGCTGAACTGATGCCTTTTGGGCTACCTAAAAACAGAGCCCAGACAGAATCAAAGGAATAAAAAGCAGTTCTGTTTATTCAGGTACATTTAGGGCAGTCAAAGCTCCCCAAGGGTTACACCCAAAATGGACAATGGTCACCAGTTTTTCCCATTTTTATAAATTTGGTTCATTTCCATATTGGGGTTAATGTCCCAATTGCAGCTCCAGGTAATGAAGTCATTCAGCCCAGGTTTGCTCCCCCAGCTCCCTTTTGTTTCCATCTCTGGGGCCTGGGGCAGTGAGGGCTCCTTGATTGCCAGCCTGGAGAGGAATTGTTGTGTGTGCCCAAACTGGGAGAGCAGCAGCTCACACTGGGTGTGGAGTTTGGAGTTACACACTAAAGAGCTGCAGGGTTACAGATGGATGGAAAACACAAAAGCTGAAATGCTGGGGGATCAGAACAATCCCAATTTCCCACCCATTTCTCCCAGCAGAGCTGCTCCATCCCTCTGACTATCCTGGAGCCTCCTCTGGCCTGGCCCCAGCAGCTCCAGCTCTGCAGGTGTGGTCTCACCTGAGCAGCACACAGGGGCACAATCCCCTCCCTGACTTTGTGGAGAAGTTTCCTGGTATTCCATCACTTTCTGGATATCCAAACTCCCTGCTGCCATTAAGCCCTGCCCCAGGACAGTGATTTGGTTCCGTGTGGCTGCAGGACAAAGGTTTGTCACAGCTGACCTGCCTGAATCCTGCCACCTCATTAAACAGCAGCAGCCAATAAATCCTTTTTTTTAATAGTCTCTTGAATTTTTAAATCTTGAAATTGCTAATGCCCAGGCTGGGGATGTATGGAAATGGATATTTCAAAACTGGGCCCTAACTTTAAGCAGGGTGATTTGGATAAATGATTTCACTTTTCTTCCACCTTTTAATTAAAAGCGCTGTGGCGTGGGCTGTGTGCTCCAACACCTTCCTTTAATAAATGGCATTAGCTGTCATTAACTTCCAGGGGACTACTCCAGATTAACTCTCTCCTTTCTGGGAGTTCCTCAGCCCTTTTCCATGTGGGAACAGCAGCTTTTTTTTTTGCCTTTTCCCCCCCTCTCTATCCTGCATCAGTATGAGCTACAAACCCGGGGGCTTCTCCATCCTAAGCACAGATAATGAGCCCGATATTAATTCCACTCCAGCTGCTGCAGGCATGTAAATGAAGCTTTCATGTGTCCAGCCAAGCAGCCCTGAGCCTCGCCCAGCAGCAGGAGCAGGCAGGGAGGTGAGGAGGGAAGGACAGGCCAGGCTGCAGCCGCCTGCAATTCCAAGGTCTGGAATTCCAATTCCCTGCCTGGGTCAATGCCGCTGTTTTCTGCAGAATTAATTGTCGTGGGGACACTTCTCCTCTTCCCCCACCCGCTGGGATTGGCCACCATTGACCTTTTAACACCAAGCCGGACCCACGAGTCCCTCCCAAATATTTTAAAATATTTTACCACGTTGGCTTCAGCCTCCTGAAGCTGTGTCCTCATCGTGCACGGGCTAATTAGCCCTGTGTCTCAGCAAACCTAATTAACCCAGACCCACTCCCGAGCTGCTGTGACCCTGTGAGTCCTGGCAGGATCCAGCTCATGGCTGATGTGACCCCAGTGTCTCTTGCTGGTGTTTTCACAGCCATGCCCTAAGAAATCTCCTGCTCTGGGAGCTGTGTGGGGTGGAAAGGAAATATTGACTCTCTGTATGGCCTCTTGTAATCCATTTCTGTTTTACCAACTTGCAGAGGCTTCACGGAGCTCTAGGAGGGAAATAATTGGTTTTTAGATCAGGTTTTGTCTGTTATGGTGCAGTAAGGAATTGTCTGTGGTTCTAACAGCAGGAGGATGGATAACTCCGTGCTGCTGTGGGAAACAAAACCCATTCCCCACATCCCTGCCATTCCCACTGCTCCTGGGGCAGCACCGTGGGGGAATGGCCTTGGATTGGGGGGCAATTTAACCAGAGGTGAAGAAAGCAGAGTTTGATTTGCTGGGTGGGGGCCCAAAGGAAAGCAGAGTTTAATTTGCTGGGTGGGGGCCCAAAGGAAAGCAATGTGTGCTGACAAATGTGATCTCTGTGAGCTCAGGGGGTCCCTGATTTCAGGTTTGGGGTCCCTGATTTCAGGTTTGGGGTCTCCAGGGGAGCAGCTGGGGAGGAAGTGGAGCTTGAGCAGCTTCTTGGGTCCTGTGAGAGGTTCAGAGGTGCAGGATGGCACCTGAATCAAGGTTTGTGTTGGTGCAGCCCCAAGGAGCTGAACATCAGCAGGTTTTTATTGGGATCTTCTCAAATAAAAGCTTTGGAGTCTATAAATCCCTGTTCCATTGAGTTAAGGCAGAAATAAGCAAGGAATCCAGAGGAGCTGTGGCTGCCCCTGGATCCCTGGAATGTCCCAGGCCAGGCTGGAGCCCCCTGGGACAGTGGGAGGGGTCCCTGCCATGGCAGGGGTGGCTCTGATGGGATTTCAGGTCCTTTCCAACCCAAACCATTCCAGGATTTTGTGATTTGTCCTGATCTTTGATGATGCTGGAATCCAGGTGCCCATTTTCTTCAGCTCTGTGTTCCTCAGTTATTCGGGTGATGGAGCTGTTCAAATTTATTGGAAGAGTCGTGTGGAGGGATGCAAGGAATCACCTCAGAGTTCTGGGACTGCATTTGAAAGCCCAAAAGAGATTCCTCACCATTATTGTCAGAAAATAAAAGAGCTCAAGCAAATTTTGCCAAAGTGGTTGTGGGACAATTAGGAGATAACACCAAAAAAGTGAGTGCCTGGAAAAATTTCTGTGGGAGAGACCAAAGCAGGTCCTGAGGAGCTGTTTCAGTGTGTGCAGAGATGATGGAGATAAAGACAAAATTCTGCTTCTGATTTTATGAAAAGCCCATCAAACACATTGCAGTTGTGATGGGCACATCCAACCTCTGATGTAAATAAAGGTGGTAACAGGAAATATTTCCTTATTACAGGCTCTGGAGCACCTGTAATTACACTTCAGTAATAGACTAAAGCAGTCTTCTCAATAGAATAAATAGAAATTTTTATAAATTGAGAAAACATTATTTACTTACTGGATTTTGTTCACTGTCAAAGAGCTTTTTCCTGGATTTTTTTCTGCAGTGGTGCTGGATTTGGTTCCACGTGAGGAGGAGACCCAGGTTAGACATTTCTCACTATGATTCTTTCTTTGCTGTGATTAAATTCAAGGATTTCACTGACAAACCAGAATTTCTGGGGGCCACAAAGGTCACGGGGCCACTTCCTCCTGCTGGGGGACGTCTCCCAAGGTTCCCACCCTGCCAGAACCCAAACCCAAGGGAAAATCCTGGTCCCAGGAGGAGGCAAGGTGGGAACAGACAGGGGAGGGGATTTGTCAGAGCACAGCCAGAAATAGAATCCGAATTTCCAGGTTCATCCCACGCTGTCTGCTGAGGGATTTGATTTTTCACTGGGTGTTTTTCTCATCCGTTATTTCCTGATTTTTTTTTTTTCCATCCAAGTGTAGGTCAGCATTTTTAGGGCGTTCATCTTCACAACTGAATATCAATATCCAATATTTATGGAAAATTTCCTATAGTGGATCCTTGTGGTTTTTTCCCCCTTAAGGCCTTTCTTGCTGAGAATAATCTTGGATCATTCTCATTCCATAGGAAAATTTAATCCCAAATGATGAGCTGGATAAAAATCTGCTAGGATGGGATGTCCTGTAATCTACCTGTCCTTGGAGAGCCTGTACTTGTACAGAATGGAGGAGTTCTGCAGATAAATAAGAAAATATTTTCATTTATCGAGTTAGAATTAAAAATAGGTACTGTCTGGTAGGTTTTCCAACAGTCTGACAAGTTTTTTTTGCATGTTAAAATTCCCTTTACACATTTTATGCATCCCATCGAAAGGGCCTCAGTCAAGATAACCCCTTACAACTTGCCCAGGTCTTATAAAGCAAAAACCAGGATTTGAAAAAATGACTGAAAATGAGTAATTGGCCTCTTGAGTATAAATGCAGTCTGTTTCTAAAGGACATTTGCTTGTGTTAAAATCAACCTTTCTCCTCAGCTAAAGAACAGATATTTTTGTGGCCCTAAAGAAGTGATTGCCAGAGTTGTTTGTGTCACAATAATTTATTAATCTGGAAAGATGAAGACACTGCCCAGAGGTCGTGGCTGACCCGGTAATGAGACCATCAAGCATCCCCATCAATAATTAACCCAAGACACATTACTGGGGAACTTTTATCAGCTCCCCTTCCTCGGGCACCTCCAGCTCCTTCATTATCTGCACATTTGTATGGTGGGAGATTCCCAAAGGCAGAGCTGCACCTGGAATATCTGGGGCTGATTCCCAGCACTGAATACCCCACCTGAAATTCCATGGGAATGTCTGGGGCTGATTCCCAGCACTGAATACCCCACCTGAAATTCCATGGGAATGTCTGGGGCTGATTCCCAACACTGCACCTGAAATTCCATGGGAATGTCTGGGGCTGATTCCCAGCACTGCACCTGAAATTCCATGGGAATGTCTGGGGCTGGTTCCCAACACTGAATATTGCACCTGAAATTCCATGGGAATGTCTGGGGCTGATTCCCAACACTGAATATTGCACCTGAAATTCCATGGGAATGTCTGGGCCTGATTCCCAACACTGCACCTGAAATTCCATGGGAATGTCTGGGCCTGATTCCCAACACTGCACCTGAAATTCCATGGGAATGTCTGGGGCTGATTCCCAACACTGAATACCCCACCTGAAATTCCATGGGAATGTCTGGGGCTGATTCCCAGCACTGAATACCCCACCTGAAATTCCATGGGAATGTCTGGGCCTGATTCCCAAAAATGCACCTGAATTTCCATGGGAATGTCTGGGGCTGATTCCCAGCACTGAATATTGCACCTGAAATTCCATGGGAATGTTTGGGGCTGATTCCCAACACTGCACCTGAAATTCCATGAGAATATTTGGGGCTCATTCCCAACACTGCACCTGAAATTCCATGGGAATGTTTGGGGTTGGAGCATTCAGAGCATCCATCCTCCTGATTCCCGAATATTTAAAAAAATGAATCCTCTACAGCCTCTTTGGATGAGCTCCCTCACAATAAAAAGCTTTTATCTCAGTTTAAAAACCATTTCCAGGTTTCAGTGTGTGCCCATCACCTCCTGACCTGGCTCTGGGCAGCTCAGGGGCTCTGACTTGGACACCTCTGCTCCTTCTCAGCAGGTGCTTGGATGAGATTCCCCTGATCCTTCTCTTCCTGAGGCTAAATCCTCCCACCTCTCCTTGCCTGATGTGCTCCTGATTTGATCTCATTCTCTATCCACATTTCTAGTTTCAAGCAGAAAGGAAAAATTAAAATTTACCTGGTCTGTAGCTAAAATTTGAAGAAGGATGGATTTGTTTTCCCCTCTCCACCCCTGGGAATGCAGAGCTCTTGGGAAAAGATCTGTGAAACGCTCAGCACAGGATAGGAATTGGGAATTGTGCATCCTGGCAGTGGGGGAGGTTTGGGAAAGGGAGTGATTTGGGATTTCAGAGCCCTGCTGAAGTTGTTGTGTGACCCCTCAGAGTCAGTGCCTCCTGTTAGCAAAGATGATGATCACCATGTTTACCTGAAAGGCATAATTAATCTGAAGTTAATTGAGTAATTCTGTATTTAATCTGTTATAACAGAGAATTCTATTGACTTCCTGAACCAATCAATTTTGCTCTCTCTCTCTCTCAGACTGTTTTGGGTCTTCACTGTGGTTTTTAAGTGTTGTCCAAACCCAGTCTGGCTTCACCTGCAGCAGATCCAGCAGCTCCCTGCATCCCCCAGGGAGAGGAGAGATGTGCAATTCCTGAGGGATTTGTCAGTCTATCCCATAACATCACCAAGATTAAAAACAAAAACCATGTTGGAAAAGTCCAGCAAATACCTTTTCACCCCCATTAAACACACCCAGTACCTAAACAATTGCAATTGATTTTGTCTGCTCTGGCAAACACGAATTATCCCATAATTATCCCAGCTCCCTGCCTTGGTTTCCAAGTGGGAAAACGCTGACACTGCCATGCAAACAAGAGAATTTGGAGGTGTAGGAAAGGTGGGGTTCTCCCTGCTCGGCAGGAAGTGCAGCCACTGCAATTAATTGTTGCCCTTAGAGCTTATTTAGCACCCTGCAAGCCCAAAATTAAATAAAATTCCTTTTATTTTTGCTTTTGCTTGTGGTTTCTGCTAAATGGCTGCTTCAGGGGTCAGCAGTGCCCAGCCCTCAGACTGTGGCATTGTTTGATTTTATCCAAAACAGGCACACACAGCAGAATGCTGAAGGGGCAGGAATTTTTGGCTCCAATCCATTTCTGTACGAGCCAGCCTGGGTGGCTGGGTCCTGGAGATGAATTGTCAATTATCCATCAATTATCAATTTGGGATAACAGGGATTTCCTCCCTGGAGGGGATAGGGATGGGCATTGCTGGGACTCCCTTTTCTGGATAAGGTGGTTTATTTTTTAAATGGCTTTATCCCCATTTTCCTCTTCTCTTATATTTTTATATGGCTTGGATTTCCTTTATTTAGTGATTCTACAGCTACTTTGTGTAATTTCCCTTTCTTTACACTTTTGTCCTACAATGTCTCTCTCTGCAGACCCTTTTTCTATTTAATCTTAAAGAATCACATGAAATAAAACAGCCTGGAACTGCACTGTCCAATCTATTTATCCTGCCAGAAACACGAGGCTCATTCCTGGAAGGAGGATGAACCCCCACTTGTCATGGAGAGGGATCAGGAGTGAAAATCCCAACCCCAGGATGTTTCACCTGTGTCCTGAGCTGAAAAGGAGCTGCTCCAAGCATCTCCCCCATCCAGTACACGTCCCATTGTTATTTTAAAGTGCAGATTATGTCCTACAAAAGGCTCCTTGGGTAACTCTGAGCAAGCAAAGCCTGATTTGGAAGAGCTGGGTGCTCCTGATGTCGAAGGGTGTGAAGGATGCTCAGCCTCTGGACAAGGTTTGAACCTGGCTGGGAGGAGCTGGGATAATGAGAAGTGGCAGGGCAGGAATTCCTGGTGGTGCTCCTGGTGTTTCCTTCACGTGTCAGGTCTCCTGTGAAAACCTTCTCAGCTTTTTTCATGTGGAGTTGATGGTCAGTCCAGGGATTGCAGGAGGTCTCTGCCCTCCTGAGTCCTGAATTGGGGCAGTTGGAATTGGAAGATTCCTCTGAGCAGCATAAAGGGTGGGGTGACAAGGGGGGAAATTTAACAAAGCTTTTCTGAGTTCCTCAACAAATGGAAACCACAGGAAAGATTCACACATATGGTATTCCAGGCTGTGCAGACAAAATCCTTCCATCACACAGGGCTCTTCACTCGATTTTTCACAGACTTTACACAGATTTTACACAGATTTTACACAGATTTTACACAGAGCCCAGAGAAGTTCATTGGTCAATGTTCATTGGTCCTGAGTTACACAAATCTTAGTATTTGCTTTCCTGTTGGTGATTGATCCCTCTGCCTTCAATAGTAATTAGGTCCCCATTCTTTGTTCTCTTATTGATCTTTTCCCAGACCTTTTCCCAGATCCTGGCCCACCAGGAAGGATTTTGGGACATTGATGTTCATGAATGGTCGCTTATCCCTCTGAGATGTGAAGCTCCTCAGGCCTTGCCCAGGGAACAGAACCTCTTGAAAAGAAACTTTATTCCCTTCCCCCTGGGTGAAGACAGACAAAACCCCCGCTGAAGTTTGTTAAAAACATTCAGGAGTTGTCTCATTTCCAATGGCTGGGCTACAAGAGAGGTGAGCCGTGGGTGGAATGTGAGACGGCACGGGCTCAGCTCAGCACGTTTGTTGTGACACTCTGGGCACATCAATCCCTTGTGGTTTCAGTTCCTGCTCTGTCACATGGGACTCTCCTGCTGCCTCTGCATCCCTTTAGCTCCCAAATTCTCTGTCTCTGATAGGCAGAGGAACAGCCCTGCTGATGGCACGTCCTGCATCCAGAATGAAACATTGACAGAGAACAACTGCAGCACATCCTGCATCCAGAACAAACACAGCACATCCTGCATCCAGAACTAAACACTGACAGGGCATGAACACAGCACATCCTGCATCCAGAACAAACACAGCACATCCTGCACCAGAAAAAAACACTGACAGGGCATGAACACAGCACATCCTGCATCCAGAATAAAACATTGACAGAACATGAACACAGCACATCCTGCATCCAGAACAAACACAGCACATCCTGCATCCAGAACATGAACACAGCACATCCTGCATCCAGAACAAACACAGCACATCCTGCATCCAGAACATGAACACAGCACATCCTGCATCCAGAACAAACACAATACATCCTGCACCCAGAAAAAAACACCAATGGAGTACAAACACAGCACATCCTGCATCCAGAACTAAACACGGACAGAGCACAAAAACTGCATGTCCTGCATCTAGAACAAAGACCGTGTTTTAGGTTACAGTGTAAGATATAAGGAAAAGCAAGTTTCTATTACCAGCTGTTCACCCAGCTGTTGCAGGGTTCTTTCTCTTGCCCACAGCCCATCCTCCCTCCAGGAGATCTCTCCTGTTCATGGCCATGCAGTCCCAGGGCAGGGCTGATCAAATTCCATCATCCCATGGGGAGATGCTCCAGCCAGGGCAGGAGCCGAGCATTTCCTACCCAGATCAAAGGGGAGATTTGGAACAGCAGAGCAGCCTTTTCCCACTGGATCCCAGAGGAAAACCAGAGCCTTGCACATCATCCCTGCAGCTTTGGAGGAAAACTGCACCTTGTGCAGGAGCCCTGCTCCAGCAGAACCACATCTGTCACTGCAGGAGGATGCAGCCACCATGGAATGGGACTGCACCAACCCTGACTGACTGACGGGGGGTCAGGTTGGATTCTCACTCTGCCAGCGTTTCTGTATTATTGCATTTATTTTAATCTTCCTATTAAATTGTATTTCTGACTTGGGATCTCCCAGTGGTTTGCTTTCAAACCAGCACTGACAAGGCAGGAATTCACCCAGGACCCCAGAGGGGTTTGCTGCACTCGGGTTTTAATGCAGCAGCCCAAGGCAGTGGTCATGAATTGTTGACAATTAAACACTTAGCACATGAAGAGCTGGAGATAAGAACTTGGATGTGAGCGCTGTCATCAATAATTCACAGGACATTAGAGCCTCAATGTCAGAAGTTGTACCAAGCACGTCCTGACAGGGTATTAATGAAGCTGCTCCAGCCATTACACGCAAATTGCTAATTTATTCATCATTTACCCGCGGTGGGGAGAGGAGGGGAAAGGAAAACGCAAGGTGTGAGTTCTGCAGCCCTTGGAACAGAGCTGCACTGGGGCTGCCCTGGCAGCAGCTGATCCCCGAGCTGTGGATCTGTTTCATCCCTGGAGAACGAGCACGAATTAAAAGGGAGCAATGAACAGAGCCCAGATAAACTGAGCAGGCCTTATCACCAAATCATCCCCTGCAGCTGAATGCTGACAGAGTGAGGCACTCCTGCAATGTGAGGATGGGGAAAAAACCTTCTCACTGCCCTAAAAACCCACGCCAAGCTGGTGGTGTTTAATCCCGGGATTTGCGGTGTCACCAGAGCCTGGTTCATGTGTCCCATACCAAAGGCTCTTTGCTCCCTGTGAGAGGGAAGATGTGGTGTCCTTACAGACAATTTGGTGGGTGCAAATGCCTTTGAAATGGGTCTTAATGTCCCTGTTAACTTTGGGCAGCAGGTTGTGGCTCCTGAAAGAGTCGAGGGTCTGCACGAACCTGAATTTCTGAATTTTGGGGCACAACAGTAGGTTCAGGGGGGAATATGTGGCAGCTGGGAGTTTAGGATAAAAGGGAGGCTGGGCCCTCCTAAACCCCAAAACCTCCAAAACCCCTGGGAGTTTTTGTGCCCTGCTGACTCTCTCCCTTTATTCGAACAAAGCTGAAGGATTCCTGTGTCTCCTTTTTGGACATAAACCTCTGGCCTTTGTGGGTTTTCCTGACACCTGTAAAAACGCTCATGAGGAGTTAAAAAGCACTGATGAGATATTGCCAAAGCCTGCCCTGCCCCTGCTCTGTGTGCAGGGGAGCAGGATGGGGACATTTCCTGGGGACGTTCAGTGCCTTCCTGTCCCACTAGTGAGGAAATGTGGGTGAAACCCTCGATGGTTCCCATCAGTTCAGCTCCCACCAGGGTGGTCCTGTCACCAGAGAGGCCAGTGTCACCAGTGTCACCCTCACAGGGCTGTGACAGCCCCTCAGAGCAGAAAACCCCAGAATTGTGGGGCATTTTGGGGGTCAGTAACTGTCCAGTGGGATTCTGGATGGATCTGGCTCATGGTGTCACTTGAGGATTGTCAGGAAAATAAATCCACAAACACCAGAGATTTGTGTCCAAAAAGGAGCCAGAGGAGCCCTGGAGCTTTATTGGGATAAAGGCAGAGGCCATGGGACATTCCCCTGGGGTCTCTCACATTTTTGGAGGACTCCCCTCCCTTTTTATCCCAATTTCCCTCTCTCTTTCCCCATGGGCTGAGATCATTGAGAGGCCCAGACTTCCCAAACCCCTGATCCCTGAGATTCCCCTCTAATGTACAACCCTCCCTTGGCATTTTTAATTCTTACACAATTCATGGTTTTCCCCATTGCTTCTTCCATCTCTCAATATCCAATTTCACTTCTCACCAAACCTGCACTTTGTTTGTAAAGACAATTTCTCATTCCCCTCAGGATGAAAGAATTGACCACACTGGAGAAGTTCACTGTGTGTGCACTCACCTCCCAGCCTGGCACCACAGAATTCCGGAGGGGTTTGGGTCGGGAGGACCTTGAGTCCCACCCAGAGCCACCCCTGCCATGGCAGGGTCCCCTCCCACTGTGCCAGGCTGCCCCAAGCCCTGTCCAGGAGTGTTTGGAACAGAGTGGGCAGGACAGGAGTGACCCGAGAGGATCCCCAAACATTTCCTCCCAGATCATCCCCAAATCAGCCCTTCCCAAACCTCCCTGATTTTTTTCCCTGCAAGGCAGAGTCAAAAACTGATTTTCAAGGCAATTTCTGCTGGATCGTTGAAAAATATTCTTATTTAGGGAAAGAAAAGAGTTGGATGATCTGAGAGGGGCAGGAAGAGGAACTTGGCCAAAGAGCAGCAGCTCTTTGTGCTCCACCACTGATCCTGTGAGGAGAAGTTACTCAGGGTTGTAAATCCCCAGGGAATCACAGGAAACACAAACGTGTTCTCCTCTCCCAGGGGAAATATCAGTTATTGCAAATTTTAAAGTATTTTTGCATGGTTAAAAAGGGGTAGGTGAAAATTCCGAGCGTATTTTATACTGTATGTGTATCTGTGTGGATATATTTTTATATATCCATGCATATGTAAAATATTATAGATATAAAATATATATTTATAACATATATAATATAATACATTATAATCTATATTATAGATCATATATTAGATATAATATATATTTATAATATATATAATGTATTACATATAATATATAATGTATTGCATATAATTTATAATATAATATATAATATATAATATATAATATATAATATATAATATATAATATATAATATAATATATAATATATAATATATAATATATAATATATAATATATAATATATAATATAAACTTGTAAATCTACAAGTCTAGAGCTAATAAATATATAACTAGATCTAATAAATATCTATCAAGATAAATTAATAAACATATAACAGATAAACATAGTATAACATATAGAACATAATATATAAAATACAAATCTATAAAAATACATATAATATTTGTGCACTTATGTAATACTTGTGGGAAATAGAAATCAATGAATAAATAATGTAAATAAATAAATAAATTTACACACACATTCATATATAAAATAATCACGACTCAAAATCCAACGCTTAACCATGTCCAGACCCATTTTCCTGGAAGAGAATCCCATTCCCAGGAAATGGAACCAAACCACAAGAAGCCTTTGCATCCTCTTCCTTTCCATGTGTTTTATAGCTCAGAGTCCCTTATTTAGGCTGGTTAAAACCTCCCCATTTCTCTTCATTTGGCAAATGTTCAAGTGGGTTTGTTTTCCATTTCATCAGAAAATGTAAAATTTAAAAAAAAAAAAATTAAAAAAAAGAGGGGGTGGCATTTGTTGTGCAGAGTGAAAGCTCCCTTGGTTCAGTTCAGCTCCTCAAGTTTTCTGCCTTGGAATTGATGAAATTTTCCATGAGAGCATCACAGGATTTGTAAGGCAGCAAACCGTGCCAGCCTTTTGGTAGGAATGTGAGGATTTTGAGGCTCAGTCCGTGGCAGAAGGAGAGCTCGTGGCTGCAGCTCCTGTAGGATCCCAGGATCTGGGAACAGATCCCTGGAAATGGGTGCAGCTCCTGTGAACTCTGCTCTGCTCACTCCCAGATCTGGCAGAGTTTCAAATGGAACCATCCTGGAGAATTATCAATCCAAGATGGAATAAGTAACTGCACACTTCAGCTTTTACATTTATAAATAATAATAAATATGAATTCCTGCTCCAGTGCTCCTGGCTGTGATGCAGATGGGGTTAACCGAGATTTGGGAGAGGTATTTTCAACATCACTTATGATAATTAAGTTCTGAATCTTGTTTGAGGGAGTTGTGTGTGCTGCTGTCCAATCCAGAATAAAAATAGTGATTAATGATGATATTTTTCATATGCAAATGAATATCTGATCTATAGGTAGCGACAAATTGTCATAACAGAACAAACTAAGCAAGGGTTTTTATTCAGAAGTGAATATTTATGCAGTGTGGGTGCACACGCAGTCTGGATGCAGATATAGGGGAGGACAGGTTGGTTTCTGTGGATTGTTTTGTGGATTATTATTTATTTTCTGGAATGGAGTTGAACTCTTGACCCATCCTGTGTCCCAATCTTTTTCCTGCTCCTTCAGAGGGCTGGATCCTGGGGCTGGCCAGGGGTAGCCCCATCTGGGATGGATTGCAGGGGCAAGCAGTGAGCCAGGAACAAGGAATTAGGATGGAATCAGGGCTGGAATCTGACCTTGAGATTGGTGCAATTTTCATTTTTGGTACAGAGTGGGGTCATCACAGACACCCCCAGAGATCCAGGCTCTGGAATGCTGAGCAGGGAGCTCCTGGGCCACAGTGGGAAATATTATAAATATTTAAAAATTAAATAACACACGATGGTTGGCTCATGGCTGACTTTATAAAGCACTGCCACCATTTTGGCAACTGAAGTGGGATTTGAGCAGAGAGTTGTTCCCCAAATAACTGATGGGGGTGTTAAGCACAGGGAAGGATGGAAATGGCACAAATAATCCAAATTTTAGGAGCCGTTAAAGCTGCCCTCTAAGCAACCCGAGTGTGCCTGAGCCAGAAATGGTCCCTGTGGGATCCTGGACGTGCCCTGAGCATCCAATTCCTTGCAGCTCCTGGGTAAAGAGGCTCCCAGAACCAGCTCAGGGAGCTCCTGCTGCCCCTGGCCCTGATCCACATCCCCCTGACACCTTCCTGGTGAGCTGGGCATTAACCCAGCCCTGGTTAACTGGGAATTAACCCAGCCTGGTGAGCTGGGAATTAACCAACCCAACCCTGGTGAGCTGGTAATTAACCCAGCCTGGTGAACTGAGAATTAACCCAGTCCTGGTGAACTGGGAATTAACCCAGCCAGGTGAACTGGGCATTAACCCAGCCCTGGTGAGCTGGGAATTAACCCAGCCCTGGTTAACTGGGAATTAACCCAGCCTGGTGAGCTGGGAATTAACCAACCCAACCCTGGTGAGCTGGTAATTAACCCAGCCTGGTGAACTGGGAATTAACCCAGCCTGGTGAGCTGGGAATTAACCCAGCCCTGGTTAACTGGTAATTAACCCAGCCTGGTGAACTGGGCATTAACCCATTCCAGTTGAACTGGGAATTAACCCAGTCCTGGTGAGCTGGGCATTAACCCAGCCCTGGTTAACTGGGCATTAACCCAGCCTGGTGAACTGGGCATTAACCCAGCCTGGTGAACTGGGCATTAACCCAGTCCAGTTGAACTGGGAATTAACCCAGCCTGGTGAGCTGGGCATTAACCCAGTCCAGTTGAACTGGGAATTAACCCAGCCCTGGTGAGCTGGGAATTAACCCAGCCTGGTGAACTGGGCATTAACCCAGCCCTGGTGAACTGGGAATTAACCCAGTCCTGGTGAACTGGGAATTAACCCAGCCCTGGTGAACTGGGAATTAACCCAGTCCTGGTGAACTGGGAATTAACCCAGTCCTGGCCAGACACAGCCGGGGTGAGACCCTGCCCAGGTCACAGCCCGGGTCCCACCCTGGGTCCGGGGCTGGTCCCTGCAGGATCCGGCACTGGAGAGCCACGGGAGAGCAGCTCCGGAGGATAAAAAAGGTGTCACTGATTCTGCAGCTTCAGTTCTGCCTTGTTTATCAAAGCCAGTGTTTTTCTGACTAAAAGGCACTTAGATTTAAAAAGAAAATAATTACAGGCTACAGGGGAAGGGAATTAACCCCGTCCCAGCCAAAGCAGGACACGAAGTGTTTACATTTGGAGTTGCTGTCTGCAGTCAAAACAAATCCCTTTTGTGGGGATGATCAGTGTGATCACAGCCCCTGCCCCTCGACCCTGTACCGAGACTCTCACTTTTAACCTGCAAACATTCCTTTTCCTGCCCCCCCTCCCACGGGAATACAGGAGGGAAAAAACAAAAAAAAACAAAAACCCAAAAAAACAGTTTAGAATTTGCCCAAGCCAAATAGACAGGTCAGGTGGATTAGAGCGAGCTCAGGCTGGCAAATCCCAAGGGGAGCAGGTGTTTTGTTTGGCGTCTCTGCCCGAAAATCCCGCGCCACAAACATTCCATAATCCAGGGCGGCCGGCGGGGTCTGGCAGGGGAGGACGGTGGGCAAGGCAATGCTGTGTCTTTAATTTTCTTTTGCGAGGGAAGCAAAGTCTGCAGAGCCATGACAGGCTCACTTGTTCAGCCTTTAATGCGCGTTGGGTTTTCTCCAGTGGAGGGCACTCGGTGTTGCACAAACTCCAGCCTCGGCACCCACCAGCTCCGGAGCATCATCGCTCTCTGGAAAGCCTCGGAATTAGACGAGAGCTGCCTCTCAGCACAGCTACAAAACACTTTAAACCCGACCGGCTAAATGGATAAGCCGAGCCTGCGGGGCTGCTAAAGCGGGCTCTGGGCATAGCACGGGCGGCCCTGCGTGCTCCGGGGGAGGATGGATCGCTGTGCCCGGCCATGGCAAGAGGCAGCGCAGGGATGAGGGATGCCAGGCGCCGGCAGAGCTTCGCTCCTTCCTCCCAGACAAGTTGGTTCGCCTCCATCGCCTGCTCCGGCTTTTCTCGCCGATTGCCACTTCACGCCGCCGGCTCTCTGATGACTTCCACAATGGCTCTCAGAGCTTAGAGTCCCTCCCTACCCCCCCACACTCCCCCCATCCTTCGTCCTGCCTTCCCCACCCCCAACCCCTTCCCTATCCTTTCCCTTCCTCATCCCCAAAATTCTCGCCGGTCCTCTCCGGGGAACTTTGTGGGGTTCCTGGTGGGCACGCTGGATGGCGGCGGGGCGAGTGCCAGCCGGGCTGTGACATGAAGATGCTGCTGGGTTAAAGCAAAGGAACCGGTTTGGAAAAAAAAAAGAGAGAGAGAGAGAGAGAGGCGAAGGGAAAGAAAAAAAAAAAAAAAAAAAAAAAAAAAAAAAGAGGGAAGAGAGAGGGGAGAAAACAGCTGGAGGAAGGCGAAGGAGGACGTTATTGATGACAAAAGGATGGGTGAGTGAACTTTTGTGGTTTGTTTGCTGGCACAGCTGCAGCTGTGGGGTGGATTTTGCAGCTGGATTATTCGGCGGTGGCGGGGGGGCAGCGGGAGGCAGCAGCAGCAGCGCGTTCCGCTGCCAGGTGACTCAGACTCACTGTACTTGCCTTTGTATTTTTAGCCCTTGTCCCCCTCTCCAGGCACACGCACACACACCTTTCCTCCTCAGCCGGGGGTGAATTCCTGCCCCGAGCGAGGCCAAGCGATTCCTGCCCCCCGAGCAAAGCCCCTGTGCCCCCCACACCTGCGCGGGCTGTGCCCGGCTCCCCAAATTCCAGCCGGCTTCACCCCCCGATCCCCCGGCACAGCCGGGCTGGCGCTAACCCTTCTCAGGATGTGGGAAGCAAAGGGGAGGGAGGGGGGAGTTGTTTCTTGCATAGGTGGTTTTGAAGAGGCTGAAAAGATGCCCCTGGTACCTCTGCTACATTTCCAGCAGTCATTTGCCAGTCGGGTTTTTTGTTTTTTTGGTTTTTTTGGGGTTTTTTTTTTTTTTTTTTTTCCGCGTGTGACAGGTTTATTCCCCTCCTTCCTTCCCCCCTCCCCAGCCCCCGAGTCTGTAACAGCCAGAACATATATCTAGAGCTGGCTGCTGCTGGCAAAGAGGACGGAGCAAAAAAAACTGAGGATTTAAATTACAAAATGTACCCATGAAAGTGGAAGGCAGGGGCATTCTAGATCAGGAATCATTTTTTTGCAGATTGCCCCTTGCTTTAAAATTGGATTAAAGACCTGCAGCACTGGGTTGGTTTTGTGTGTGCGTGGCAAATAATAAGGTGATTATTTATCAAGGAGATATGAGCCCTTGAAATATTTCCTGTTGGAAGAATGCATTTTCATTCTCAGCAAGGCTGCAACTCTGGACAGAGGCAGCAGCCCTAAAATTATTCCAGGCGTGCAGATGGGTGTTGGGGATTCTGACACCCCCTCCACGCCCTCTCATAATTATTCAGGATTCTATATATTCAATTATTACATATGTCCTCACATCCAGCGCTGCTGCTGCATGACAAATATGACATCTTAAAGGCAAACCCTGAAAATCAGTCAGGAGAGAGGAATTGAAAGAAAAGCATCCCCCTTTAAACTTTCTGGGTTTGCTGCTATCTGGAAGTGTTGGGGTGGGTATTTTCATCATCTGCTGGATTAATTCAAATTAATAATGGTTTAGGTATTCACGGCCATATGTGGATAAGTTTAAATGAACGTGGGTTGAGGCAGTGGTTCATTTGAAAGGAATACAACTCCTTTTTTTACCTGGCATTGGGGTCCCATGCCAGCATTCCTGGTACACTTCTCTGTGTGGATGAACTTTGTTTCTCTGCATCTATTTCTGTATTTTAGGTACACAAAACCCACGAGTTTTACTTAAACCTACTCTTAAACCCCAATCACTCAGTGCAAAGAGTAAAACCTTTAAACTGAGTGCCTCATTTTACAATAAATACACATTATAAAGATGGATCAAACTTCAGCAGAAGTGGATTTCACTCTTCCTGGGGTGATTTTGGGGGGGACTGCACTTGCAGTTGCTCTCCTTGAGGAACACGTTGAGCAGCACGTAGGAGCAGAAGCTCTGGCTCATTTCCTCTCCAGCACTATGGAGCATCCAGCACAGTGACTTGACAAATATGTTTATTGTTCAAAGCTCGGCACGGAGCGCTGAGTGAGGACGCCCCAGCTCCCGGGAGAGCCGGGGGACAGGAGCACAGCCGGGAGGGAACCGGCTCCCGGTGCTCCTGGGGGCGTCTGGAGGTGATGGGGGCAGCAGAGACGGCCAGGCAGGCGCTGCAAGGACGGCGATTTGCACCACAAAGGGTCGAGGCAGGAGGAGAACAGGTTGTCTCCTAAATCCCCTCTGCCCGGCTCGGGCTGCCCCCGAGCCCCCCAGCGACGCGTAATCCGCTAATTTATCTGCAAGGCTTTCCAATGGCCCTTTTTCCTTTGGGATGTTGCAGGTTTCCATGTAATCAAGCAGCGGGGAGGCTCCGGGGTGCTGCTGGGGCTGCTTCCCCTGGCGCTGCTGTTGGGGCTGGCGGGTGCCCAGCGTGCCTGCCCCAAGAACTGCCGCTGCGACGGCAAGATCGTGTACTGCGAGTCGCACGCCTTCCGAGACATCCCCCACAACATCTCCGGCGGCTCCCAGGGCTTGTCCCTGCGCTACAACAGCATCCAGAAGCTCAAATCCCACCAGTTCGCCGGCCTCAACCAGCTCATCTGGCTGTACCTGGACCACAACTACATCAGCTCCGTGGACGAGGACGCCTTCCAGGGGATCCGCCGGCTGAAGGAGCTGATCCTGAGCTCCAACAAAATCACCCACCTGCACAACAAGACCTTCCACCCCGTGCCCAACCTGCGCAACCTGGACCTGTCCTACAACAAGCTGCAGGTGCTGCAGGCGGAGCAGTTCAAGGGGCTCCGCAAGCTCCTGATCCTGCACCTGAGGTCGAACTCGCTGAAAACCGTCCCCATCCGCGTGTTCCAGGACTGCCGCAACCTCGACTTCCTGGATCTGGGCTACAACCGCCTGCGGAGCCTGTCCCGCAACGCCTTCGCCGGCCTGTTGAAGCTGACAGAGCTCCACTTGGAGCACAACCAGTTTTCTAAGATCAATTTTGCCCACTTCCCGCGGCTCTTCAACCTCCGCTCCATTTACTTGCAGTGGAATAGGATCCGCTCCATCAGCCAGGGCTTGACGTGGACATGGAGTTCCTTGCACAACTTGGATTTATCGGGCAACGACATCGCAGGGGTAGAGCCCGGCACCTTCCAGTGCCTGCCCAACCTGCAAAAGCTGAACCTGGATTCCAACAAACTCACCAACATCTCGCAGGAGACCATCAACACGTGGATCTCGCTCATCTCCATCACTCTGTCCGGGAATATGTGGGAATGTACTCGAAGCATTTGCCCCCTGTTTAATTGGCTTAAGAATTTCAAGGGAAATAAGGAGAGCACCATGATCTGTGCAGGCCCCAAACACATCCAGGGCGAGAAGGTGAGCGACGCTGTGGAAACCTACAACATCTGTGCCGAAATCCAGGTGGTGGCTACTGAAAGGTCCTACCAGGCTCCCAAAACCCCTCAGAGACCCGTGCTCATCCCCAAACCCACCGTTTCCAAACTGGAAAGCCACCAGCCCACATCCGCCGCGCCGAGCCCTTCCGCAGACACGCCGACGGCCGCGGTGGAGCCGGAGTACGAGCACGTGTCCTTCCACAAGATCATCGCGGGGAGCGTGGCCCTCTTCCTCTCGGTGGCCATGATCCTGCTGGTCATCTACGTGTCCTGGAAGCGTTATCCCGCCAGCATGAAGCAGCTGCAGCAGCACACGCTCATGAAGAGGCGCAGGAAAAAGGCCCGGGAGTCGGAGAGGCAAATGAACTCCCCTTTGCAGGAATATTACGTGGACTACAAGCCAACAAACTCTGAGACCATGGATGTATCCGTTAATGGATCTGGGCCCTGCACCTACACCATCTCTGGCTCCAGGGAATGCGAGGTATGAACCATGATCCTCCTAAAACCATTTCAGCTGCTGGGAAGGAGAGGTAAATGTTCGAAGCTCTTGAGGTATCTCTGAATATTAGAAAGATTAATGAGATTTTGTTCTTTTTTTTTTTTTTTTTTTTCCTTCCCCTGCTTTGGGGTTTGCTCTGTGCAAGGTTCTCTCGCGTTAAATGACAACAGGCAGGGAAGGGATGGTGATTATTTTGAATAATTAAGACTTATTAAAAAAGCGATTAAGTTGGAGTCAACAACTGTGATAAAGGCATCTGGAGTGTTGTTCTCCTCCGGTTTGCACCCATTTGATGAGCTGTGGCTACAAGAGAATCCTATTTTTAGTGGATTGGTAGAAACAGAGGAGCTTAAGAGCTTTTTCTGGTATAAAACTAAGTATGGAAACCTCTTTTCTCCAGACCCCACATCAAATCTTGAGGGGTTTATGGCCTATTTAATGATAATGCCAAAGATTTCCTGCATTTCTGATCTGGTTCTGGAGCAAACCAGAGGACAACAGGACTGCAGCAGGATCTTGGAGTTGTTTTTCCTTGGAGCAGGAGCACAGAGGCTCCTCTGGACGTGAGCCTTTGTCAAACAGCACATTTGCAAATGTCTGGGTTGGGAGAAGGGGATTCCTGGAGGGTTTAATTTCATTTCAGTGATCAGTGGAGGCGTAGACAGCCCTGCTGGAGTTGATTTCCACAATCTTCAGGCCGTGTCAGGATCTGACCCAGCAACACAGGAAGCACAGTCAGGAAAAGCTCTCAGCACTTCTCTTCTGCTGTCCGGCTTTGCAAGGAAATTCCAAATTGTTTTGTTGCTCTCCTGCCCATGACTCCCCTGCTGTGGATGCAGGGGATGGGTTTGCTTGGAATGCTGCTGCTTGTTTAGAGCTGGCAAAGGAGGATTTGCACAATTCCACTGCAGTCCTGGTCCCTTAATCCTGCTGAGATGTGGCACCAGGTGGACTTTGCTTCCTTGGCTGGGGATGTTCTGCCTGAGAGTGTTTCCTGTGCCTGTTGGAGTTTATCCCACCCTTTGTGCAGGCTGGGGTTGGCTGTGGGAATTCTGAGCCCTGGCTTTGGCACCCGGGTGCTGTGGGAGGTGTGGTGAAGATGAGCAGAGATGAGAGATCACAGATCTGCAGTTCTGGGATCTGGATTGTTCCAAACCCAGCGTTTTCACCCTCTGACAATGGGGCGCCTTTGAGATGTTTCATATTTGGCACCTGAAATCCCCAGGTGGTTTTGGACTGTGGAGTGAAGGGGAAGGAAGAAAGATGCAGGGGTTTGGGGTTGCTTTCTCTGGAACAATGTTGTGTTCAGAACAGAAAACCTCCTGCCCTGTCCCTGTCATCGCTCCAAGAAAACACAGAATTAAGGTGTGTGGTTTGGTTTATTCACTGGTACCAGCACAAGTAGGAAATGAATGATGTTCAAGCTCTGTTGAATTTCCCCTGGCTGTCACAAAGAGCTTTGGAAGGCTCTGTCCCATTCCCACTCAGCTTTAACACCACTGAGGTTTCATTAGCTTGACTAAAATGTTGTTTAATTTATTCCATGGTGGTAAACAGATGAATGTGCACATCATAACTGAGCATCCAGGTAATGACACCATCATCCCTAATGCATTTTGGATCACAGAAGGTAGGGATGATGTTTGGGAGACTGGAATTCGGATCATTGGGATTACAGCAGGTAATGACAAGGTCCAAGAGGTGCAGTGTGGTTTAATTCCCCCAGTGGTTGTTACACACAGCACTCAACACCAGGGGACCCCAGCTCACCTGGGCTCCAGGTGCTGTGGCAGCACCAGAACGGTTTCATTGGGGTGAAATCAAACCGATGACAACTCTGCAGGACCGAGGGGGGGTCTGTGGTCCCCCTGGGTGTAAATCAGCCTGTGCAGGATGCCCCAGAGCTGTGTCTGACAGGTCACTCTGTGTTCGTGTCGTTCCTGAACATCCAGTGGCTCTTTGCATGCTGTTAGAGACTAATAAATAAGAGAGAATAATAAAGACTTCAGGAGATGGAAAGCAGATCATTGAAGGCACATGTAGCAACCCAAAGCCCCCACTGAAATCCTGTCTTCAGCTTGGATTTGACATTCTGCGTCTCCATAGCTACAAGGTTCCACTTGTAAAAGGAGAGATATTCACTGTACAGCACTTAAAAATGGTAAAAAAAAAACCCTTGTAGAGTCTTCAGCAGTGGAAAGGGTTTGTGTTTGGTGAAAAAAAATAGGAAATGGGACCTCTCTTTATTTCCCAATTTACCTGTACTTGTGGAAAACGATTGTTTTGTGCAGGTGTGATGCAGCTCAGGCCCATCCTCCACCGGGGCTGCCTGGCTCATTCCCTGTGCTCAGCCTGAGGTTTCTCCCAAAAAAAGAAGCCCTCCGAGGAGAAAGGAGTGCCTGGATACCTGTGTGAGGGCAGGCAGGCTCCGGGACTCATTGCTCAGCAGTTGATGGATTTTATTTCTTTTAGCAATGTTTTCCGAAGTATTGTCTGCTCTCGTGTTCAGCCCCCGTGCCTGGGGGCAGCTGAGGGTCCACAAATGGTGTGGGTTTGGGAAAGGACGGTGGAGCAGTTCCACCTGAACTGGGACAGGAAGGAGATGCTCGATCAGACACTGCAGTGGGTGCTGGGGTGGTTTTTGAGGTCAGGCGAGCAGAGCTGGGACCTTCCCAGGGATCATTTTGGGTGTGGAAGCCTCCAGCTCATCTCCATAAACCACCCATTTCCACGGCAGAACTGGCCTGGGAACAACGTGCTGAGATATTTCCACGGCTTCTTTCCTCCACAGCAGCTCCGGGGACGGCTTTGTTTTAAAATTCCACGAGGTTCTGAGCATTCAGCAGAGACCCACAGGTGAGAGCTGCCCTGGAGCAGGTGCAGCTGTGCTTTGTGGGGCTGCTTTTGCCAATCCCTGCTTCAGGAATGATTCCTTGTGCTGGGGAGAGGGAGCCAAAGGCAGGCTGGCTGCAAACAGGAGCGACTTTGGCAGCAGTGGGATTATAATCACTGACACCTGGCCTGGGCTCGTCTCTTTAGTCTCTTGGCAAGGCTTGCTAAAATAACTCTGGATGCTCCCGATTTTGGCTCTGGCCATCCAGTTAGCAGAATGCTGCTCCACTCAGCCTGGGATTTGCTTTGTGCATCTCCCTCCCTCTCACTTTCCCGTTTATTTGTGCGTTTGCTGGAGATCTGGAAGCTGTAAAAAGGGATTTCATGAAGCCAGCTATGGTATTCTGTATTTCGTGCGTGTCACACTCACAGAATATCTGGGAATGGCTGGCTGGGAAGGTGCTGTGGGGAGAAGGAAAATGTTTCTGTCTCCTGGAAGGTCATTGCTGTCCCCTTTCCCAGGCTGGCAGGGACAAAACAAACACCAGGCAGACAGGTGAACAGCTTTTTTGTGTGAACTGAGCACTGTGAGGTCGCTTTTTACACCTCTCCTTCTCCATGTCTGGCCATACCCCGTGGATAAACAGCCACCTGTTCACACACAGGGACACAGGAGTGCAAACAGGGCTGGTTGTCACTGGTTTCACACGTTTTAAATCAGACACACACAGTCACCTTCAGCTGGAATTCTGCTCCTTCCCCTCTTTCCATTGGGAAGAAGTACATTGAGAAAGGAATTAAACATATGCAGCCTTGGTGGGCTGCTGCAGACCTTCTTCTGAGCTTAATTTGAAGGGAAATGTTGGCATGCTGCTTTTATTATTTATTTATTAAACATCGTGGTGCTGCTTGGAGCAAGAAGCAAAGAGGATAAACCAGAATATTTCCATCTCCAGAGAGGGTTTAGGATGAGGTTTCAGTTCTGTAACTCAGCATTAAAAGGGGTGTCCTGGGAGCCCAGCCTGAGCTCAGGGGGTGTTGTGACCTCATGGGACAAATCACTGAAGGACTGCCTGAATTTTACATTTTTAAAATTCTTTTAAGAGCAGTGGCTGCATTTCCTTTGGTCACCAGCCTGAGGGGTTTGTGAGAAATGCTGAGCAAGGACCCCACGGCTGAGCTGTGAGCCCATCAGAGCCTGGGGGAGTGGAAAGGGAGATCCCACAGGTGGGAGATGGCAAAGAGCAGGACCTGGAGGAGAGGAGGGAGGAGAATGGGAGCAGAAACTCTTCATTAACCCTTTGTGCTCGCTGCAGGGCCAAAGCACCGGGGGTTCCTTTCCAGGGACCCTTCTGGGACACAGCAGGACGAGCAGTGTTAACTTTGTGAACTTTCTGCTCCTTCCCTCCTCTCTTCCTCCAGCCCTCCGTGCCTGTGGAACCCAGGTTGGTGTTGGGCTGTGAGCTGAGGGTGGATCAGCCCAAGGCAAGTGTCCCAAGCCCTGGGTTTGAATGGGGAGGGTCAGGAAAGGAGAAGGTGGCAGTGCTGCTCCTCAGAGCTCTGCCCACGGGAGGAGCAGCTCAGAAGGGGCCCAGAGAAGGCACATTTTAGAAATCCTTGAATCATAAAATGGTTTGGATGGAAGGAACCTTTAAAATCACCCAGTGCCACCCCCTGCCATGGGCAGGGACCTTCTGCATTGCTCCAAGACCCAGCCTGGCCTTGGACATCCCAGGGATGGGGCAGTTTTTACCTCTCCGAGCCTTTATTTGCCCTTGGTGTTGCAAATATAACCCCAGCCCAAGGGGAGCTGTGCTGGAGAGGCACCAGCGATGTAGCAAGAAATGCACAGGGGGCAAAATTTCCCTGGGCTCAGCACTTGTAAAGTGTGAGAGTTCCCAAAGATGTTCCCAAAATTGACTGGCCGTGTTTCCGGCGGAGCTGAGCCAGCTGTGCCTCCTGCAGCAATTGAGGGCTGCAAATTTGGAAAGGAAGTGCAGGAGGATGTGGAACACTTCTGAAACTCTTACTCGGTGCTTCCTCTGGTGCCTGGCTGAGAGAGGAGCTCGTCAGGAATTTGGGCTCGGGATACAGGTGCTGCTGAGACCTTGGGGGTGATGCAGAGCTCAGGGGCAAAGGAAGGAGCTGAACCCACCCCTCTCAAACTCTCCCGAGCTGGGGAACTTCCCTGAGCAGATTCCAGGCATTGCATTTGCTCCTTTAGGTCCCGTCCTGAGGCTGACAGCTCATTAACAGAGCTCTGTAATTGCGCTGTGGATTCCCAGCCTCAGGCACAATGTCCAGCTGGGATCATCCTCCCTCCCTCTGCTTCCTCTTCACCTTTTTCCCCGCTTCCCCAAACGTTGCCACTTCCCAGAACCTCCGTGGTTTAAGCTGTGCCCCGTGAGGGTGCTCAGATGGAGAGGCTGCTGCACTGGAGAGCTTTGTACAAGGCAGGAGGACACTTGTTATTCCTGCTACATTCCTGGTGAGGGATTCCTGCACTCCTGGAATTGTGACAGATGCCCTTTTCCCTCTCCAGCTCCCTTTCCCTTGCTCTTCCCCCTTCCCCTGCCTTTGCTTGCACTCTGTGATGTGCTGCCAGTGTTTTGAGGAGGACAAAGGAACAGCTCACGGTGGAGCTCATGCCAGCAGGGACAAAGCTCGTGGAACTGGGGAAGGAATCTCTTCAGTTGTGGGTTTGAATTTTGAACACACACAAAATGCAAGACACAGGCTGGGAGGGGCAAACAATTTTATTAGGGAATGTTCCTGCTGCTGGAAATGTTCCTGGGACTCTCCTGGATAGCAGAGCTGACCTGAGTCTGGGTGTTGGGAATTTTTCCTGAAATCCAGTGGCTGCAGTGGCACAGAGCAGGCTGGGAATAACCAGGGCTGTGTTCATGGTTTGCTCTGCTCCTGGACCTTCCTTTGGACCAGCTGCCCCTGGCAGAAATCACCTGCAGGTTTCAGATCCCTTGGGATTGTGGTTCAGGGCCTGGGGAAGCTCCTGGAGCCATTGGAATTCTGTCTCTCCCAGCAGGAGCTGCCAGCACTGGAAATGTTCATCCCTCCACCCTGTTATCCGTGCTGTAAACGCTGTGACATGAGAAATGTGTGTGAGAAATCCCAAATCCGTGTTTACAGCACTCCCAGCACCCCGGGACTGCCATTCCAGGCAGGAATTCCAGCCCTGAACACGGATGGGCTGCAGCCAGAAACGTCTGACACTGCTCAGCTTTTATCACCTCTGCCCCTTGTGCAGCCACATGAGCTCAGATCACCTCTGCATTTCCCACCTGCACTAAAGATGAGTGGATCCGTGCTGAGGGGTTTCCAGGGAGTTGTCAGCTCTGTCCCAGGCTGCAGAATTCTGTTTTGTTGGAGCTGTAGGACACAGGGAAGGGATGACAGCAGAGGCTCTCTTGTCTTTGCCTTTTTAATTTACGAGGAATTTAATTTACAAGGAATCTCTTCCTGGCAGATGGATCAGTCCTGGTGTTGTCATGGGCAATGGATTGGGAATTCCAAGAAGGAGAAGGAAGGGAAGGCCAGAAAATGCTGATTATCTCTGATTTCTCACCTTCTGTGCATGTCCAGCTGCAGCAAAACTCCCCCTTGGTTTCTTAGCTCAAATATAGATTTCTTTTGGGGTTCTTTAGATCCATTTGAATAAAATTGGGTGGGACAGGAGCTGGCAAGGCAGAGTCTCCTCAAAGCTCAGTGGTCCAGGGCTGTCTCTCCATCCGTGGGCAATTTCCTACAGCAAGGCTTTGTGGGGATGCTTTGTTTTCTGTCCTTTGTGGGACTTTCTTTCCATTTGTACTTGAACTTCTCAAAACTCATGAGATAAGGAACATTCTCCTCATTTCTCCTACATCACATTCTTGGCGATCTTAAGCAAAATCTCTGTGCTCTAAAGGTTCCTTTTTTTTCCCCTTTCACCAACACAGTTTTATTCCGTTTCCTCTGAAATGCACAATAACAAAAAGAAAAAAAATAATATTTGTGTGTTTAGGCTGTGGTGAAAACCAACATGATCAATTTGACCGTGATCCAGGGGGACCTTGGATGTCGTGTCCTTGTACAGGTGTGTGTTTTGTTCGTGGGGAAGATTGGTTTTATCCTCGATTTTTATCGTGAGATTTGCAAACCCTTCGGTCAAATAAAACCACTGAACGTTTCCTTGCTGGGCATTTCAGCTGCAGAAGGGCTGCATCAGGAGAGAAACGAGCTGGCTGTGGAGTCCCTGGGTGTGAAACGTGCAGGGGATGTGGCACATCCTTCAAGGCAGCAGCAGAGCCTGGGATTGAGTGGGGTACAAAACTTTGGGGCCAGGGCTTCCAGCTGCTCCTGGAGTGGGAAAAGCAACCAGCAGCTCCCACATCTGACAGGCTGTGAATGAAAGAACCACTCAGAGAGCAGGAGGGTCTTTGTAATTTTTATTTCCCTCCGTGTAAACCCTGGTCAAGATTTTTGTTCTTGAAGTGGGATTTCCTTTGTGTTCCTTGGGTGCTGATCCAATCAAGAAGCAATTGATGGTGAAATATGGAAGAAGTAGGATTTTCCTTTATATTACTTGACAGTTAATCCAATTAAAGAGCAATAGCTGGTGGAAGAAGGGAAGAATTATTTGTGTTTGGGCAGCAGCTGACAACTCCCAGGTTTAATCACTGTGTGGAAACACTAAAGGAGTAATTTTTGTGCCTGGGAGAACGGGACACAGCAAATAATGTGAGCCAGAAAGAGGAAATGAGACCTGAAGGGTGATTTCCTGGGAGGAGCTGGCCAGGGAGTGGAGCAGCCCAGGATTTGGGGATCCTTTGGCAATATCCTGGCTTTGGATGCTCGAGATCTCAGCCCAGGGATGGAACAGTTCAGCCCAAGGTTAGACCTCAGGTTAGACCTCACTGCAGAGCTCCAGGCTGTCAGGAAAATGAATCCACAAACTCCAGAGTGTCCAAAAGGAGCCAGAGGAGCCCTGGAGCTTTATTGGGATAAAGGCAGAGGCCATGGGACATTCCCCTGGGCTCTCTCACATTTTTGGAGGACTCCCCTCCCTTTTTATCCCAATTTCCCTCTCTCTTTCCCCATGGGCTGAGATCATTGAGAGGCCCAGACTTCCCAAACCCCTGATCCCTGAGATTCCCCTCTAATGTACAACCCTCCCTTTGCATTTTTAATTCTTACAGAATTCATGGTTTTTCCCCATTGCTTCTTCCATCTCTCAATATCCAATTTCATTTATCAGTAACCCTACAGTTTATTTGTAAAGGCAAATATCTTTTTAAATTCATCAATCAGTGGAATCCATCCCATTGTTCCTTTTCTCTCTCAGTGCTGGTTTTATCTCCCAGCAGACCCAGAGCTGGTTTATAAAGACAAATCCCTCATTCCTGTCATTCCCTCCTCCAAGGCCAAGGAAGGGCCCCTTTGGCACTGAGTGCAGGCTCTGAGGGGTCCATGGGGAAGGTCAGGCTCACTCTCCATGTCTTGCACTCCCATCCACCCAAACCCCATTATTCCAGGCTTTTCCATCCACCCAAACCCCATTTTCCCAGGCTTTTCCACCACACTTTGATGAAGGGACTTGAGTTGTGTGGTTTTGCTCGTTATCAGTCAGTGCTCATTAAAAATCAGCTTCTCTTTCTGTGGGATGGCCTCTGGAAGCTCTGCTGGTTCCTCCCTGCTCCCATCCTTCACTGCCAAGGCCTTTTGGATTATCTTTGGGCCATGATGGATGCTTTAAAAGGAACCAACAAGGCCATCAAACTCCTGCCCCCGTTCAACCAGCATTTGTTAATGTTCTAAATCATCTTGGGCCTGAAATGTGCTGCTTCTTAAATTTAGAACGATGTGATTGCCTAAAGCCTCTCCATGTGTTAATTAAATCATCATAATTGTGGTTTCTGGAGACTGACAGGTTATAAATAGTTTTCCTTCTCCCCCTCCTGCAATAATTGGTGGGAATGACAGGAGAACCAGCATTGTTTAACTGTGCCTCTGACACTGCTCTTGCCATTCCAACCCCATTTCTCTGCCCTGACTTGATTGTCCTGAAATAATCAGCGGTGTCATCCTCAAAGGCTGCTTAATTGCCAGGCACTTCTCACATTACTGGACGAGGAGAGAAGTGCTTTTCATCATTATCCCTTTAATTTAGCGGGATGGGAGGTCAGGAGCTCCGGAGGTCGGGGCAGAGGTTCCCTGAGCACAGTCCTGACAGGACACTCTGAATAAACACTGACCTCTTTTAGGCATCATTTTACCTCCATCTATCCTGGATTTTGTGGAAATAGAAGCCTTGGTGCTCTGAACATCGTTTTCCTCTGTTGCTGCCATGGAATGGTTTGGGTTGGGAATGACTTTAAATCCCACCCAGAGCCACCCCTGCCATGGCAGGGACCCCTCCCACTGTCCCAGGGTGTTCCAAACCCTGTCTTGGACACTTCCAGGGATCCAGGGGCAGCCACAGCTCCTCTGGGAATTCCATCCCAGCCAGGAATTCCTTCCCAATATCCCATCTAAACCTGCCCATGGGATCTTGGATTGGAGGGGACCTCCAAGTCCATCCAGTCCCCCCATGGGCAGGGACACCTTCCACTATCCCAGGCTGCTCCAGCTGGGCCTGGAACAGGGATCCAGGGACATCCCAGATTTCTTCCCCAAATCCCATTGAAACCAGCACATGGAATCCTGAATTCCTTTGGCTTGGAAGGGACCTGAAATCCCATCAGAGCCACCCCTGCCATGGCAGGGACCCCTCCCACTGTCCCAGGGGGCTCCAGCCTGGCCTTTGATGCTTCCAAGGATCCAGGGGCAGCCACAGCAAATCTGGGAATTCCATCCCAACCCTCCCCACCCTCCCAGGGAGGAATTTCTTTCTAACATCCCATCCAACCCTTCAGCTCAAAGCCATTAAATGCAGTTTGAGTCACCTGGGCAGGTTCAGCTTTGCTGTGCAGTCACTGGAAAAAGGCAGAACAACCTGGTGGGATCACACCTGGTCTGGAAACAAATCCCAGTTACAGCTCAGGGGATGGGAAAAGGAAATGCTGCGAACTCTGAAGCTGACCAAGACTTTGTGCCCATCTCTCTGCTCCACCTCTGATCTTTCCCAGCTTCAGAGCAGCTCTGGCTGGAGTGTGTGGGAGTGAGGCAGGAAGGATGGGAATGGGAGCAGCCTCCTCTGGCATTGTGGACCATCCCCCTGGGCAATGAGGCTCTGCTCCCTTTTCATGGGGGTCTGCAGCTGTTTACAGCTCCAATCTGCAGAAGAACCTCAGGTTAGAGCTTGGTCTGCTGCTCTGGATCCTCCTTCCTCTTCAATTATCCGAGGAAATCACACCAGCTCCTTGAGCTCTGCAGTGCTGGGACGTGTCCTGCTGATTGGCACAATCCAGGGCTCTGCAAGATTCAGGGGTGTGCTCACTGTGGAGTCAGAAAAGTTGGAAACTGGAATGGAATTGCTTAGGTTGGAAAAACTCTCTTCAGTCATCGAGTTCACTGCCAAGGCCACCACTGATCACGTCCTCAAGTGCCACATCCACACGGATTTTAAATCCCACTGGGGATGGAGACTCCAGCACTGCTTTTGTTCAACACCTGAAAACTCTTTTGGGGGAAAAAACATCCAACCTCACCCTCCCTTGGTGCAACCTGAGGCTATTTCTTCACGATGGAAGAAGTTTCTCCACAGGAAACTCAACCCTTCTCTCCAAGACTGGAGGACGTCCCTCCTTGTGGTGAATTTGGCAAGCAGGAGGGTGCAGGACGAGGCTGCAGGATTTGGGAACTGTGGCAAAGCCCGCTGTAAATTATTGTGAGCAGGCAAAGATCTCCCCATCACAAACTGCCGCGCTTCAAAGGAGGAAAGCAAAGCAAGGTCACGATGACTTTCATTAGAACCCGAGCCCCTGAACCTTTGAAAATCCCTCCTGTCTCGCTGTCCCTGCCCTCCCCTCCACTTACTGGGGTGCCCTGCCTTTCAGTGCTGCCTCTGTGGGGGCTCTGGAGCAGGGCTGGGGTTTGGCTGCTGCTGCAGCCTGAAAGGGAAGAGCTTTGTGTGGAGCCTCCAGGGCCTCCAGCCGAGCCTGGTTTTGTTCCTGCCTTAAAAGCCAGTCTGGAGAGCTCTGCTTTGTCTTGGCCAGGCATTAGCACAAGGCTGTTTAGTGCTTTTAAAAACTCTATCCTATATTCAGATGCAACAGAGACTGACTTACAGCCACTCAGGTGCTGCCTCGTCCCCGGAGTGAAACCGAACGATTGCAATGGAAATTTCGCAGCCATTTCTTCCCCCAGAGTTATAATTTTCTTTCTCAGAAACTCTAAATCACACGTTAGGCTGCTGGCTTTAAAAGCCACATCAATGTCACTTGTGAAGGCAAATGAAGGCAGAGCGTGGTTTCTGTGCAGTGGGAACACAAATTGTACAAATCAGGAAAGGAAGGAGCCCACTGGCGATTTTGAATTATGAGAAATTTTTATTTGAAAACAAAATCTATGTGCATTTCCTTTGGTGCCGTTGCTTTGTTGAATATATTAAAGGTCCCAGTGTGTATAAATTCCTCAACAACCTGAGGAATCGATTAACCTCTCTCTATTTATGATTAGCTCCCAAATTTATTCAATTAATTTCCAAGAGTGAGGTCTGGGCGCCGTTGTTTTGCTGTAAAAGGTGAGGGACTGGAATTAATGTCACCTCAATGAGTTTTCCATGGAGGTGATATGGAAGCAGCAGGGAAAAGTTTCACATTTCCCTGGTATTTTGCCATTTTGAGTCTCAAAAATGTGTCGGTGTAGTGAAGGTGTCCCTGCCCATGGCTGGGCAATGACACTGGATGGGCTTTAAAGTCCTTCCCAGCCCAAACCATTCCAGGATTTTCTGATTCT
This sequence comes from Sturnus vulgaris, assembly GCF_052056855.1. Taxonomy (NCBI): domain Eukaryota; kingdom Metazoa; phylum Chordata; class Aves; order Passeriformes; family Sturnidae; genus Sturnus; species Sturnus vulgaris. The sequence goes on along the minus strand of NC_142270.1, from coordinate 3,560,260 downwards.
ACACAAAAAAAATGAAGCGGGGCAGAGGCATTTCCCCACCTGCTTTGCCACCTTGTCCATCAAGGGCCACCCAACCTGACAAATTTGGCTGTTTCCACCACCAGCAATTTCTCTGCACTAAAAGGTGCCTCCAGAGAGTCACTTGAGGACTCACAGAGCAAACTCCACTTCCCTGATAATTTGTTCCAAAGGTTAATAACCTCCACAGCACGAGATAACTTGTCCAGCTGCTAAAATCATTCCTTTCTCCAGCGTGGCATGAAGCTCATGTGGGAGGAGGATGAATCTGGGGTGGAATTCGTGGCTCAGGAGAGCTGTGTGTGCTCTCCAGGGCCACAAACCCACGTGGAGATTTGCCCCATTCCTGCCCCTCAAGAAAATCCCATTTCAATGGAATCATTCCAGGGAAAAAAATTATATTTATCCCTGCTGCTGAGAAGAAATTCCCAGCTTGTCTCTACTTCTCCTGCTCCTTTTATCCTGTTTTCACTCAGTCCATGGCTCAATCCTGCCTTGTTACGTGTGGGAGCAAAAAAAATAAATTTCAAGTTCACAAACCAAAACCAGTACAGAGCTATTCCCAGGTTTTCCCTTCGTGGCCTTGCTCCTCCAGCTCTCTTAGACCAGAAGAAGGAACCCTTTGTGAGCCCATGACATCTCCACCTTCCTCTCCATGGAACACTGACCATAATCTCGAGGGGATAGCATTAATGTATGGATTTTTTTTCCATGCTGTGAAATACCATTTAAGGTCAAATACCATTTAAATGCCATTTGAAGTGGTGCAATCCACGTTCCCATTAAGTTGGGAGTCACCAAGAGCCTGGTGCTTGCATAAATCTCTGCAAACCAAGCTCAGGATCCTGTTATTACATTCTCAGATTGGTGGGAATGCTGGAAGTTGTTTCCTTTCTCATTCAGAGCAATTTAACCAAATATCAACTAAATATTACCTAAATATTAACTAAATATTAACTAAATATTTAATAATTTATTTAAATTATTAAATATCAGCTGTCCAAAAGCAGCCTGAAGAAAAGACTTTGTCACCACTCAGACCCCAAATGTGGGGAGGGTTTGACCTCACCCACATGGAATTCTGTAGCTTTGCTTTTAATCTCCTGCTCCAGTGGGGATTAAATGATGATGATTATTCAACACCATACCCATAAAAAAAAACAGGCTCTGGAAGGATCAGGTTTATTCTGGAATAAGTAAATTCAAGAGCTTCTGTGAATTTAGGATTTTGGCATTTGAGTGAGGGAAAAATGAAGGTGTTTGTCAAAGACCCCAAGCGTGTTCTGTCCTGCAGAATTAACAAATTCCTGGTTATGGGAGTTCACTAAAGATCCTTGAGGAGCCCAGGAATTGCTCCAGTTTTATTTCCTTTAATTTGGGATGAGGAATACCTGAAGGTGAAGACTGAGGGGATTTATTGTCACTCTAGGCCAACAAAAAACACAGGTTTTGTGAACATCTTGTTTCTAGACCATCCCTTTTTCCAGAAACATCCTGGGCTTTTGACACCCCCATTAAAACTCAAACCTGCCAACTGGAAGGAGTTTATTCCCAAGAAAACCCAACCAGCCACACCCCTGCAGTGTTCCCATGGCTGGATGTTTCCTGGGGATCATTTCTGACTAGGAAATGCTTTTTTCACTGTAAATAAATTCATGGCAGTTTTAGGCAGGGCTAAAAGAGGGAGCTGGGTATGCTGAGCTCTCTCTGCCTCCTTCCTTCCTTCCAGCAGTGGATAAAATTCCTTCTCCTGCTGCCACTTGGGAATGGATCCTTCAGAGACAGAATATTTCTATAAAAGAAATCCTCACCTGAAATCCACCTTTTAGTTTGAGCTGGAGCAGCAGGTTAAATCACCACTAAGGAGAAAAACCAAGATCCAAAAGGGGAAAACAAATTATTCCCTTTGAAAATGTGTCAGGTTAAAAAAAAAATGGAGCAGATTTGTCTCCATTCCCAGCAAGTGTTAAATCTCTCCTTCACTGGGGGTGGGGTGCTGGCAGGATGGGTTTAATCTTTAATATTCAAAAAAAGGAAAAGCCTTTGAGTGATTTAACCATTCTATGTTCACTGTTTAAAGTAATTACTGGTATTAACCCAAATTAGCAGCATCCAGCTGAATTCATGTCAAAGGAAATAAAAGAAATGATAAACAAAACCCATACAAACCCCATAACCTTTCCCCTACCCCTTTTTTTGTAATTTTCTCGTTTTTACAGTCCACCTCTGGCTGTTATTTTTCATCCTGACCTGGTGGCCAGGTAACACAAAGTAGGGGCTGGCCTCAATTCAAACTTACAGCAGCAATTAATTAGTGGCTGTGTGTACATTTTGTAAGTGGTTTAAGAAGTACTGGTTAAACATTGATGAATTTTAAAGCGGGATAAGCACATAAATAAGAGGTCACATGTGATTTCTGATCATTTCTTACAGCGTGTATTAATTTTTTATTAATTCTGGAGAGCTGTTTACGAACTGCCTGGCACCAGCTGCAGTCAGAAAGCAAATAAAGGCCTCGGAATAGGAGGGAGAACTCCACAGAAACATTTCCCCTCTCCAGGGATGAACCACTCAGGGAAAAAAAAAAAAAAAACCCGGGTGGAGCAGTTCCCAGGGGATGCTGAGATTGCAAGTGGGGCCTGGAAGCTGCAGTTCCAAAGTGTCTCATTTGGGGTGTTTGATGTTATCCCGGACTTTTTTAAACACGGGAGTGGTTTCAGTCACCTTGAGGTCAGCACAGGCACAAGGGGATCCCTGCACATGAACACAGGCTTGCCTTACTAGGAGTTGTAAAGTCATAGTAGGAGGCTCAGCTGGTCTGTGGGCTGGAGAGGGTTAATGAATGAGGTTTTTGGGAGAAGGATTCTCTGACCGAGGCTGCCGGCCTGGACACCAAGAAGAGAAAAAGGAGAAGATAAGCAAGAAGAAACCTGCACAGGGAAAAGTATTTTTAGAAAAGTTTCGTGGAAAACAGAGGAAACAGAGGCATAGATATTTAACACCAATTAACGTTTTGTGGACTAATTGTAGCCAATGAAGAAAGTGTAAATTGTGCAGAGGGATTAAAAGCCAGCGTGCTGTTGTAATAAACAGAATGTTTGCCTTCTGAAATGCCGTGTGTCTGTCTGTGTGCCGTGCCTGCCTCTACAGCCACATAAACTTTCTCTTTGGAGCACCTTGGAGATTTCCAGGATCCTGGAGAAGAGAGGTGGGAGTGACAACTTGGGCTGTCAGAGCCCCAGGCTGGTGCAAACCTCGCTGAAATCCGTGGGTACCTCGCTGTTCTGTGCACAAAACCAGGGCAGAGTTGGTGAATCTGCACGGGGGAGGAGAGTGCAGGAACCTGGAATTCCATGGGGCAAGAGCTGGGAATGGGAAAACCTGGAGCCACTGCATGTTGGACACCAGAAATCTGGGATTTTTGAGCTTTCTGTGCTTTCTGGCACTGACCCCCAGGAGAACACAGCTTTGGACTCAATTCCTTGGAGAAGCTTCCAAAATGTGAGTGGTGGAGTTAAAATCACGGGTGTGTGGTTAAACAGAAGTGTGTGATTGCACACGGTGAAGGGTTTGGGATTTGGGGTTTTTATAATATAATAACAGGTGTGGGGCAAGATGGAGGATTTGGGGTGGTGTCTCTTTCTGTGCTCATCTCCCTCCTTCTCCAGGATTTCAGGCAGTTTTTGGTTGGTGTCACACTGAGGGTCACAGGAGTTTGGTTATTGGGTCAAAAGTATCAATAATATCGGTGTTAATTCTTTATTGGACTGTTTAGGTTTAAAAGACCTTGTAACCAGCTGGATTCATCTCCATTTTGCTCACTTTGAGCTGGTAGCTGGAAGTGTTGCTGAACTTTCTGTACTTTAGATAAGATTTAATAAGCAACCAATCCCAAACACAAGAAAATCCGTTTCCTTAATGTATTTGTTAATCCTGACTCTGAGTGAAGACAGAAGAGACTCCAAACAAACCACTAAATAATAAAAAACACCCCCAAACTGCAGTTTGCAGTTGTAAATCTGCTGTCCCAGGTTGGAACAAACGCTCTGGGGTGTTTCCTTCAGCAGCAAAAGGTGAAGGAGTTCTTCCCAAATTCCCAGCTGTGAGTGGCTGAGTTCCAGAGTTCTGGGGGCTGTGTCAGGATGTGCTGCTCCCAGATAACAGGCACCACTTGTCCTGTGAACTCTAGAGTCTTTACAAACCTTCCAAAAAGAGGAATAGCAAGAAAAAAATTTAAAAAATCCTCTTTTCCCTCTGTTTTCCTTCCCTGGATGGCTGTGGATGCACTGGGATCCCACTGGAGCCTTGGGCATCAGCTCTGCCTTTGTTCCAGAGCTCTGCAATATTCCCCTTCTTTCAGGTGGGCATTTTGTCTCCTCTCCCCGTGCAGATTGCTGATTTTGTGCATGTAAGGATTGCTTTGTTTCCTTTGGAAAGCCTTTGCTTGGGACGATTTCATCCTCAGCTTGGAAGCAGACAGCAGCAGGAACATCAAACACAGCTCCCCGTGCCACCTGTCTCCCTGCCAATAGGCAATTCTCATCTTTTTTATTTAATGTATTTCCATCCCTTCATCCATTTGATGCTTTATCTGAAGCTTTTCTAGCCTCCCTCCCCCTCTGCTCCATTGGCAGGAGGTTTTTTCCTCACCTCTGAGCCTCAGCTGGTTTCTTCAGGGAAGGTCCTTGAACTTTCCAGGTTTCTCTGCAGGAAGGATCCTTCCAAAGGCTGCTCTGTGAGGATCTCTGGTGCTGTCCATTTTTATCTTCTCCAAAGGCACTTTGAAGTGATATTTCCCTCCTTGTGTTTATGAGGCGATTTTAAATTTTCGAGCAGAAAATCACTTTATCCATAAAAGGTCTGCTCACAGTTTTCCTCCTCTTTTAGCTTTCCATACCAATTGTTGGTGTTTATTGGAGAGTGGTGCACAGAGGCTCTGCCGAGTCTGAGCCCCTGTTCCAGAGGCTGTTTCCCACTTTGGAATGTCCCTGATCCAGGGAAATGGGAATCAGCAGAGCCTGGCTTTGTGTCACCGTGTCCTGGGCTCGGGTTTTGTCCTCTGGCCTGGAATGGTTTGGGTGGGAAGGGACCTGAAATCCCATCAGAGCCACCCCTGCCATGGCAGGGACCCCTCCCACTGTCCCAGGGGGCTCCAGCCTGGCCTGGGACACTCCAGGGATCCAGGGGCAGCCACAGCAAATCTGGGAATTCCATCCCAGCCCCTCACACCCTCATTCCATCCCAAAATCCCATTTAAATCTCCCTTTTCCCAGTTTGAAACCATTCCCTGTGTCCTGTCCCTCCATCCCCAGCCCCTCTCCAGCTCTCCTGGAGCCCCTTTAGCCCTGCAAGGGGCTCTGAGCTCTCCCATCTGCACAATCTCTCCTTTCCTTTCAAAGTCACCAGGCTGGAAGATTTCTGTGTCTTTCCACAACTTTTTTCCACTTGTGCCATTAACCAGGTGACCTTTGGCCTATAAATTTGAGTTTTATAATCTTCTTTCTTATGTAGAGAGTCCCCTTGGAGCCAATAAACTTTGCAATGGCCTCAAACCACACACCAGAATCAGGATTTACCCAGTTTAAACTGTTTTTTCCTTAAGCCAAGCAGATAACCAGTGCCTCCAGTCTGATTCCCTTTTTGGAACTCACTTGGTACAAAATTTACCAGGAAACTTGGTCCTCTGGGATATAATCTCACCCAGGACATGTGGGAATGAGGAATTCAGGAGGGACACACTCCTCCCCTTCACTGGAGCTGCTTTAGAGCAGGCTCACCCCCAAATTCTGGATTTTTGTACATGTGCAAGGACAGAAATGGGACACAGGGAATATTTATGGAAACAAAGCCTAGAAATGAAAATTGAGGTGGGCCATGCTCCATTCCAGAACTACAGGAAGACCTTGAAAAGCTCTTTGTGATGCTGGCAGGGAGGCTGTGACCCATTTCACCAGGCCTGTGGTGCTGGGTTTCGTGTGATCCACTCAGGGAGCAGCTCCAGAGCATTCCTGAGCAGGACAGGGATGTTCCAGGGATGTTCCAGGGATGTTCCAGGGATGTGCTTCCCTTCCCTTCCCTTCCCTTCCCTTCCCTTCCCTTCCCTTCCCTTCCCTTCCCTTCCCTTCCCCTTCCCCTTCCCCTTCCCCTTCCCTTTCCCTATTTTAATTGACCAAATCTCATTTTCTTTAGTGCTTCATTAAAAGATTTCAAGGCAATCTCAAACCCAGTGTTTATATGGATTATTAAAAAAAAAAAATTAACATGACTGTTCCCATGAGCGTTTTAGGAGTTTCAGTAGGAAGCTGAATTTGGTTTTTAGGTGCTTTGAGATTTGTTTGAAAACTGGGAACTTCCAGGGCTTGGGGTTTTGGTGAGGATTATGGAATAAGGATGATGGAATCATGGAGTGATTTGGCTGGGAGTGGATCCCCCATTTCCCCCTCCTGCCACGGGCAGGGCTGTCCCCCTCTCCTGGATGTGCTGCACGAGGAAAACCAGGAAAAACTCGTAATAAACTGAGTTTTATTTCCCTTTGAACCCATAAATAAACACATTTCCCCTCTGGCTGGGTCAGCTGGCACGGGGCTGAGCCAGAATGAGCTGCACTCCCTGCAAGGGGAGCCTGGAATTCTGAGCCTGGGATTCTGAGCCTGGGATTCTGAGCCTGGGATTCTGAGCATGGAATTCTGAGCCTGGAATTCTGAGTGTGGAATTCTGAGTGTGGAATTCTGAGTGTGGAATTCTGAGCCTGGAATTCCGACCATGGAATTCTGAGCCTGGGATTCTGAGCATGGGATTCTGAGCCTGGGATTCTGAGCCTGGAATTCTGTCTGGCCTCATCCCAAACTCCCCCTGCCTCTTCCCGGAGTTACTGGTGGGTCTCTTGTTGCACAAGAGGAATTCAGCACAGGGAATATTTTGGTCAATAGAGAAAACTCCTTCTGTTTATTCTGCCTGTTGTTATTTTATTTTATTTATTTTTTTTGTTGTAAAATGGTGAAGCAGATTGCAGCTGGAATAAAGCATCTGCTGCCTGTCACAGCTCCTGGATATCCCACACGTGGGGGAAATTGCTTATTGATCCAGCCAAGTGTGAACAAGCAAAGAAACCATGGAAATATTTGTGTGTCCAATGGACACTCTCAGGGATGATGTGCTGCACTCCAATCCTGCCCTGGAGGGCATCAGCTTCTAGGAAAAAAAAAAATCAGTTAAAAAAAAAAAAAAATCACTTATTTGTATAGGAAATACAAATGAAATGAAAAATGAAAAAATAAAAAAAAAAAAGAAAAAAGAAAAATGAAAAATGAAATTCTCGAATCCTGCGTGGAGGGCATCAGCTTCTAGGAAAAAAAATCAGTTAAAAAAAAATAAAAATAATTTCTTTGTACAGGAAATACAAATGAAATGAGAAATGATTGCTGGGTTGGGAGAGCATTTGAAGCAGAAAATAAAAAAAAAAGAAAGGGGAGAGGTGTAAAAGTCACAGGTAGCAGAGAACCTGTGGAATTCCTGAGGAATTCCCAGCTTGGACTGGGACCTGCTGCAGGAATTTTGTCTTTGGGCTGGACTCTTGGGGCTGGTTCTACATTTAGGCCAGGACTGAGGTGTCCTCTCAGATATTTCTGCTGCATTCTCCAGGATTTGTTATTTTGGAACCTCTCTCCTGTCCCTGTCCCAAGGAAGGAGCTCTCCCTTCCACACACACACCCCAATGGAATTCTGTCCTGGATTTCAAATGCTGTGAGTCACTGCTGCTGGAATTGCTCATGTAGCAATAGATTTCTACATTTTAAACAAGTTTGCAAATAAAAATAAAAAAAAAAAAAGCCAGATGAGGATGAGGATCATCATTTGTTTGGCTGGGGCAGAGTCACTGAGCAGGGAGGGATTGTCCAAGTGTCCTCCTGCATTTTCCAACAGCATTTCTGGAAAAGCAGAGATTCCACCACCTCTGCTCAATCTTTTTTTTTTTTTTCCTCCTTATTTATGAGTTTATTTTGCATTATTCCCCTTTTCCTACAGAATTTCCCTATCACTGCCACTGCCTGGGGAACATTTCCCTGGTTTAATTTTGGGATGGGTGGTCCGGGGTGACGTTCCAGTGGGAGAAACCTCCTTGGAGGTGCTCTGGATTTAATTCTGTTTCATTCTGTTTCATTCTGGAAGCAGCTGTGGCTCGGGGGTGTGGCTGAGCCGGCTCTGGCACGCTGAAATCTGAGTGTTTGTGTGGGACTCTGCAGTGATTTCACTCCTAAAATGCTAAGTAATTAAACAGCTAATTAATTTTGGGTTATAGTCTCTGCTAAGGATTACTGAGCCTTGCTGGATGTGTGTGGAGAAGGAGGGGAAGGAAGTTTTTTTAATGAAATAATTCAGGATTTTGGGGGTGTGCTCAGTTCAGCTCTCCCTGTGCAATCCCTGCCCTGGCCATCCCCATTCCCAGCTGCGGTGGGAGCTCTGGTTTTCCTCCAAATTTTGGGGTTTTTTTGATGGATAACAGGGAGTGCAGGGCTGTGTGCTGCCCCTGCCCAATGGGACAGACACCTTGATGAGAGGGATTGCAGGAATGAACGATTTATAAATGAATTTCTGTGCCGTGCTCTCCAGATCCCTGATTTTTACAGCTGGGATCTGCTCACAAATGGACCTGAGTGATGCAAAGGAATTGGCCAAGGGAAAAGAGAAATTTTGACTCTGAAATTCATCCTGGTGGCTGTGACCTGCTGCTTGAAATGAAGTGAATAGAAATTAATTTATCAATGAATTGTTTAATAAATCAATTTACTCCTACGTGGAACGGCCTGGGTTGCAAAGGACTTCAGAGACCACCAGAGCTCCCACCTGCTCAAAACTCCCAACCTGAGGCACCCTCCGTGGAGCTGGGACAGAGCAGAGCCTGCCCCTCCCTGCTCTCACCTTCACTTCAAAATCCCACCCTGGCAGATGTTTGTGGAGCCCCAGAAGACTCCAGACACGGGAGATTACCAGCAATGACTCAGTGCAGCATAAAATATTTGATTTTCCTTTCCACACTGCATTGGAGGGTGGGGAATGTTCGATGGATGGGCACAAATAAACTGCCAGGAGCTGGGGGATTGCAGCTGCTTCAGAAACCCTGCAAAAACCACAACCATTGTGTGTGAAACACACAAAACGTGCCTTTATTACAATTATTACATTCCCTTGGTGCCCAGAGAGCTCCTCCAAAGGCTCCTGAGAGATGCAGAGCTCTGGAGAGGTTCCAGAGGCAGGAGCCCCCTTGGGAGAGGAGCCTCACAAGGATTTTCTGTGGATTTTTGCAGGGAAAAAAAAAAAAAAAAAAAAAAAAAAAGGATGTGCTCGACATCCTCTTTCATGGATCATTTACCTGCAGCCCAGAACTATTAAAAAATGCAAATGTTGGAAGTTTTAAAAGCAACTCAGACGGGTTGTGATGAATTGCCTCGTGAAAAATAATCCTCCTTTCCTTTAGCATAGAAATGGGGATGGGCTTGGGGGCACTGATTCCTTTGGGCTGGTGACAGCTCCAGGTCCCAACACTGCCTTCCACAGAGTCACAGAATCACAAAATCACAGAATCACAGAACCACAAAATCACAGAATCACAAAATCACAAAATCACAGAATCACAGAATCACAGAAACACAGAATCACAGAATCACAGAATCACAGAATCACAAAATCACAGAATCACAGAATCACAAAATCACAAAATCACAGAATCACAGAATCACAAAATCACAGAGTCACAGAATCACAAAATCACAAAATCACAGAATCACAGAATCACAGAATCACAGAATCACAAAATCACAAAATCACAAAATCACAGAATCACAGAATCACAAATTCACAAAATCACAAAATCACAAAATCACAAAATCACAGCATCACAAAATCACAGAATCACAAAATCACAGAATCACAGAATCACAAAATAACAAAATTACAGAATCACAAAATCACAGAAACACAAAATCAGAAAATCACAAAATCACAAGGTTGGAAGAGACCTTTAAGATCATTGAGTCCAACCCAAAATAAAGAAAATATAGTCAGATATCAGCAAAGTTACTGATTTCCACCAGTGCTAAATCTGGCTCGCAGAATAACTGAAGTTAGTTAGAAAACTTTGAAAAATGTGCTTTAAAATTAAAAACTCTGCTCTTCTTTGAAATAACCTTCACTGCAGGCATGGCGTGCTCAGGTTTAATTATTTTACTTTTTGTTCTGAGGGAGGGTGAGCTGCTCTGACAGGGGAAGTTCCCCCCATTTTTCCAGGCATTTTAATGGTTCTCAGAATCATTTATTTCTGAGCCTCACAAGCAGACACTGAAGCTTTGAATATCAATTTTTGGAGGGTTTGGGGTTTTTTTTTCTTCCTTTCTGCAGTAGTGAAGGACTAAGTTGACCAGGTTTGGGCAAGCACAGATGTGCCCAGTGGCTTTTGGCTCTTCTGGTCTAATTAATACTGATATAAGATATAAATTAATATTGATATAAGGTGCCTGCATGGCTTCAGGACTTTTTTATGTGGTGTTCAGAGGTGCTGAGCAATACTCTGAAAAGCAGAGAAGCTTCTGATTTTCTGTCAAATCGAGAACCTGACTGATCTTTCCTGGTAAACTTCAGCTGAGTGTGTCAGCCCTGCCTCGGTTTCAAAGCTGGATCTTCTAAACTGGAATAAATCCTCTCCTTTTAATCTGCTCTGCAGCCAGGAGCTCTCAGTGCTTCCTCCCAGGCTTTAATTTGTGAATTTTCCTCCCTGACGACATCTGTAGGTACCACATTCACCTGATGTGAGAGGGTGTGGGTGATCCTGCTCTGAGTTATGGTAAAAAGGATTTCAACCTGAATGCTCGGCTTAGTTAATGATAATGTTTGAGCACATTACATCTTCCAGGAGCTGTACAAACATTAACTAATTAGTACCCCCAACTAATGCATAATAGGCCAGCACGGGCTGTAATTATGCATTGCTATCAGAGCTGCAGCAATTATTCATTGAGAAGAATTTATCCAACACATTTTGCTTCCCCCCCCCATTTTCCTGTCATGAATCTGTTTGCAAAATATTCCCAGGTGTGGCTGTAGCTGCCCCCAGCCCAGCCCAGTGGGACTAAAGGTGTCCTTGGGATTCTGTGCCATCCCAAGATCCTTTTGTTTGATCCCAGAATCCCTGGATGGCTTGGGAGGGGCCTTGCAGATCATCCAGTTCCTACCCCAGTGCTGGTTTGGGGCTGCTATTTATTTTGGGGCTACTATTTATTTTGGAACTATAATTTATTTTGGAACTATAATTTATTTTGGAACTACTATTTATTTCGGAACTACTATTTATTTTTGGGACTATATTTTGGAACTACTATTTATTTTGGGACTATATTTTGGGACTATAATTTATTTTGGAGCTATTATTTATTTTGGGACTTCTCTTATCTCATTATCTCCAGGCTCAGGTGAGTCAGGCCCCCAGAGCATCCCCTTTACATCCCCCCTGCCCTGGGTGTGAGTTCATGGTTCAAGGCCCTTTTCCAACCTTAATAATCCTCTGAAATTGTCATCAAGGGAAGGGGCAAAGTGGTGGGGAGGGAAATGGATGCAGGAAAAAAGAACAAAAAACCCAAATCCCATGAAGGAGTGAATCCATTCTGGGTGGTTGTATTGGAATTTAATTTAATGAAAACCTGTATAGTTCTCTCCATATAACATAGATACCTATCTATATATAGAGATATCTAGCTATAAATACATTTATATCAGGAGGAAAGTGCACTTTGTCCCTGCTTCTTTGGCAAATGTCTCTGTATTCAGATTTGCTGTTTAATTGTTGCTTTCCCAGCACTTTTGGGAGCATGAGGGAGATTGGAAGTGTTTAATCTTGGAAAAGAGTTGACTGAGATGAAGCGTGATTAAAGAATTCTCAATAATGGCTGATTTCAACAAGAGTTATTTGGAGCTTCTCCCCTGTCTCGCTGCTCAGAAATTAGTGAAACTGAAAGGTGGGAAGCAAAAAAAAAAAAAAAAAATAATGTAAAAATGCTTTTCTTCATTGGGAGAAATAAATCTGGGGGAGTCACAGTCAGGAGATGTCCACGGGCTGAGATTTCCTGGCTTTAAAGAGAACTGGGCAGGAACAACTAAAAATGGATTGGGTGATGCTTTCAAGATATGTGAAGATATTTTAGAAAACATGCACAGATATTTTCTGGAATATCAAATACAGTTATTTTATGAAATGTCTGTACATATTTTAAGAACTATTTCCAGATTGCAGGGGACACCTCCCTGCCCGTGGCAGGGGTTGGAGAGAGAGAATCTTTTCAGTTCTTCCCACCTCAAACCACTCCATGAAACGATGATTTATGACATAAAACTTCATTCTTGGAGTTTAAGCCGGCCTCAGATCATAAGGAAAAGGATGATTTTCCCACCTGGTAAATGATTTTTACTCCTCTTGCTGTCCCTTTTGGCTGCTCTGCCCACACTGGTCCAAGGGAGCTGCGAGTGCCCGGACCTGAAATGTTCCTTTGGGTGAAACGAGGCTCTCCCTCTGCAGAAAACACCCCTAGGGGTGCATTCCTTATGGAACTCCTCTCCTGTCTGCCATATTCACACTTTTTGTTAACAGTTGCTCGGATTTTGGTCTGCTGCTCAAAGCCACACTCTAAAAATTCCCCCCATCGTCTCCTGGGGCAGATGGAGCAGAAGGCTGAGGGGAAGAGCTGCAGGGAAGTCTCTCGTTCCCTCTCCTGCCATTTCTGCTCCTCTCCTCTAAAGAAGAGGAGGTGAAAACACAAATATGGGCTAAAAGCAGCCTGTTAGTCTGGGAAAGCTCTGGGATCACTGTGGTGGGCACAGCATCCTCCAGGTAACCACAGCAACCCGGGGGGGGTCGTGTTCCTCGCGGGGAGGATTCAGAAAATGCCACTTTTTGTCAAAAGTGGGGAATTTATAAATACCTGCCTGGAATGTGCTTCCCAGAACTGGTCCTTGTGGAGGTTTTAGCGGTGTCCCAGTGGAAAAAAAAAAAAAAAAAAAAAAAAAAAAAAAAAAAAAAAAAAAAAGAGGTTTTAAAAGGTTTTGCTGAGGAAATAAAAGGAGGAGCGCTCAGGTGTCAGGGAAGAATTTGTCTGATCCAGCTGCAGGGTCTGTGCTCAGCCCGTCCAGGTGTGCTGGGCTGCCTGATCTTCCACGAATTTCCAAGAAAAAAAGGCATTATTCAATCCTGAGGGTGGCTTTTGTGCGGGAAACAAACGGGGTCTGGTGAGTGATGCTGGGGCAGTGCCTGGGTATTTTCCTTCCCCAAGCCCAAGGAGAAACATCTGGAATCTCCCTGCCCATGGCAAGGGCTGGAACTGGATGAGCTTTAAGGTCCCTTCCAACCCAAACCATTCTTTGATTTTAATGATTTTTTGGTTATAATCCCATCACTCAGAGCCAGGGCATCTTCTGGACAGTTTCTCTGGGGGTTGGGGGTGGCAAATTCGCTGTTTGGTGGCCCAGAGAGTGAGATTTGGCTACAAAAGCCAAGCATTGGGACAGAGCAATGAGCCCACGGGCCTCTGGGGACACGAGGTGATGTCAGGGGAGCCGTGGGTGGCAATGGGGTGTCCTGGGTGAGGGGGCTGGGGGGCACTGAGGGAGATTCCCTGGAGCTCTGGCTGGGCTGGGCTTGGTCCTGCCCTGCCCTGGGGCTGCTGCTCTTGATCCCCCAGCATTTCAGCTTTTGTGTTTTCCATCCATCTGTAACCCTGCAGCTCTTTAGTGTGTAACTCCAAACTCCACACCCAGTGTGAGCTGCTGCTCTCCCAGTTTGGGCACACACAACAATTCCTCTCCAGGCTGGCAATCAAGGAGCCCTCACTGCCCCAGGCCCCAGAGATGGAAACAAAAGGGAGCTGGGGGAGCAAACCTGGGCTAAATGACTTCATTACCTGGAGCTGCAATTGGGACATTAACCCCAATATGGAAATGAACCAAATTTATAAAAATGGGAAAAACTGGTGACCAGTGTCCATTTTGGGTGTAGCCTCTCAGAGCTTTGACTGCCCAAGGTGCATCTATTGAAGGCCTTGAATAAATCCCCACTTTATTCTCTTCATCTTAATTTTTAGCCTCTGCTCTAGGGAGCCACTCCAAGGCATCAGGGGGTTTGTGCTTGGTGCCAGGGCAGGGCCAGAGCCTTGACTGGGGCCACCAGGAACATTTTATCTTTGAGACTTGGGCTAAATGACTTCATTACCTGGAGCTGGAATTGGAAGATTAACCCCAATATGCAAATAAACCAAACTTATAAAAGTATAAAAACTGGTGACCATTGTCCATTTTGAGTGCAGTCCTTGTCTGCTCTAAATGTACCTGAACACCTCCAATAAACAGAACTGCTTTTTATTCCCTTGATTGTGTCTGGCCTCTGTTTTTAGGTAGCCCCAAAAAGGCATCATTCTCCTGCATCCCAGTCCCAGCTGCTCTGGCTCCGTGTCCCTGGAGATGATGTTCCTAAATGCCTGTTTCCCTGACAACCAAAGCCTAACAAATGATTGGTCAATTGATAAATATTTTTAGGATTGAGCACAGTTTAGAACCTGCTGCCAGATTTCCTGGGGAATGGGAGATTGGAGATCTGAGCCCCAGCTTTGGCACAGACTCCCCAGGCCTGTCTAAACCCAAATTCTCTTTGTGGTGTTTTTTTGTGCTCCTTGGTGCCATCAAACCCAAGTGGCTGCTAATTAATCACAAATCAACCCCAGCCTGGATTCTCGTGTGCACAGGGATGCACAGGCACGCCTGGCTCCTTTCTCCCACTTGCAGGAGCAGCCCCAAAATGATCCCAGGGATGTCACAAAGGGCTCCTGACAAAGCTAAATTAAAGGAATGGATGCAGTTTCATTTCCCTGGCAGGGAGATGAGAGGGATCGTGCTCATTCCTCTTTGTAGATATGGAAATTCCCCATTATACACATCTGGCATGGGCACTAATGAGAGCTCCTGAAAAAGCTGGGCTTTTGAAGAAAACTCGTGGCAGAGCCCTGAATTATGGAGTGAAAAAAAAGGAGAACATCATATTCAGGCTTTATTTTTTTTTCTATTCTGTCTTAGTGAAATATTAACTTAATGTCTCTAAATAGCTGGGATTTGGGATGTCTGTAAATCCTGGGTTTGGGGATTCATTTGAGTCTGGTTCTCTTCAAATTGTTTAACCCTTACATTAAAAACATCAAGTCAGCAGTAAAAAAACTCATTTTTCTCTCCTTATTTCCTTCCCCTGCCCGGTTTTGATTATTGAGCTTGTAAATTACTTGGGTGCAGTAATTTCCCAAGAAATTACTCCACAGAGAAATTTTCGCTGTGGGAGTGGCACAAAGGGGGTGATCCTGCTCAGGGATTCATGACTGCTTAGATAAACTTGTTTTGGAGTAATCTTTACCTATTTAATGGGGTTTTTTTGTGTGTGTGTGTGGTTTTTTATTTGCTGGTTTGTTTGTGAGGCTCTGATGAACTGAAATACAGGAAAAGCAAAGGATGGAGCAGAGTGGTGGCTCAGGATCCAAGTGCTGGTTATTTTTTATGGGATGAGAGTCAGAAAAATGAGATTTATTGGCTCAAAACTGCAGCAGTTTTAGGGTCGAGCAGGGAATTAAGGTCACGTTTTTTGTAAGATACAAGGAGGTCAAGGTAGGATTTTATTAGTGGTGTGTGATGATGGTTTGTGCTTTTGATTGGTTTTTAATTGGGGTTGATTTGTCTCGGAATGGGAGAAAAAGGTATTTTGTTGTGGAGTTTGATTGGTTGTGTAAATTTATTGCTGGAGTTTTTGGGGCCTGGTTGTGTAAGTTTGTTGAATGGTGGGGTAATGATGGAGTTGTTCAGTTCATTGGTAGGGGGGGAAATGGAGGAAGGCTGGGTGTGAATAAAGTGATAATAAAGGTTTGGGTTTAATGTAGGAAAAGGTAGTTACATGTCTGGTGAACAGAAACTAAAAATGACAATGAAAAAAATAAATGAATGCATAAAATAGGGGTTAGAAGCAATAATCCCTGGAAGATGAAAATAGAAAAAAAATGCCCACCAACCATTGCATTATCTGCTGCTTAAGAGGAAAACAGGGAGCCCCTTGCTCCCAAACAAGTGGCAAATGAAAAAAAAAAAATTTAATTCTCTGCACAGACAAAATTCTATTTTTCAGTCAGCCATAATTACAACAGATTTTCATTTTAGCTCATTCTTCAGGGGGTGGAGCTTGGAGTTTTACTGGAATAAGTGGAATTTGTGGTGGAGAGAGACAGAAAGCAAAGCAGGAGTTTCATTCTGTTCAAAACTGCAGGATGAACGTTGCTGGATGTGGGGAGAGAGATCCCTCTTGGATTTCAGCACCTGAAACTGGATTGATTCCATTTTTTAATGTGTTTATTTAAATCCCTCCCTTCTGTAAATATTGTTAGAGGACATTGGGATAAGTTTAAAGTATTTTCTTTACTAAACCACACAAATATTGACATGGATACGAGAACATCCTGGAGCCTGATGCTCCTTCCTGGGGCTGTGGCTCTTCCCAGTACCTGGAAATTTCCTGAGCTCCTGCCCATCCCTGGCTCATCCCTGTGTCCACTCTGTCCTCCTCCTTTGGCCCATTCCTGTCAGGAAAATGAATCCACAAACTCCAGAGTGTCCAAAAAGGAGCCAGAGGAGCCCTGGAGCTTTATTGGGATAAAGGCAGAGGCCATGGGACATTCCCCTGGGCTCTCTCACATTTTTGGAGGACTCCCCTCCCTTTTTATCCCAATTTCCCTCTCTCTTTCCCCATGGGCTGAGATCATTGAGAGGCCCAGACTTCCCAAACCCCTGATCCCTGAGATTCCCCTCGAATGTACAACCCTCCCTTGGCATTTTTAATTCTTACAGAATTCATGGTTTTCCCCCATTGCTTCTTTCACCTTTCAATATCCAATTGCATTTCTCAGCAAACCTACAGTTTGTTTGTAAAGGCAAATCTCTTTTTCCACTCATCAATCAGTGGAATCCATCCCATTGTTTCTTTTCTCTCTCAGTGCTGGTTTTATCCACCAGCAGATCCAGAGCTCATTTGTAAAGACAAAATTCAACATTCCTCTCCATTCCCAAGTTTTTCACCTCACAAGGGTGATGGATCTGCCTGTCACATCATCTCATGGTGGTGTCACACTGTGTCAACATTCCAAGATCAGAAACTATTATTCCCTTATTGCCAGTTAAATTTAAGGGATCAAAGTTTACATTTAAGGGATCAAGGTTGGCCATCAGGATGAATTTCTCCCTGAGAAAAGCTGGAAGAGGCTGCCCAGGGAGGTTTGGAGTCCCCATCCCTGGAAGTGTCCAGGGAACACCTGGATGTGGCACTCAGTGCTTCTCTAATCTCCAATTTCCACCTAAATTCAACATTTTGAGCTCTAAAATCCCAAAAGCCTTGAAATTAGCGGGTGAGGTTCCCTGTGCCCGAGCAGGAATGGAGCCTGAGCCCTCCAGGCTGCACACAGGAGCGAGGAGCTGGCAGGACACATTTTCCAGGGACACGGGGACCGCTGGAATCCTCTGTGCCCCCACCCGGGCCAGGCAGAGGCGGCTGGGAAATCAGCTGGAAAATGAATTAATTCTGCCCGTGGACAAAGAGGGGCAGGAGAAAGGCCTGGTTAATTCTGGATAAAGATTTCCTGGCTGTGGTGGAGCAGACGCTGCCTCAGGGACTCTGTGATGACCCTTCCAGCCCCAAAACCTTTGTGACTGCTGGAGTCCCCTCTGCCCTGGCTGCTCCCTTTTTTTGGGGATGCCAAAGCTGCTTTTTGTGTTTCCTCAGCACTTGGGGCCGTGTGGGTCACACCTGCGTTTGTGTTTGGCTGATCCACCCCTGGATTTGGCGATTTAATTACGATTTTATGGGTGGCTTTGCCTGTACATTTGAGATTTCCCGGGGATTGATGTCTCCAAAAATAATCCCAGCATCGGGAACAGGTTAAGCTGACACCGAGGCTGTACCTGGATCCCTGCTGCCTCTCCTCAGGCTGCAGCTCAGATTTCACTTTTCAGTGCTCCTGCTGCTGCTGGAGGAGGTTGTTTACCTCCCTCACCCACCTCTCTCCCTCCTTTCATGTCGGGATCCTCAACAGGAGCTCCTCTCCCTTTGAAAGCCTCACCTGGGTGTGTTTCCTGGGGATGGAGGAGCCAGGGCTGAATCAAAATCAGGCACCCAAAGAAGTTTTGCTCTGGGTTTGAAGGGAACCAGGATTCCATTTGAAGTGAGCAGAGGAACAGTAATAGTCCAGCAGGGAATTCCGTGAAGGGAATTTATGTGGAAGGGAATCGATTTCCTGCCTGTCCTCGACTCGGGGAGAATTCTTGCTGGTTTTGAAGCAGCAGCCAATACCTGTGGGGAGAGTTCAGCTGTATTTACCTCTTTTAGATGAAGAGACACAAAAGTTTCTTTTCTTTCCCTGCAATCTGCTCCGAAAGTGGCACTGGAGCAGCCCATGGCTGGGGATATAAATCATCATTTGCATGGAGAGTCCTGCAGTGCCAACGCCAAAACTCTGGAGCTGCTCCCGTGATAAACGAGGCACATTTGGGGAGCTGGAGGAGCAAGGTAACATGTTTACCTCCCAAAATGTGTCCTGGAAACAATTCCTCATTGCTGACTGGAGCTATTGGCCAGAGCATCATTCCTGCATGTTCCCGTGCCTGCTGGAGCTCACATTCCATTGATTTCATTGCAATTCTGTTTTATTCCGTCGTTCTGTTATCAGGCAAACATCACTAAAAAGATGAACATTTACAAACTCAGAGCACAAACCAGCACAAAAGCATCTGTCTTAAGTGGGAGAGAGTCGAATAATGTGCGTGACAACAACAAAAGAGATTTGTCTTGCTGAGAGCTGGGCTGACTCTCGTTTGCTGTGTGGGAAATTATGGCAGATATTGTATTAACATTGCAGGGCTCTGCCTCAGATCAAATCACAGAACACAAAAATAACCCTGGAGTTGTTAGCAGCAGCAGAACTCGGGAGACTGGAGCACACAGAGCAGGACAGGGGGAATGGCTTCAATCTGGAAGAGAGTAGATGGAATTTTGGGAAGGAATTCTCCCCTGGGGGAGTGCTAGGATGGGATTCCCAGAGGAGCTGTGGCTGCTCCATCCCTGGAGGTGTCCAAGGCCAGGCTGGACAGGGCTTGGAGCAGCCTGGGACACTGGAAGGTGTCTGTGGGGTTGGAACTGGTTCTTTCCAAGCCAAACCACTGCGTGGTTCTCGGGCTCCAGGTGACACCAGTGTGGATGTGTTGGAGCATGGAGGGCTCTGCAGGGCCCTGGGCAGGTGGATCCACGGGCAGAGCCCAGCAGTGGGAGGTTCTGCAAGTCCAAGTGCCCAGTCCTGCATTTTGGCCACCAGAACCCCTGGAACGTGCCAGGCTGGGGACAGAGTGGCTGGGCCAGGGAGCTGGGGACACTGATGGACAGCAGCTGGACATGAGCCAGCAGTGTGCCCTGGTGGCCAAAGGCCAGTGGCTCCTGGCCTGGGGCAGGAATGGTGTGGCCAGCAGGAGCAGGGGGGTCATTCTTGACCTGTACCTGGCACAGGTGAGGCCACACCTCGAGTGCTGTGTCCAGTTCTGTCCCCTCAGGTTAGGAAGGACGTGGAGATTCCTGAGCAACGAGGCTGGGGAGGGGTTTGGAGCACAAACAACTGAGGGAGCTGGGTTTTCTCCTCCTGGAGCAAAGGAGGTTCAGGGGACACCTCATTCACTCCACAGCTCCCTGAAAGGTGTTTGTAGCCAGGTGAGGGTCAGTCTTTTCTCCCAGGTGAGCAGTGACAAGAGGGCACAGCCTTAAGCTGCACCAGGGGAAGTTTAGGTTGGACATCAGGAAAAAATTCTTCCCTGGAAGAGTGATCAGGCACGGGAATCATCTGCCCAGGGAGGTGTCCAGTCACCATCCCTGGAGGGTTTAACAAACCTGGATGTGGCATTTATCAAAATAAGTTTTAATTATTGATGAACTCAGTGCCATGGTTTAGTTGTTGAGGAGGTCTTAGGTCATAGGCTGGACTTGATGATCTCAAAGAGCTTTTCCAGCCTGGTTCATTCTGTGGTTCTGTGATTTTGAAAGTTTTTTGAGTGGGAATTGAGGGAACTGCTCCTCAAACGTGGGAGCAGCTGCTCTGGGCAGGAGGGAGATGAGGGGCTCCCCTGCACAGCCATTCATTATTTATGTTCCAGTGCTTGTCATTAACTCTCTTGACTCGGCTTTCTCTTTAATCCAGATCAAAAAAACCCAAGTTCAAACCTGCTCTGAGGGAATTTATTTAGACTTAAAAAGAATGTGAAGCCGCACAACAATTTTTTAGCAGTAACTTCATACTTTCCACTTCTCCATCCTTTCCTGCTGCTCCTTGACCAGAATTTGTGGTTCCTCTCACAGCTCTGGGTTCAAGACTTGACCCCCAGGCCTCTGTCATTGCTCTGTCCCCAAAGGCCACCCTGGAGCCACTCAAAGTCATCTGCTAGAGGACACAGCCCTTGTTTTCCTTGGCTCTGTGTGCAGTCCTCCACCCAGGACAAAAGGAGGAGTGAAATTCGTGTTGTGTCAGGAAGATAATGATGAACATCCTGTCTTCCCAGCTCTGAACCAGAGCTCCAAGGCTGAGGGCAATGAATAACATGAATAAAATAAAGAAATAAATAAGATATTATCTGAGCTCCTCTGTGGCAGCAGGGACTGCAGCCAAAGCTTCACCTCGGTCCAGTGCAGATGCCAAAATCCTCGAGAATTTGGGGAGAGAGGCTGCAGGATTTAGGCCTCAGATATTTTAATTCTCTCAGTTGCTAATTAAACAGAACTCTGGAGCACAGATTTGGTGGGTGTGGGTATCTGTGAGAGATTAAATCCCTTTATGTCCTTTGTGGTCTCATTTCTTTTCCATCCTGGGGTTCTGTGTGTGCTGGTAATAGTTTGGTTCTAAGCTTGAACCAAATTATCTTAAGATATTAATATATTAATTACATCAGCCACCTTGGAAAAACAAACGAGCCAAGGGAAAAAAAGAACCCAAAGCACCCCAAACCTACTGGAGAATTTGGAGATGTCCCAGAGACAAAACCAGAGCCACTTGTGGCCAAATTCCCCTCAACCCTCCCAATCCCTGGTGACCCCAAGAGGGGTTAAAACACACAAATCACAAAAATATTAATGTGCTATAAAGTTATAATTTCTTATAGACACAGTTGATGTGGTTATTGTTTCATGTTATAGTTTACCAACATTGCAGGACTCCCACTTGGTGGACAGCAACACAAGCCCAGGGTCTGTGCCAGCAGGAAGGTGGAGTGGAATTCCACGAGGGGAAGAGGCAGAAGGTGTTGGAAGATGGTTCTGTGCCAGTGCAGGCTCTGGATTCAGTTCCTTCTCCCAGCCTGGGGGAGGTGAGCTGTTAAAAGAACATGAATTGTAAATTCCTGCACTTAGAATTGCTTTTCTCTTAAGAAGCAGGAGCAGGAAAAACCCAAAAAGGGGCCCTCTGTAAATGTGAGCTAACGGGGAAGCTGCAATCCAGGAGCTGCAGATGTGCAGCTGCAGCCTGGGGATGGCACTGGGAACACCATCATCACCATCACCATCATCATCATCATCATCATTCCTGCCAGAGCTCCCCCTGCTCACTGCTCTGTTCTGGTGGTGATGGGGAAAAGAAACCCTCAGACAGGTTTGGGAGAAATCTGTTCAGTACCATCCTCCAGCTCCATGGGCTGAGCTTCCCATGTGTTCTGACTCAGGCAGGCTCTGGAAACGGGAAGAGGCTTTTGAGAGAGGATTTATCACAGTTAATTGGGAATATCCAAGCTCCCCAAACACTGGAAATGTTGGGGTTTTACTCCTGAATCTTCTTCAAGCCCAATATAATTTGTTTTTTTACATCAAACTGCCTCTTTTGTGTCACTGAGTATTCAGGAGGAGGCATCGCCGCCCTAAAAGTGATTTATTTAATGCCATTTAACGGATTGCAAAGGAATTATTTTTTTTTTCCATGGGGTCTTGAGGTCCTTTTGAAGCCTGAAGTGAATTAAATCACTCAGAAATACCTTTGCCTCTCCACCCCTAGAGAAACCCATCTGAGCAGCAGCAGAGCAGGTTTCTATTCCAGCTTTTGCCTCCCAGGAAGAAAAAGATCTGATGTTCAGAAAGATCTGCAGAAAGGGTGTCCCGTGGTGCCAGCCTGCTGCAGCATCAAAGGAATTTTCCACATGGATCAAAGCACGAGGAAGTCTTGACCACACGGTGCAGATTTAGGCTTTCAGCCCTCCTTAATTAATGATGGAGATAAAAGATGGGATGGGAGATGCAGTTAAGCAAGAGGAAGTAATTAGTCAGAGAAATCAGGGAGTGTCCTGAGTGGGAAGGGACCCACAGGGATCATCAGGGTCAAGTCCTGGCTCCAATTAAACCAAAGGCACTGACAAAAAGGTGTTGCCACAGCTGGAATTCTGGTTTGGGGAGGAGCCTTCTCTTTCTGGAGCAGCTGAAAAAGAAGTTAGAAAAAATTTTGGAATTCTGATGGCATTCAGAATGAAATGTGGTGATTCAGGGAATGTCTTCCAGCACCTGGAGATATCCAGAGGGGGAGGAAAAGTCTCTGTATTTTGGGACTGATAACGCCCTGTGGGTGTCTGACCTTCTTCAAAAGGGCTAAAAATGTTGAAATTTGCTGAAAAACTTGCTGAGCTCCCTGAGCTGGCAGCTTGCAGTGCTGATGTTCTCCCCGAGGTGCTGGGAAGCAGGGGTGGGGAATTCTGGACCCATCCCCAGCCCTGCAAGTCGGGAGTTGCCATTTTCCAATTTTCCAGCCGAGTCGAGGGACTGGGCGGGGGACAAAAGGAGCACTGAGGTGTCACTGTCAGCCACAAAGCTCTTACACTGAATTTGGGGCTGTTTAAAATCAGCCTTTTCCTGATCACTGCCAGGGCTTGGTTTGATTTCTAACCCTGCAAAGGAGATGAGCCCTGGAGTCTGCACGGATTCCTGATGCTCAGTCCTTGATTTTCCCAGATACTGACTCTTATCCCTGACCACATCTGCCCCTGTCTCAGGAGCTGCCATCGCCTCAGTGTCACCTCTGGGAGCTGTTAAGGATCTCTTCAGCACAAATCCCGAGAGCAAATGGCTGGGGAGTGGAGTCAGGCTGCTGCAGTCTCTGCTGAACAATGGATTCCCCCACCATTCCCAAAGGGAAGCATTTCCCCCTCATCCATCTTTTCCTGTCACCACTTTCGATGCTAAGCCTTGCTTTGTTTAGGTAAAACCTGCTGTGTTGATGATTTTTAGACATGCATTAAACAATAGGTGCTTTAAAAGGAAGGGGTTAAATTACAGCTTCAGAATTGCTGGAGTGTGGTTTTCCAGAGCAGCAGAATTCCTGGAGAGAAATCATCATTAATTTCTGATAAAAGCCCTTAGCCACCTGTTGCATTGGAATTGCAGAATCCTTCACCAGGGATCCAAATTCCTGGCTCTTTGCCCCATGTTTGTGTGGCACTAATCCCATCCTCCAGGGCTTTTCTTGAATGACTGCAGAGACCAGGAGGAAAAAACTTTTTCCTTTCCTTTCCTTTCCTTTCCTTTCCTTTCCTTTCCTTTCCTTTCCTTTCCTTTCCTTTCCTTTCCTTTCCTTTCCTTTCCTTTCCTTTCCTTTCCTTTCCTTTCCTTTCCTTTCCTTTCCTTTCCTTTCCTTTCCTTTCCTTTCCTTTCCTTTCCTTTCCTTTCCTTTCCTTTCCTTTCCTTTCCTTTCCTTTCCTTTCTTTTTTTCCCATTTTTCCCCTCTCCTCTGCAGTATTTCCAGCCAGCAGGACCACGATGGAATTTGGGAATTTTAGAAATCCAGGAGGTGATTTATTTCCCAGCCTGTGCCTGGGCTCAGGATGGAGCCAGTTGCTGGATTTCGAGTTGAGGGTGAATATTTCCCTGTGGATCAGGTGCCAGGGATCCTCCACCCTCCTCTGCAGTGTGGGGCAAGGCTGGGGGGGTTTCCTTGCTCCTCAGAATTCCCGTTCTCCCAAGGATCTGGGATATCTCCTGCTCTCCCAAGGATGATCTGGGATATCTCCTGCCCCTTCTAAAATTTTTCTCTCGTGCTTGGGTTTGCTCCAGGAGTGTTCCCTGGAAACCTTGTGGGGTTTTCTGACATGGATCTCTCTTGGGTCGTTGGCCTCAGGGTACAAAGGACAAAACTTTGTCACCTCTGCTCTCACCTTGCTGGGACAAGATCAATCCCCACTGCCAACAGCTGGGATTTGGGATTTACTAAAGTCGGGTTTATCAACCTGACAATGAATTGAACAAGCCCGAGTGTCCCAGTGTTTGTGAATCACAGGAGCTGGAAACTTTTCCCTTGCCCAGGAAGGTGTCCCAAGGCAGGAGGTGGAACGAGAGGATCTCTAGGATCCCTTCCAACCCCACCCATTCCATGATTCCATGAAATTCCTGTGCACAGACAGGGCTCCTGTGCCTTTGGAATAGGAGCCCCAAATTCCAGTCATGGTCCTGTGACATTTCTGGAGTCAGGGCAACACCACAGGTCATGGAATCATCAGCAGATCCCAGCTTTGGGTTGGAAGGGACCTGAAATCCCATCAGAGCCACCCCTGCCATGGCAGGGACCCCTCCCACTGTCCCAGGGAGCTCCAGCCTGGCCTGGGACACTTCCAGGGATCCAGGGGCAGCCACAGCAAATCTGGGAATTCCAGCCCAGCCCCTCCCCACCCTGACCCTCAGAATTCCTCCCCAATATCCCATCCAACCCTGCCCTGCTTCACTGTAAAGCCATTCCTGCCATGGGTTACACTTGAAAAAAGCCCAGCTGCTTTCTAAGTGCCTCTGATAATTGGTGGAAGTTACTCTCTGAATCCACACAAATATTTGATTTTTTGTCTTAAAAATATAAAAGTAATTGTCTATGTCATGTTCCTTTTTCACGGTGTTTATTCACTGTGAAAATCTGGAAATTAATGATCATTTCAGCAGGAAGAACCCTTGGCTCTGATAAGAAAGCCACACTTTAGAGAGCTTCAATCCCTTCACTGGCAACAAGTGTTGGAGTCAGCACTTCCCTCCACCCTGGAGATGCTGCTTGATAAAAGCCTGGTGCTTGATTTTACACAAGTTCTCCATTAATTCCCTACTGGGAGGATTTGGGCTCTCATCCTTCACCAACTCTGCTGTAACCTCGGAAGAACATCGTGTTCCAGATGAATGTTTTAAGTTACAAAGAGCCTGGAGCTGGGAAGGGATGGGGAGAACAGAGGAGCCCTGAAATCCTCTCTGACCTGGAAATTTGGGCTTGGGATGTGGGAACACGGCCAGGCTGAGCTGCAGGTGGGAGCATGGGGAGGGCAGGCCGTGGGAAATCATGGAATTCCAGGATAGTTTGGGTTGGAAGGAACCTAAAAGTTATTTAATTCCACATCCATCCATGGGCAGGGACAGCTCCCACTGTGCCAGGGGGCTCCAGCCTGGCCTTGGGCACTTCCAGAGATCCTGGGACAGCCACAGCAAATCTGGGAATTCCATCCCAGCCCAGAGGAGAGTGAATATAATGATGATTAACCCCGAAATCCAGAGTTTGTGTGTTTGGATACAGCCCATAAAGCCCCCAAAGCCATTCCAATCAACACAACTCCCAAGTGTGAAGTTGCCACCATTTGGTTTCACGTTCTGAGCCCTTCAGGGCTCTCCCTCCACATTCCCAGGATTTTCTCTGTATCACTAAAGCTCCCAGAGCATTTGGTGGGATGGAAGGAGGTTTGGGGTGAGCTCTGAAGCAGCATTCACCTTTTGCATCCTTCCCACCTGTGAAAAGCAGCTGAAATGTGAGCACAGACTTGTTGGAGTCAGTAAGGCAGGAGTTCCTCTGAATCCTTCAGGGAGAGATCAGAATGCAGGGATTGAATTAAAGCCTTTGGATGGACTCAAGCATGTTAAGCCTCTCACACATAAAGCAGAGGTAAAGGTTTAGGTTGCAGCACGAGTGAGTAAGTAGTTGAAATAAGTTTTAAGTGCTTTTAGTGAGTAAAAGGTCTCAGATGCCAGAGAAGTAGTGCATGTTCCAGTGAAGGTTGAAAAACATAATCCTAGATCCTGGTGTTTCCTTTGAGGCCCCAAGAACCTCTCTTCAGACATAACAGAGTTAGAGTTAAGAATATTGCTGACATTTTTCAGTTAGAGCAAGATTAGGCCATGGATGCAGTTTATACATGGCCTGGCATGCTAAGAAACTAAAATTCTAACAGGTTAAGGAGCAGTGGTTTGAATTTGTGTCTTAGATAGTTGGGAAATTTCTATAAAATAACATTCACTGGGGAGAGCTGGGGCTCTGTGCCATGGCTTTGTGCCATGTGCATTTTGCCACTGCAGTTTTGCCATGTGCAGTTTTGTCACTGCAGTTTTGTTATTGTTTTATGCCATGTGCATTTTGCCATGTGCTTTTTTGCCACCTGCATTTTGCCTCTTGCTTTTATGCCGTGTGCTTGTGCCATTGCTTTGCCTTGCTCCTGCCTTTGAGACTGATGTGCTTCTACAATAAACAACTGCATAATAACTATTAACTGGCTTGGCTTTTTAAAGAAGAGAATAACCCTGCAGTGTGGGTGCCCAAGAGGGCACCCAGAGGTCCACAAAACCTCACACAGACTCTTTGAAATTGGAGCAAAAAACCCCAGGCTACAATTTCCTCTGACAGGGACATTGCCACCCTGATTTCTGAATTAAACCAGGGAAGCAGAAATGAGATGAGTTTCAATCCAGAGCAGGTGCAAACCTGATTTTTGCTATCCCCACCATGAATTTAAAAGCTCTTTCATGAACTCTCTGTTTCCACAGGTGTTGCATCCAAAAGCTTGGACTTGCCAAGCTCCAGCTAATTAAACCAAATTAACACAATTTGCTTTTTGTATGGGAGCAGCAAAGAGAATTGAAATCAAAGGTGGGGTCGATGTCAGTGGGAGAGGATCAGTCCCAGAAGGGTCAGAGATCCCACATGGGAATTCCATCAGTTGGCTTCAGGAATCAAACAGATCTTTTTTTTATTGGGATTTCTTTATTTTTTTTAATTTTTTTTTTAAGGGTGATTTTTTTTTTTTTTTTTTACATTTGAGAAGGGAATATTCTCTCAGAGCTTTAGTTTTTATCCCTTCTCAGATACTCCTGGTGAGCCCCTGATCTCCCATTTGATTGCAGTGAATTTCTGGGAAATTGAGAGAAAATCAAGGAGTGGGAGCAATTCCCTGATCCCAACCTCCAGTGTCACACCGGGACAAGGGGAAGGGATGGGGAGAGGATCCAGGAGCTCAGGGAGGAGGAGGAGCTCACACGTGGCTGCTGAAAAATTCAATTTCCCTGAATTTTCCCCGAATTTTTCCTTATTTTTCCCTTGATTCTCCCTTGATTCTCCCCTTATTTTCCCCTTGATTTTCCCTTGATTCTCCCTCATTTTTCCCTTGATTTTCCCTTATTTTTCACTTGATTTACCCTTGATTCTCCTTTGATTTTCCCTTGATTTTTCTCTTGAATCCCCCTTGATTTTCCCTTGATTTTTCCCTTGAATCTCCCTTGATTTTCCCTTAATTTTCCCCTTAATTCTCCTTTGATTTTCCCTTGATTTTTCCCTTAATTCTCCCTTGATTTTCCCTTGATTCTCCCTTAATTTTCCCTTGATTTTTCCCTTAATTCTCCCTTGATTTTCCCCTTAATTCTCCCTTGATTCTCCCTCGATTTTCCCTTGATTCTCCCTCGATTTTTCCCGTGATTCTCCCTTGATTCTCCCTTAATTTTCCTTTTTTTGCCCTGCTTTTCCTGCCCACCCTCGGAGCAGATTCCAGCTGCAGGATCCAGGCTCTGAGGACACCCCCAGCAGGTTCATTCCAGGTGGGAAAATTTGGGATGAGCAGCTCTTCCAGCCAAGCTGGAAAAACCACCCAGGAAGTTTCTTTGTACAAATTTCTGTCCTCACCTGCTCCTGACCCTGCACACAAATATCCTGAGTGCTCCATTTGATATTTTAATCCTTTTTTTTTTTTAGCTTTGAAATTCCAGCTGGAGTGATGTAGCCTTTGGCAAAACAACAATTTGAAGGAGATCCCATATAAGCATCTCAGAGTTGGAAGGGGTGCAGAGGGAAGCAAAACCAAGAGAATTTTCAATTTGCCTCTGGAAGTGGAAGAGGATTGAGGTTTCACAAGGAGCTGTGGCCTGGAATTCACTCACAGGGGTATCCAGAGGGAAAATGCCCAGGGAGATTCCTGGCCTGGTTGCATTTATAGGACAGGAGGCAGTGGAGCAAATACTTGCATTTAGACAATATATTTATATATAAAATACAGGAATTTATATATCAAATACAGGAATATTTTTATATAAAATACAGGAATTTATATATCAAATACAAGAATATTTATATATAAAATAGAGGAATTTATATCTAAAATACAGGAATTTATATATCAAATACAAGAATGTTTATATATAAAATAGAGGAATATTTATATAAAAGATACAGGAATTTATATATCAAATACAGGAATTTATATATAAAATAGAGGAATATTTATATATAAGATACAGGAATTTATATATAAAATAGAGGAATATTTATATATAAAATACAGGAATTAATATATAAAATACAGGAATATATATATTATACATAAGGAATTTTATTTATATCCCATAAATATGAAATTATACATATTACAGCATATATGATACACATTTAATTATGTTTAATATGCAAAATTGCAGGGGCAGGATTGCTGTGGGAGCTGTTTAAAGTCCAGGTTGTGGATAAACAATTCCTTCCTATGGAGAAATGGAGAAATTCCCTCCAGGAAAGCTTCCCTGGCATCCCACAGGTGCCTGAGGGAGCTGAGGGTGACAAAGGGGACTTTGTGCCACTCGTGGTGTGGCACAGGGACAGCCCCAGGGAACAGAAGAAATAATTCCCTGTCAATGATCAGGGAATGGGATTGCAGGAATCTTTTTTGGCTTCTTCAAAACCCTTCATCAAAGAGGATTTTTTTCCCCCTTTCCCTCGTTATGTTATTTAAATAAATTACCTGGAGCTTTTTAGGCAGGGCCTGAAGTTGTGTCTGGCTTCAGACAGCGCCTGGAGGGAAATAATCTGATTATTGAAGTTAATTCTTTCCAGTCCATTGCCCCGGTTTGTTCCCAGTTCTACCAGGGCTGGAGTCATTTGTCCCTTCAGGGAGGGCTGGGAATGATCCCTTTTCACCCCCTGGAACACAGGAGCAGCAGGAGGGGAATGTCTGTGGATAAAATCAGGAAAAAAAAAACAAAAAAAAAAAACAAAACAACAACCAACCAACCAAAAAAAAAAAAAAAAAAAAAAAAAAAAAAAAAAAAAAAAAAAGGGAATTGTTCAGTGTGACTGGAGCTCAGGCCTGGATTTGGAAGGAGGGAATTTGCTCGTTTCCAGTCCAGCACACAAAGCCATTCCTAGTCAGCAATAAATTAAATATGAGCCTTGCTGTACCTTGGTCTGTCACTGAGGAGCAGCTCCCGCTCCTGGCCCGTGGAATATTTAACAAATTCCATCTGGTAATTGTGCTCAATCATTTCTGCAGCAACACAGAGGGGGCACAAAGTCCAGACAGCTCCATAAAGGCTCTGCACGCTCTGATTTGCTTTCAAAATGAGAATGTGTCAGGTTTTACACGAACTGAACGTCAGCTCCCGGGCTGGCAGGAAATTTGGGATGCTCTGGATTAAGGAGAACTCCCTGCTCGTCAAGGAGGGCAGGAAAAGCATCCCAGAGAACTCAAATCTCACTTCAAAGCCCGAAGAATAATGGAACCTTTCGAGGAGTTGACAGGGAACATTTAAAACAAAAGCTTTTCTGTGGGTTTTTTTGTTGGGTTTTTTTTTTTTTTAGCTTATGTAACATAAAGTCATTGTTTGGAACTCGTGGCTCCGAAATGGCTTCGAGATGCAGAGCACCAAGGGGTGACAGGAATGTATTTTTAAAGGACGGGTGTGTGAATAATGAGGATATTCGGGGTTATTATTCAAAGAGATCTGGATTTTTTTGGTGGGGATGTAAAATCATAACTTCAGGGACATAAACTGAGTGACCAGGGCTGAAGTCTGCGAGGTCAGGATGTCCCACAAAACAACAAAACCCGATAAATTTTAACCCAAACCCCTTTCTAACCCATTTCAGGCGTGTTTTGTGCTGGGTGTGGTTTCTCAGCTGTCGTTTGCAGAAGCACAACCCTGGGTTGTTTTATTTTCATTTTCTCTTCACTCTTTTCACCTTCCCTGTGAACGTGGAGGTGAAATGGGCTGGCACAAAGCGTTTTAAATCAACACAGCATTGAACAACCGAGTTAAAAAGGGAATTATTTGAGGGTTAATGAAGTTTAACCAGTCCTGGTGCCAATTACTCCCCTGGATCAGGCTCACCTGGCAGGTTTGGCACAGCCAGGACCCACAAAAATAAAAATGATCACTCCCATCCACTGCTTCTTTTGAAATATTTTAACACCACTTTGATACCTTTAACCCATGGAATTGAAAACCCTAATACTAATGGTAAATAACTACTAAGTATTAGTGTTTAAATAGTAAATAACTACTGTAAAATAATTAAATAAGTGAAGATTGGGTTAGCTCCCGAAACTTTGTGTCCCAAAATGCAGCTTTTTTTCATTTTTTTGGATTCTGAGCTTGCCTTGCTCTCCCTGCAGAGCAGAGTTTCTCTGGGAATGTCTGGAGCGAGGAGGAAAGGCTGAGCTTTAGGAAAGGCTGAGCTTTAGGAAAGGCTGAGCTTTAACCCCTCAGCTCCCTGTGAGCTGGGACAGGAGGGGTTTTCCAGGTATAAACAGAAGTGCAAACTCTGAGGGGCAGTGCCTGTAAATGGAATTTTAAGCTGCTCCCAAGTGAGGACAAAAGTGCAGGAGGAGGCTCCTGGAAATGCACGAGGTCACCACGAGCCCTTCCAAAAATCAGCTTTACAGGACACAGGTTTTGCCCAGTTCTACTCCTCCCACAACTTTTTTTTTTTTTTTTTTCTGCTTTCTCACGATCTGGTAACTCCCAGCCCAACTGGACCAGTCCCCTCTCAGTTTTTGCACGGGGCTGACTTTGCTCCTGGAGGAAAAATCCTGAAATCCCTCTCCACCCTCAACAGCATTGAACTTTCTAGAACAAACTGTGCCAAAGGGTTGGTGGGCAAGCCAGAGACTGGACAAAAACTGCTTTTGGCTTGGACTGGGCACAATCACCCTCTTCTCTGCCAGAAAATCAAAGAGCTTTTGTCAATAATTGTGCAGCATTGTGGAATAAAATGAGCGCGTTTTTGCAGTTTTAGTTGTTTATGACAATGCTGGGGTGAAGAAAAGGCTTAATTTGGGTCCCAGCTACAAAACGGGAGAAGTGAACACGTTGTTTTCACTGTGGGGTGCAGAACAAGAATGAGCAGGATTGGAAGAGTGTCCAGCTGGGAATGTGGCTTCCCCCTGGTCTTTGTCCTCGCTCTGCAGAAGCGCCTGCAGCCCACTTGGACAAGGGACAGCCTGGGAGGAAACACCCTCAGCTGTGCCAGGGGAGGGGCAGATGTGATTTGAGGGAAAGGTTTGTCACAGAAAGGATTGTAAAGCTTTGGAAATGTGGAGTCCCCATCCCTGGAATTGTTCAAAAACCGCCTGGATGTGGCATTTGGGGACATGGGTGAGCGGTGACAGTGTGTTGTGGTTGGAATGACAGGTGTCTGCCAAGAAAGGCAGGAGCCTCTCTTGAAATGGAAAATGCAAACCACGTCCCTCTGAAATATTGTCATTTTGAAATTAAGGGGCTCTCAGGCAAAGAGATGGGAATAGGAATAACAGTTCTTTACCAGGAAAATTACAACAGAAATCCAGCATTGCAGAGAGCAAACCCAGAGCAGGGGCAGAGGGAGAATCCAAGGTGCCCCCGTCAGTCAGTCAGGGTTGGTGCAGTCCCATCCCATGGTGGCTGCATCCTCCTGCAGTGACAGATGTGGTTCTGCTGGAGCAGGGCTCCTGCACAAGGTGCAGTTTTCCTCCAAAGCTGCAGGGATGATGTGCAAGGCTCTGGTTTTCCTCTGGGATGCAGTGGGAAAAGGCTGCTCTGCTGTTCCAAATCTCCCCTTTGATCTGGGTAGGAAATGCTCGGCTCCTGCCCTGGCTGGAGCATCTCCCCATGGGATGATGGAATTTGATCAGCCCTGCCCTGGGACTGCATGGCCATGGACAGGAGAGATCTCCTGGAGGGAGGATGGGCTGTGGGCAAGATAAAGAACACTGCAACAGCTGGGTGAACAGCTGGAACATGAACAGCAGAGATCCCCACAGAGATCAGGATCACTGCCACAGCTGGGTGAACAGCTGGAACATGAACAGCAGAGATCCCCACAGGGATCAGGATCACTGCCACAGCTGGGTGAACAGCTGGAACATGAACAGCAGAGATCCCCACAGAGATCAGGATCACTGCCACAGCTGGGTGAACAGCTGGAACATGAACAGCAGAGATCCCCACAGAGATCAGGATCACTGCCACAGCTGGGTGAACAGCTGGAACATGAACAGCAGAGATCCCCACAGAGATCAGGATCACTGCCACAGCTGGGTGAACACATGAGGATAGAATCCATACTTTTGGTCACATCCTGCTTTGCAACCCAAGACACCGTGATGGTTTTGGGGTGGGGGATTTGATGATCTCAGAGGGATTTTCCAGTTTCAGTTCCATGATTGTGTGCTGGGATTGCTGCTCCTCAGTGAGCTCTGGGGCAGCTGGAGCTGGGATTTCATCGAATCCCAACCTGGCATCTCAATTTTTCTATTGCTTTGTTGCCAGTCCTGCTGTGAACCCATGAAAGCCCCAGCACTGCAGTCCCCAGCTCACAACTGCTGTATCTGCAGATTCCAAACGTTTAATGGAAATAATTATTACTGCTGGTGAGGCCTAGAGCACTTTGTAGGGAATGGCTTGATAATTTTCTTTCCTTATGAAGAAGAGTCCAAGACACAGACAGGAAATGGCCCAAATTCAATTGCTGTCCACTTACAACCAGAAACACCCCCCAGAATTTTTAAAGAGTTGGCTTGAGCTCCTTGCACTTAAGGAAATTACTGGGTCTGTCTGGGACAAGCCCTGACCAGTTTCCTGAATGGCCAATTTCATTATCCAGCAAAGTGCTTAATTTTATATTGTGGGGTTTGGCTGTTCTGGTCAATTCTGCCCTTGGGATAAGGTGTAAAGAGAAAGCATGAAAAGAAAAACAACAACAACAATAACAACAACAATAATAAAAATAATAATAATAATAATAGTGTAGTAGTGTAATAGTAATTATAGTAATAATAGTGTACAACTACACGGACAACAACAATAATAAAAATGATAATAATAATAAAATAATAAAAATAATGGCACCAGGAATCCGGGTTTGCTGTGTTTCTGTCATGGCTGGGTTTGTCCCCTTGCACCTTTGTACATCTGTAGCATCACAAATTCTTCAGCAGCAACGTGCCTGGTGTGGAAGGAGAATTGGCAACTTCATCCCAAAGAACTGAGGAAAATTGCTGCATTTTCAAACTGTACTGGAAAATTGGTTGTGGATTCTCAGGAGGTCAGGGAGGAGATACAAGTGGTCCAATACTGGTTGGAAATGTTGAGTAGTGTTGGAGTTATTTCCCTTATTAACCATACCTTGTGCTTTGGGGTTCACACCTGCACTGCTCCAGAGTTCCTGTGCTCCTCCCTGGCGTTCAGAGCTCATTTTCTCAGCTCGGATCCCAGATTCTGAAGTCACAATCCAAGGCTCAAAGCCAGTCCTCTCCTGGGTTTTTTGGACAAGAGTTCACTGCAGGGAATGCCAGGCAGTTTATGTCACACTAAATGTCACTGCCAGAAGAGGAACCCACACATCCCCTGGAAATGCAGATTTTTATCAATCACTCAGCTGGGCATGAAAAGCCTGGAGTTTCTTCTGATGGGTGTCTGGAGTTCTTCAAAATGTGCAACTGGGATGCACGGGATGGAGTGGTGTAGGATGGAAACCCAGAATTCCAGAGTGGCTTGGGTTGGAGGGATCTTCAATCCCATCCAGTGCCACCACCTCCCACTGGAGAACCTTCCAGTGCACCCAGAGCCCAGGGGTGTGGATTTTATTCATTAAAATAAATGCTTGCAGGGCTCTGAGTCAGGAATCCTCGATGGATACGGGGTAACACAACAATAATTTGTACTCCCCGTGACACTGGCAACAAAAATGAACTAAAACACCTGAACAAAGCCAAGTTTTGAGCTCCAAAGGAATAACTGGGTTTGGGGTTCTCAAAAATAACATCCCAACACACTCTGAGGGCAAGCACTGAACTGCTCACTTATTATAGAGCATTAGTCACTCCGGCACACCTCCAACCTCGCTTTTTGTTCTTTTCATTTCTTCTGCACAGGATTATTTTTAGAGGGCTGCACTCGGATCCATGCGCAGCAACGCAGCCTAAAATATCAGCCTTTAAATTAATTCTATTTCCCCACCACCACCCCAGCCCCTCTTCTCCAGCAAAACAACTAAAATTACACTGCCTGGCAGATCCCAGGCTCTGCCTCTCCCCACCCTCTGCTTTCCATGGAGGAAAAAAATCTCTGCAGTCCCAGTCAGTTCCACCTCACGGTGTTGGAAAAGTCTCTGTGGCTCTCATTTCTACCCAGCTCCCAAGTTTGGCAAGAATTCCTCTGGATGAATGGCTGGAAACGTGAGAAGGCTCTGAAGGAGTTTAAGGCTGGCTGGGATCTCTTCTGGTGGCCCCAACAGGGAATTTTGGGCGCCTTTTCCAATATCCACCGGGTTCTGGAGATCTCTAGGTGCTCTCTGCTGGTGCAGTTCTTTGGAAATTCTCCTGAGCTCCCTGCAGCTGAAATCTGTGATTAAAAGTGGTGTTAATCAGATGCCAATCACGCTAATTATGGATAAATTCTAACCTGGGGAAGGCCAGGATAAGGCACAGGCTGTTGGAAATGGGCACTGATGTCTCTCCTAAGGTTAATTCAGAGCACAGCACTCTGAGCTGCCAGCAGGGGATCCAGTCTCTGGAGCTCTGGGCAGAAATGGAGGCACAATCCTGCTTTTCCTGAATTTGTGTGCTGGGAACACCTCATGATCCCAACCAGACAGCAAACCCAAGAGTTTAACCCCAAATTTCTGCAAGAATCTGTTTAGAAGAGATTCTGTTTGTCCAGGGAATGTTTCTCTGTGTCAGCTCACTCTGAGCTTCAACATAAAACTTCAATATAAAAATTATAAATTTGTTTTTCGGGCTGTGGCTGCAACATAAACCTGAGCTGGGACAGAGGCAGGGACATCAGGATTTGGGGTGTGGAAGAGCAGCCACAGAGTCACCAAAGGGATTATTGGGTGTCCACCCCTGGGATGTCACTGACATTCCTGCAGTCTCTGTCTGGATGCAATAACAGCTCAAAAACAGTTTCCTGCTCACTTTTAGACATTGTCCAGGGAAGGTTATGGCCTGATCCAAGGAAATTCTTCGTTCCTCTCCCCTGTTCCAAGCAGGATTATTTATACTGGATCATATTCCACCATCCCGTGTCACTTTTCCCCTTTCAGGTTCTGTAGCCCCCACTCTCCATCATTCCTTGTCTCAGCTTTAACGATTGATGATTCAATATCAATTAATCACTGATGATTTCATGTCTTGCTCGGCTAACTGGCATTATCCCGTGTCCCATCCTTCACCTTTAATTGATTTGACTGGCCCTGAGGAGCACTGAAGGCAGGTGACAGTGACAAGGCAGGTGACAGGAAGGGGACCTGCCCTGCTGGGCACTCAGAGCCATGTGGGAGTGCTGGGATGAGACCCCCGGGGCATCCCAAGCTCTGATCAGATCTGCTCAGACCCTCAGGACAGGAGGAATTCACCTCCTGATGTTCATCCCTGCACCTGCAGCTGCCCCAAGCCACCTGTGCAAAGCCAGCCCCTCCTGCCCCTGGCTCGTTCCCCTTGGAGTCAGTGGCCAGGGGACAATCCTGATGAACTTCCCTCTGCCATTCCTTGCCCCATGTCACAAATTCTATCCCCTCAATTAAATCCAGCATTGATGGCTTTCTGTGAACCCCCTCTCAAAGAATTAATCCCTTAAAAAAAAAAAAATCCCTAAAAAATTACCAAAGTTAATTCCTTCCCTTTCCCAGCCTGGCTCACTGCTGAGACCAAGGGGTCAAGGCAGAATTCCCCACTTTAATGTTTTCCCATTGTGGAGCTAAGAGAGGATGCTACACAAATTATCTCTGAATTATCTCTATGTCTGAGATATCTCCAGTGAATTCTCTCTCCATCAGGATGGTTTTAGGATTTCCTCCAGAATTACTCTGGTATTATGTGGTGTCACAGTATGAGTTTACTTGAAAGAAATTGATTTTTATCCATTATTTATCAATTTATCCACCGTCGTTTACCCAGGTATTGAGTCAATCTAGCACCTCTGAGCACAGGAGATGCTCTGGAGGGGCTGGGCTTGCTTTAATTCCTCCCTGAGGTGTCTGGGGCTGGGTGTGAACGTGGGAGGCTGTGCCAGACTCTGGGCCCCATTTGCAATAATTAAGTAGGTCACTGTCAGAGAAGGCAAAGAGAACTTGGAAAGTTTTTTTGGGTGCTGAGAGGATGTGAAGTGAAGGAGGTGGAAGCAGCTGCCTGTGCTGCTCTCTGGCACAAGGGAGGCAGGACCCAGGCAGCTCCTGAGCTCCATCCCATCCCTGATGGCCACAGCGCCCCTGGAAAGGGATTTGCACCGGGTGTGGCCTCAGCCAGAGCTCAGAGCCGAGTGCTCAGGGAGGGAGAGCTGCTGGGCTGCTCCTGCATTCCTGCATCCCTGCATTCCTGCATCCCTGCATTCCTGCATTCCTGTATTCCTGCATCCTGCATTCCTGCATTCCTGCATCCCTGCACCCTGCACCCTGCATCCCTGCATCCCTGCACCCTGCATCCCTGCATCCCTGCATCCCTGCATTCCTGCATCCTGCATTCCTGTATTCCTGCATCCCTGCATCCTGCATCCTGCATCCCTGCATCCTGCATCCCTGCATTCCTGCATTCCTGTATTCCTGCATCCTGCATCCCTGCATCCCTGCACCCTGCATCCCTGCATCCCTGCACCCTGCATCCCTGCATTCCTGCATCCCTGCACCCTGCATCCCTGCATTCCTGCATCCCTGCATCCTGCATCCTGCACCCCTGCATCCCTCCATCCCTGCATCCCTGCATCCCTGCATCCCTCCATTCCTGTATTCCTGCATCCCTGCATCCTGCATCCCTGCATCCTGCATCCTGCATCCCTGCACTCCTGCATTCCTGCATCCCTGCATCCCTGCATTCCTGCATCCTGCATCCCTGCATCCCTGCACTCCTGCATTCCTGCATCCCTGCATCCCTGCATTCCTGCATCCCTGCACATTTCACCTCCCAGGGGCTCCTGGCTCTCCAGGGAAGCAGGGACAGGTTTATTGTCAGCTCTGACACTGTTCCCTGGGATCAGGGCCGGATGCAGCCAGGCCTGTGCTCCAGGTGCCTTCCCTCCTCCTTGGGGTGAATGGGTGATGGAATTCAGGGGTCTGGGGTGTCTGAGCCCCTGAGCTCACATGGAAACCCTTCAGATTTCCTGCAGAAATCCTTCTCCTTAGGGATTTGGGGTGTCTGAGCCCCTGACCTCACATGGGTGATGATATTCCTGCAGAAATCCTTCTCCTTAGGGATTTGGGGTGTCTGACCTCACATGGGTGATGATATTCCTGCAGAAATCCTTCTCCTCAGGGATCTGAAGTGTCTGAGCCCCTGACCTGGTGTGGGTGATGATTTTCCTTCAGAAATCCTCCTGAAGGGAGGATAATAATGCTGATTTTGGCTGTGAAGTGCTGCTCCAGTGACAGTGATGGGCCGTCCTTGTGCCTGGGAGCTGGGAGAGAATTCCCAGCCTTCTGAGCAGGGCAGGCACAGACAGGCAGCTGAGCTTTAGGAGGAGACATTTCATCACCCCACAGCTCAGCTGGGGAAGGTGCAGAGGTTTGGATGTGCCAGGGACTGGGATGGGACAGCTCTGAGAGAGGATCGTGGTGCAGAGGGAAAAGAGCCCCGGTTAAAGATGATTCTCCAATTAAAACATGGGATGTGAAGCCCTGCTCATGCTCCCCAGGAATATCAGATGCCATTGGGCTCCAGCATGTGTTCTTTTTTTTTTTTTTTCTTTTTTTTTTTTCCTTGCTTTTTTTCCCCTCTCCCAAAGCCTGCTGCCTGGTAACCGCAGTATTTTTGGGACTGATTCTTTTGCTAATTGCTCACCAGAAATAGCACCTAAGTTTGGCAGAGCTTTCAGGAGAAGAATGAAGGCTTTTCGGGGTGGGGGAGAAAACTCAGATATGCATAAAACTTGCACAAAAAAAAAACAAAAAACCTGGTTTATTCAGCTTGCTGAAAACTCCCTGCTCAGACAGGGAATGTGCAGGGTGACAAGTGGGAAAGGGCCCAGAAAATCCGGGATGCTTTAATGAGGTTAAAGTTCCAGCAATCCTCTTTTCAGCCTTAAAAAGGAATTGGAGCTGGAGCCAGAGGCTCTGCAGGTGGATGTGTCTCACCTGGGAAGCTCCCAGGGATGTTTGTGCTCCTGCTGGGAATGTGGGGGATGTTGGGGGATAAAGAGTGGAAGGAAAAAGGGATGGGAGGTTTGGGATCTCTCCCCTTTCTCAAGGTGCTGTAGGGACGTGCAGGGATGTGAAAGCTGTGCAGGGATGGATGGGCCTGAGGAGAGCCTGGCCTGTTCATTCCAGAGCCTCCAACAGGGGCTCAGGACACGGGAAATGTGGGATTTCTGGATTTCTGGATTTTCTGGACCTGCTGCAGGGCCACCAGCTCCTGCTGGATGGAATTGGGGATGTTCCTCATTCCACATCCTGGCTGACAGCGTGTCCCGGCTTGGGAGGAGCTGCAGAGCTCCTGAAAGGGAAGGGTGGAAAGAATTCCTGCCTGGGAGGGTGTGAGGGGCTGGGCTGGAATTCCCAGATTTGCTGTGGCTGCCCCTGGATCCCTGGAAGTGTCCCAGGCCAGGCTGGGATAATCTGGGACAGTGGGAGGGGTCCCTGCCATGGCAGGGGTGGCTCTGATGGGATTTCAGGTCCTTCCCCACCCAAACCATTCCAGAACCCCAGAAGTCTCTAAATTATAAAGCTGCACCTGTTTTATTTTTTTCCTGGCTTTGTGTGAAAATAAACCCAAAAACCAATCAGTATTCAGGGACCAAACTCCAGATGTTTTCCTGGTGCTGGGGACCATCTTCTCCTGTTTTTCCTCACTGACTCCTGGAGTTAAATGAGCTGCATCATTAAAATTTGGATGCTTTCACCCCTCCCTGATCCCCACCAGCTCTTCCAGGCCATGGGAAGTGATGGCAGTGCTGGAACCCCTGGAATGCTGGAGCTGGACACAGCAGCACCTGTGGTTGGGAAGCTCCTGGAAAC
Source organism: Sturnus vulgaris (assembly GCF_052056855.1). Classification (NCBI taxonomy): domain Eukaryota; kingdom Metazoa; phylum Chordata; class Aves; order Passeriformes; family Sturnidae; genus Sturnus; species Sturnus vulgaris. The sequence goes on along the minus strand of NC_142270.1, from coordinate 3,520,658 downwards.
AGATGGGATTAAACCTCCAGGCTTTTGTGTGAGCCCATCACTCAGCAGGGGATGCTATAATTATTTTGTACTGGAGGCTGATATAAAATATCACCATTTTTATTTTTTTTTCTGACTCACATATTTTTTATGGCAACTGCAGAAAAAAAAAAGAAAGCAGATAATGCCCAGAGAGGGGAAGCTGGAAATGAACCAGCTCAAAGCTGGAGCAGCTGAAAATGAACATTTAAAGTAAAAATCAGGAAGAAAAGGAATAACTGGAGGGGTTTTTTTGTGTCGTGTTGTGCCTGAGAACAAATCAAAAGACCACAGAACTTGTCCAAGGGTCCCTTAATTAACGTGGCATCAAGTGGAACAATTCAGCCCTGAAGCCTTTTCTCATGTTAATTTTTTTTCCCCTCTCTAAGTATTTTTTTCATCTCTGGATGGTTTTTTTCCAAGGAAACTGGGATTATCCTGAGTGCCTCTCAGCAGCCACGTTCCTTTGGCAGCTGTTTGGATGGTGCTAATCCACCTCAACCAGGCTGCTTTGTTATTTCAGGGTTAAACTTCCTCATCCAGCTGCTTTTGTTGTTATTTGTTGGACAATTAAAGCCTCCAGGAAACAAGAACTCCTGGAATTGTATCCTGGACACAACTGGAGAGTCACAGTTTGGGAGGATTTGGAATTGCAGCCAGCCAGGAAACTCAAATTCTGAGAAAAGCAGGGGAGGTTTCTCATGGATTTACTCTTTTTTTCCCACTCTGCATTGACATTCCTGATCTTCAAGGAAAAAAAAAAGAAAAAAGAAGAAAAAAAAATTAAAGTGAAGGAAAAAAACCACAAATGAACCAAATGCTGATATATTTTCCTGGAGCATCTTCTGTGTCTTCTAGCTTGGAAGTGGCAGAAAAACTTGTACTGGGAGAGGGAGATTTATTTTAAAGCAGAGATTAGGATTTTTAATTAAAAATTGTAATTTTTTATATCATTTGACTCTTTTTTTTTTTACTCTGAGGAGGTAAAACCCCAAATAAAAAAACCAAACAAATAAAAAATAGTGAGGGGGTGGCTCCTGAATTTGCACAATGTGGTGATTGTCAGATTATCTTCTGTGCAGAGCTGAGTGGGGTTATTCTGATTTTCAGAGTTTCTGCTGCAGATTGGCCTTGGAAACTTCCACAACTTTCCAGCAGATCCAGGATCCCTCCACAACTCTGCTTTGGGCTGTTCTTATTTTATGAGGTGGAGTTTTTCTCAAATATGACTGGAATGAGAAAAATAGAAAATGGAAAATCCTGTCCTGTCCCTGTGGTTTGGAAAAGGCCATCAGGTGGGGATGGTGTTAATTTGAGAGAGTGTCTAATTAAGAGGGGTTGGAATTGGGTTACATCCTTGGGATAATTGGGATGAGCTTGGCTCTGGAGTCTGATTTTTCCTGAAAGATTGAATATAATGGCAAACCTGGTGATAAATCCTGCAATAAATCCCTGAATCCCAACGGGCAGCTCCAGGTTGTGCCACAGTTCTGAGCACCTCTGATGCCTTTTTGGGGCTACCTAAAAACAGAGGCCAGACACAATCAAGGAAATAAAAAGCAATTCTGTTTATTGAAGGGGTTCAGGTACATTTAGGGGCTGCACCCAGGGGCTACACCCAAAATGGACAATGGGCCACGGGGGTTTCACACTTTTATAAGTTTGGTCCGTTTGCATATTGGGGTTTAATCTCCCAATTCCAGCTCCAGGTAATGAAGTCATTTAGCCCAAGTCTCAAAGATAAAATGTTCCTGGTGGCCCCAGTCAAGGCTCTGGCCCTGCCCTGGCACCAAGCACAAACCCCCTGATGCCTTGGAGTGGCTCCCTAGAGCAGAGGCTAAAAATTAAGATGAAGAGAATAAAGTGGGGATTTATTCAAGGCCTTCAATAGATGCACCTTGGGCAGTCAAAGCTCTGAGAGGCTACACCCAAAATGGACAATGGTCACCAGTTTTTCCCATTTTTATAAATTTGGTTCATTTCCATATTGGGGTTAATGTCCCAATTGCAGCTCCAGGTAATGAAGTCATTTAGCCCAGGTTTGCTCCCCCAGCTCCCTTTTGTTTCCATCTCTGGGGCCTGGGGCAGTGAGGGCTCCTTGATTGCCAGCCTGGAGAGGAATTGTTGTGTGTGCCCAAACTGGGAGAGCAGCAGCTCACACTGGGTGTGGAGTTTGGAGTTACACACTAAAGAGCTGCAGGGTTACAGATGGATGGAAAACACAAAAGCTGAAGTGCTGGGGGATCAAGAGCAGCAGCCCCAGGGCAGGGCAGGACCAAGCCCAGCCCAGCCAGAGCTCCAGGGAATCTCCCTCAGTGCCCCCCAGCCCCCTCACCCAGGACACCCCATTGCCACCCACGGCTCCCCTGACATCACCTCGTGTCCCCAGAGGCCCGTGGGCTCATTGCTCTGTCCCAATGCTTGGCTTTTGTAGCCAAATCTCACTCTCTGGGCCACCAAACAACGAATTTGCCACCCCCAACCCCCAGAGAAACTGTCCAGAAGATGCCCTGGTTCTGAATGATGAATTTCGAATATATAAAAAATATAAAAGCTGAAATCCTAAAGCATCACCTCAACCCAGTACACTGATTGCCACACCCCAGGGATTTTGTGGAGCTGGGAGTCCCTGCAGAGAGGAAAAAGGAATTTCTGGAGGTGCAGGGACTGCTTGGACACCTGAGTGCTCCGTGGTGCTGCCAATGCCAAAATATTCTGGGCACAGGGAATGCCTGGAAGCACTGGAGCACCCAACAGCAGAGCTCCTGTTGGTCAGGGCAGGGGTTTGGGATGTTTTGTGCCCACACCAATGTGGACACACACACTCACAGAGCTGGGGAATCCCAGCTTGGGAATTCCTTCCAGGCCTGGATTTCTCCTGACTCTCAGCTCCATTCCCAGGCTGACAAGCTGACTGCAGCTTCAGTTAGGGAGGAGTCTCCCAGGGTGACAACACGGTGACAAACAGAGTGGAATTCATCACCAACATTAACCCCTGGTGTCTTTCCCGTGGGACACATCCTGAGGTGCTGTCCCAAGGATGTTTTTCCCAATTGTCCCATGAGCTCCTGTGCTGTCCTGGCTGCACTGACACACTTTCAATCCGGGCTGGCTGTACAATAAATTGGCCTTTTTTGGGTGTTGCTGTCCTTTCTCTCTCTGTGCAGTGACCACACACCAAAGGAGAGCTGAGCTGAGCTGAGCTGAGCTGAGCTGAGCTGAGTGTGGCTCTCAGAGCCCTGGCTGTGCTGGGCACAGAGTGGGTTCAGTTAAAATTCCCGAGTTTCTGGGAATTGGGGATAAACTCTGCCCGTTCTGCTCGGCTGCTGCTCGGGGCTGTGCAGAAGGGCCGATTGTTTCTGGTAAATTTGTCCCTTTTAATGAGGACACACTGCTAACGAGGCAGTGTTTGGGAGAAGGGCTCATCAGGCATTTCCCTCTCCTGTCACAGCTCAGGAGGAGCTGGAGTGGCTGGCAGGGCACAAAACCTCCTGGCCCTTTGTTCCAGGACATTTTGGGGCTGACACGGGGCTGGAAGGGGAAATGGGAATTAATTTCACATTGCTGGGAGTGTTTGTGCCCGGGAAATGGACACAGGGGAGGAATGGAGGGGCAGCACCTCCCTCCCAGGGCTGCAGCTGGCACACAGGATCCTCTCGGGCTGCAATTTTGGGGTATTTACTCCAAATTTTGGGGGTATTTACCCCAATCACCGACTTCAAAATGGGAAAAACCTCTTGGAAGGAGCCGTGTGAAATGAAATTAAATCCAGTTTCACATGGAGGACAAGAGCAGGGAATTGCAGATTTGGGGTGCAAAGCAGCAAGGTGAGCCCCCAGCCCCAGGATCCCTGTGCTCCCCTGGTCTGTGGCTGTGCTGGGAGCAGGCTGGGATGAATTCAGTTTCCATGGAAATGGAGGCTCCACGAGGAGGGTCCACTGGAGACAGAAAACGTGGAAGAATTGGGCTGGTGTGCTGGAAAACTCTGGGTTTGCACAGTGGCTCCAGGTGGATTTGGAAAAGCACCAGTATATTTTCCTCTATTTTTTAAAAATTTATTATTATTATTATTATCATCATCATTACTATTATTATTGTTGTTGGTATTGTTATTATTACTATTATTATTATTATTATTATTATTATTATTATTATTATTATTATTGTTATTATTATTATTATTATTATTATTATTATTATTATTATTATTATTATTATTATTGTTATTATTGTGACACTCAAAGGAGACACCAAACCACGAGCCCACGGTGGTAGAAGCTGTAGAAGCAGAGATCAAAGAGGTGGCCCTGACCCCCCAAAAAAACCCCAAAAGGGAAATGTTTGTGTCTCTCTGCACAAACACTCCACTCAAATGATCCCATCTGGTACTGAACCCATCCAGCACGAAATAAAAATGGTCAGAGGAGCAAAGTGAGGATAAAACAGTGCAGGAGGTGAGGAACAGGCAGAGTTTTACCCAAATAGAGAATGACAGACTTGGAGAGAGGAGCTGTGTTCAAATCCTCTGCTGTGGTTCATTAACACATGGCCAGGGTAATTAAAAGTGCCCCTCTGATTAATGAGTAATGAAAAGGAGTAAATCCATGAGAAACCTCCCCTGCTTTTCTCAGAATTTGAGTTTCCTGGCTGGCTGCAATTCCAAATCCTCCCAAACTGTGACTCTCCAGTTGTGTCCAGGATACAATTCCAGGAGTTCTTGTTCTCTGGAGGCTTTAATTGTCCAACAAATAACAACAAAAGCAGCTGGATGAGGAAATTTAACCCCCAGAGCAGCCTGGTTGGGTGGGCAGGGCATCAAATCCCACCAGAATTCCCAGCAAAGGACAGGAATTGCTCTGGATTGGTGTTTTCTGTACACGGAGCTGGAATGGCCAGTGATGGCAATGGGAATAATCAGGGTTTGGATTGGTGGAATTCTCAGGTTTGGATTGTTGGAATTCCCAGGTTTGGATTGTTGGAATGCCCAGGTTTGGATTTTTGGAATTCTCAGGTTTGAATTGTTGGGATTCCGAGGTTTGGATTGTTGGAATTCCCAGGGTTTGGATTGTTGGAATTCCCAGAGTTTGGATTGTTGGGATTCCCAGTAAGGGCACTGGGAATTTTTAGGTTTGTATTGTTGGAATGCTCTGTGAGGGCACTGGGAATTCCCAAGTTTGATTGTTGGAGTGCCCAGGTTTGGATTGTTGGAATTCCCAGGTTTGGATTGTTGGAATTCCCAGGTTTGGATTGTTGGGAATTCCCAGGTTTGGATTGTTGGAGTGCCCAGGTTTGGATTGTTGGGAATTCCCAGGTTTGGATTGTTGGAGTGCCCAGTTTTGGATTGTTGGGAATTCCCAGGTTTGGATTGTTGGGATTCCCAGGTTTGGATTGTTGGGAATTCCCAGGTTTGGATTGTTGGAGTGCCCAGTTTTGGATTGTTGGGAATTCCCAAGTTTGGATTGTTGGGAATTCCCAGGTTTGGATTGTTGGAGTGCCCAGGTTTGGATTGTTGGGAATTCCCAGGTTTGGATTGTTGGAGTGCCCAGTTTTGGATTGTTGGGAATTCCCAGGTTTGATTGTTGGCTTTCCAAGGTTTGGATTGTTGGAATTCACAGGTTTGGATTGTTGGAGTGCCCAGTTTTGGATTGTTGGATTTCCAAGGTTTGGATTGTTGGGATTCCCAGGTTTGGATTGTTGGAATGCCTGGGAATGGCTCTGGGAATTCCCAGGTTTTGCCAATCCCTTCTCCATTCATTTGGGTTGGGGGCTATCAGGTCAGGAGAAACATCCCAGAAGAAAATGCCCTTTCCCACCCTAAATTCCTAAATTTCATTAAAAACCACCCAAACACCCTCTGGATCTTTGCCTGTTGACACGAGACCGAGTAAGAAATCACCAAAAGGGAAAAAAAAAAAATCCATGGAATATTTCCCAAGCTGAGCATTTTCTGCACATCCTGCAGCACTCAGAACAACTCCACCATTTCCTTTCACTCCTTTCGTTGGAGCCTTTTGTTAATTTGCTCCTTTTCAAAGTGCAGATTCCGGGCTGGTTGTTCCCGTTCAGAAACACCCCGACTTTTCACCCTGAAAATCATTTTTCACCCTGGAAGGGTGGCAGGGGAAGAAGCTGTGGCTGGGTGCTGTGCTGGGTTCGCTGGTGCTGCCGTGCAATGGGGAGCTCCACGGGAAATGGGATTTTAGGAAGTTGTCTGCTTTGTGTGGGGAGGGGAGACGAGAAAGCTCGTTTTAAATGAGGAGTTGTTTTCTGCTTGCCACGTTGTGATTTTGTCACTCTGACCGAGGGATGGGGCTGTGCTGGCCCCAGGGAGCAGCTCCAGGGCAAAGGGGCTGATGTGGAGCCCGTGGCCCTCTGGATTTCCTATTTCTGTGTCCCATGGAAGTAGAAACTGTCCTGTGACAGAAAAAAAAGTGGCACCAATTCAGAGCTGAGAATATTTTCTCTTGTAGGAGGACTTGGACAATTCCAGCTGGAAACCACTTGGGAGCAGAGGAGATGGAATATTACCAGAAATCCGTTTTCTTAACAAATGAGGGGACATTTAATTCGTATTTTGTGTTGTTTCTGTAGAGGTTTTGTGTTTGAACAGGTTGGATAAAGTGAACAGGGGTGAGAATCCTGACACAGCAGCTGGACTGAGGCTGGGATGGAATGGCTTCAAACTGGGAAAGGGGAGATTTGGGTGGGATATTGGGAAGGAATTCCTGGCGGGGATGGAATTCCCAGATTTGCTGTGGCTGCCCCTGGATCCCTGGCAGTGTCCCAGGCCAGGCTGGAGCCCCCTGGGACAGTGGGAGGGGTCCCTGCCATGGCAGGAGTGGCTCTGATGGGATTTCAGGTCCCTTCCCACCCAAACCATTCCATCATTCCATGCCTGGTGGCCTTGAACTGCTTCCCAACATTCCTGCAGAGCTCCCAAAACCTCTGGGTTAGCAGGAGCTCTGGGATATTGGTGTGAGAGGAGCAGGGGGGACTCCAAGCCCTGCCCCTCCCAGTCAGGAATGAATTTCCAGCAGGAAAATCAGGATCCACATCTGCTCCTTCCCTGGGAGTCTGAACCCCGGGAGCAGCTCCCACTAAGGCAGGTCATTGCTTTAATTAGATCAGGGGTTGAATAAATGTAGAGAAATCGAGAATTCCAGGGGATGTCCCGGGACTGGGAGCTCAGCCTCGGGAGGAGCAGCAGGGCCAGGCAAAGGTTGGGTTGTGGAAAATGGGATTGGTGGTGACCTCAGCATCCCAGCCCTGTGCCTTGAAAACAAACATTCCTTGGGAATTTCGCCCCTTTTGCCAAATAATTTGCCACAAGAGCAGCCCCGGTCCCTGGGTGGCTCATGCAGGAGGTTTGCAAATCCTGGTAATTACCCCGATAATTATCCCGATAATTATCCCGACAATCCCTCTCCTCTGTGTCAGGTCACTGAGGCAAAGCTCAAATTTACCCTGCAGCGCTGGCAAGTGTTGGAATCTTTGTGGCATTCCCGGCCAGCTGGGCTGTGCTGTAAATCTCCCAACAGCACAATTCTCCATCGGGAAATTCAGATTCTTGCTCAGCCCTCCCCGGTGAGACAGCAGCAAACAGCTCCGAGCAGGTCCAGCCCTCCGGGGAAGGTTAAGAGCAGGATCCTTGGGAAGAGAAACGATTAAAAAAAAAAATAATAAAAAGATAAAGCCACTTCTCCCTGCAACAATTTAATCTCCCCTGATTGCTGATTAATTGGATGGACACCCCAAAAACGTGGCACCTGCACAGCCCCTCCCGTTAATTTGCACTCTCCCAAATTTCAAACACGTTCTCAAGGTGACTCCGTGGAATTTTTTATTTTTTTTTTTTTTCCCCCCCTTTTCCCTCTTCACACATGAGAAGCAGAGGAGTGATGGGAGGCCTGAAAAGCAGCAAGTGCTAAACAAATTGGGATTTCTTTTTTGAAGCCATAATAGGGAAATGTTATTAGCGGGGAAAATGAAATGCTTGACGTTGGCACTTTCTGGCAGAGCAGAGAAGATTTGGGAGGGTGGGGAAGATTCTTTGCGAGGTATTAATGTCACCTAATCAGCTTCTGCAAGGAGACAGGCATGGCATAAATCCTCCCAGGACCTTCCAGCTGGGGAGTTCAAAGTGCTTTTCACACAGAAAACTTTCGGGAAGTCTTTTGAGAAGTGATTTCTTAGGGGAACCCTGAGTTTTTAGGGAGCAGCTGAGGGAAGTCGTTCCTTTTCGAGGCAGGATTTGGGGTTCTGTCGGATTTTAGGGATGTTCTGAGGTGCTGAGCGAGCCCAGTTTGGGTTTTGGGTGATGAGACTGAGTGAGGTGTGATGGGATTTTCACTGAAAGGAATCAGGGAATTCTGTCCTGGGGTTTATCCTGAGAAATGGGGGGGGGGATTGGATATTCCAGACTGAGTGATGGGATGTGTCTGCCTGGGGAGGGGGGCACTGGGTCACGCTGGGAATTCGGGAGAGGCTCCCACCCTTCTGGGAGGGAGCACAGAAATTCCACAGGAGCCTCCAGGAAGGATTTGGGCAGGAAAGTCAGGATTTGGGCAGGATTGGGGGTGTAAGAGCTGAGCTGCAGCATTTTCCCTGACCAACACACATCCATAAAAATGGTAAAAATACTAATTTCAATCTAATAGTTGATTATAATTAATGCGATTTGAATACTAAAAACAGGAATTTAGGGAGCAAAAGGAAAATGAGCTAAATTAATTTGGGGAGCTGTGCCTTGAGTGAGGACGGTGAATAAAATAAAGAAAGAGCCCTTGGTCAGGGTTTCAGTGCAAGCCAAGGCAGTTTTAGGGCTTTTGCAGCACAAATCTCAAAGAAAACCCCAATTTTCTGAGGCCACCCTGTGATCCTGTCACAGACCTGGGACAGGGGAGGTGTCCTTGGAGGGGCTGGAAAAGGAGGGAGATTTTTTTTGCATTTGTAGGACTCTCATCTCCTCAGGCAACTCCTTTTTGGAATTATTGGAGCCCGGGGAGTCGTTTCCATGATCTCCTGAGCGATGTTTCCATGGGAGACAGATCCTGCACAGGTGAGGGAGAGGGGAAATCGCAGCCAGATGGGATTGGGATGGAATGCAAATATCTCCATAACATCAGAAATTGGAGTGTTTGAGCACCTGGGAGATGATGGGAAAATAATAACCCATTTTCCAGGGAAAACAGCTTGATTTGCTTGGAGGCTGTGTCTGGCTGGAGCAGGAATTGGAAAAGCCAGCCTTGGAAAACTCGGTTCTATCTCCAGCCCATCATTTCTGCTCAGCTCATTGCAATTCCCCTTTTCCTGCTCAGAAATGGTGCTACAGCCCCCAGGTTCCTTCATGTGGCACCTGAGGTGTAAAATTATCAGAATTTCTGTTTATTTTCAGAGTCACGGGTCACTGCCTGCCCCCTTCTCCCTAAAACCCTCATGGAAAGATGTCAAAATTCTGACTCCAGTAAAATTCCTGCTGTAAATGTCACCAGGTCTGAGGGATTTGCCTCTCCTTCCTAGAAGAGCAGGATAAATACAGATTTTGACATAGAGAGAGGATTTCCCATGGAATGCTGGCCCAGAGCAGTCCTGGGAAGCTCTGGATCACCAGGTACCTCTGGTGACTGAAAGATTCCTTTCCTTTCCTTTCCTTTCCTTTCCTTTCCTTTCCTTTCCTTTCCTTTCCTTTCCTTTCCTTTCCTTTCCTTTCCTTTCCTTTCCTTTCCTTTCCTTTCCTTTCCTTTCCTTTCCTTTCCTTTCCTTTCCTTTCCTTTCCTTTCCTTTCCTTTCCTTTCCTTTCCTTTCCTTTCCTTTCCCTCCTCTGGTTCTCTGCTCTGAGTTTGAACCTCTGCAGCCACACAGAGCCACAAGTTCTGCCATGAACAGGAAAAGAATTTGGGAGGATTTTAGATTTTACCTTCCGAATTCTTTCCTGAATTTTCCCATCAGAGACTCTTCAAATTTTTACAAACTCCCCATTTTTCCTCTTTTTTTTGTGTTTGTTTAGTGAATTGCAGAGCAGGAGCAGGTGCTGGGCATGAGCTGGTGCTGCTGAAATGGGTTTGGGCTGTGGGGCTGCAGCTGGGCTGGGAACGGGGCCAGGAGAGAGCAAAGGGACACTGGAGCCAGATGTGCTGGGTCACCCCTGAGCCAGATGTGCTGGGTCATCCTTGAGCCAGATGTGCTGGGTCAGGCCTCATCCAGACACGATGGGGCAACCCTAAAGCCAGATGTGCCAGGTTATCCCTTAGCCAGATGTGTTATGTCACCTCCAAGCCAGACATGCCATGTCATCCCCGAGCCAGATGTGTTGTGTCATCCCTGAGCCAGATGTGCCGAGTCATCCCTGAGCCAGACATGCCATGTCATCCCTAAGCCAGATGTGCAGAGTCTGAGCCAGATGTGCTGTGTCATCCCTAAGCCAGATGTGCCGAGTGATCCCTGAGCCAGATGTGCTGAGTCATCCCTGAGCCAGATGTGCCGAGTGATCCCTGAGCCAGATGTGCCGAGTCATCCCTGAGCCAGATGTGCAGAGTCATCCCTGAGCCAGATGTGCTGAGTCATCCCTGAGCCAGATGTGCAGAGTGATCCCTGAGCCAGATGTGCTGAGTCATCCCTGAGCCAGATGTGCTGTGTCACGCTTGTATCCAGATGTGCTGGGTTACCCCCAAGCCAGACGTGCCAGATGAGCTGTCTCAGCCCTGTTCCAGATGTGCTGGTCTGCCCTGAGCCAGATGTGCTGCGTCCTTCTTGATGTGCTGAGTCAGCCCTGAATCCAGCTGTGCCGTGTCACTCTTGAATCCAGATGTGCCGAGTCAGCCTTTAGCCAGATGTGCTGAGGATTCAAGGCTTGGATTTTGAGTGGTTGGATCCAAATTTTTGAATTATTTGAAATGGAGGTGTCAGTTTGGTTTGGGACGTGGAACTGATGGAACATTCCAGTGGCACCAGAGTTTGGAATTAGGGCAGGTCTGGAAGCAGCTCTGGGAGTTATCTGAGTTTTTATAATTCCCTCTTTTTCATTTCCTTTTGATTTCCTTTCTCTTCTGAAATCTCCCCCTTTTGTTGGAAGGCATGAGGAAAAAAAATGGGAAATAGGGAAAAAATGGGAAAAAGAAGGGAAAAAATAGGAAAAAATAAGGAAAAAATAAGAAAAAAATAGGGAAAAAATGGGAAAAAATAGGAAAAAATAGGAAAAAATAAGAAATAGGAAATTTCCAGCTCTCTGAAGCCTTCCCTTGAGGATTTACAAATTCCATCCACAGGGTTTTGCCTCTGGGAGAATCCTTCAGGAGCCTGGAGTCACTCTGAGGAAATGGGGAATGAGGGAAGAAGAATTAATTCAGGCTGAGATTTCATTTCTGAGCTGGTATTGGAGGAAAACCAGCAGGTGGAGTTTGGAAGAGCAGGGAGGAGCTCCTCAACTCTGAGGAGCACAGGAAGGTAGAAAAAAAAATAGAATAAGTATAAATATTCTTAATTACATTATTATAAATTAAGAGGATATTATTTGTCTGAGCAGCATCTTTATTTGTTTAACTGACTCCATCTCATTTTGGGAAGCCAGCTCAGGAATTCCATACAGATGTGCTGCTGGGAATATCCCAGATTTTAATTTTAATCCGAGGTGGGGAAATGGGAATTGCTGGGCTCTGCCTGGAGCTGCTCAGGGATTTGCAGGGAGCGTTTCCCAGAGGTGATTTGGAAAACTCACCTTGGAATTATGAGGAAATGAGCAGCTGGAATTCTGGGAGCAGCAAACGCAGGGATTCATTTCATCCCGGTTTTCAGACATGAAAATGGGAACCCACTGCCTGTCAAACGGGGCTGTAATTCGGGATTTGTCTTTTCCTATCAGAGGGAAGCTGACACCGAGCTCAATTCCCTCCCAGAATCCTTTTGCTGATACCATCAGGTTGATAAACCCAAGCTCTTGTTCCCATAGAATAAATACAATAAAGAATAAATACAATTTTACACAAAGACCTGGCCTGGAAATGGGGATTAATTCAGCGTTATCTCCTGCCCAGCATTGCCAGCAGTGACCAGTGCTGTGTTTGCTTTGATTTTATGATTTTAACACTTCAGATTTTGCTTCCTGACATTGCCCTGATTGTCCTTCACCTTCTCCCTGAGGGAATCCCACAGACCCCAGCCCACACTCCAGGGAAAGGACTTTGAAGATTATGCAGATCCTCTTCTCTCTGCTTCTTAATTCCATTTAATATTTTCTCCAATGAAAATCCAACAAATCCAAGTATTTTCTGGCTCCAGGGCACTGGTGAGAGCCGTGGGCCCTGCAGAGTTTCTGTTTAAAACCAAACCAAAGCAGCTCCAGCACCTCCAAACCCAAATCCTCCTCTCCTTTTCCCGTGGTTTGATCCTTTTTTCATCTTCTGGGAGCCACGAAGGTGCTCCCCCATTTCCCTCCTGATTTAATCCCATTTTGCTTGAGTGGCCAGTGAGTTCTGCTGGGTTTGACGCTCTACAGAGAGGAATTGTGTGATCCAAAGTCATTTTCTGGATGAGATTCCCCAGTTTTCTGGGATGGGATTTGACCCCTGTGGCTGCTGTGAAGGACCCAACCCTTTACTGGGTGTCCCTCCCAAGGGGGCTCATTTAATTCTTCATCACAAGTGGTCGTTAATGAGGTACCTCTGAATTTTACACCATTTTCAGGCTGTAATCCAAATGTTTCAGCTCAAGCCATGGCAGAAATTCCCAGTGGGAATTTGTCTTGGTTCTGTTTCTTTTGGCTCTAATTCAGGAGGTTCATGCTCAGCTCCCGTGGTTGGATCTGGGCTGTGGAGATTCATCCATGGAATAAAAGAATGAGAAATAATGAGAAAATCTGGGAAACACCAGCTCCTTTTTATGGACACAAAATTCCATCTACGTTCTGATGTAGGAACTGAAAGATTCAGGGGAGAATAATCCAAAATAGATGGAATTTTTCAGGGAGCAGGCGGAGGGATTGAAAGAGCTGAGCATTAAAGAGCCAAACAGCAGCAAGGGAAGATAATTTTGAGTCATTATGCACCGGATTTTCCAAAGAGAAAAGTATCTACTGGATAACAACCACTGAAAGCAAAGGGGACTTGAGTATTTTAAATCTTATAATTCCACCCCGGATTTTCAAAGGAGTTTTAGCATGTGGAATGCTGATGAGAGCCTAGCAGAAAATGAAACGAGGTGGGGGGAAAAAAAGGAAATTCTTTTTCCTCTGCTGAAAGTTTTGATGAGAATGAAAAGAATTTTGCATTCAGATTTCGATTTGCTTAAATTTAGGGAAGCACAGGAAGGAGCAGGGATTTCTAGGGAGAGGAATAATTCTGTGTAAAACGGTTTGGAAGAGCAGACAAAAGTCGATCACATCCAGGAGCCAACTTTTCCCCCAGGAGCTCAGGTACCTCCAGGATGGGTTTGTTTGACTCTGGAGCACAAGGACATTTCCAAACGGGGCTCTTCAGGTAGAAAATCCCTGGAACAGGTGACAGCTGGAATTTCTAGGTCTGGGATCAAGTTTCATACATGGTGTGATATCTGTGGTTTGGTTTTTCTTCAGGAGTCAGGATAAATGAAGTGAGAGCCAGGCTTTAAAGCTTGGATTCTGTCACATTTCAGGACAAATGTGGTGTCTCCCAGCCTGTGGCCAATGGCAGCTCTGGGCTGTGGGACAGAACTTCCATGGGCTGAACAATTCCCACATCCAGGAGGAAAGACTGGGACAAGGGATGGAGGGACAGGACACAGGGAATGGCTTCAACCTGGGAAAAGGGAGATTGGGGTGGGATATTGGGAAGGAATTCCTGTCTGGGCTGGAATTCCCAGAGGAGCTGTGGCTGCCCCTGGATCCCTGTGTCAGGAAAATGAATCCACAAACTCTAGAGGTTTATGTCCAAAAAGGAGCCAGAGGAATCCTTTTTACTTTATTGGGATGAAGGCAGAGGCCATGGGACATTCCCCTGGGGTCTCTCACATTTTTGGAGGACTCCCCTCCCTTTTTATCCCAATTTCCCTCTCTCTTTCCCCATGGGCTGAGATCATTGAGAGGCCCAGACTTCCCAAACCCCTGATCCCTGAGATTCCCCTCTAATGTACAACCCTCCCTTGGCATTTTTAATTCTTACAGAATTCATGGTTTTCCCCCATTGCTTCTTTCATCTTTCAATATCCAATTTCATTTCTCAGCAGCCCTACAGTTTGTTTGTAAAGGCAAATCTCTTTTTCCATTCATCAATCAGTGGAATCCATCCCATTGTTTCTTTTATTTCTCAGTGCTGGTCTTACCTACCAGCAGATCCAGAGCTCATTTTTAAAGACAAAATTCAACATTCCTCTAATCTGGAAGTGTCCCAGGCCAGGCTGGAGCCCCCTGGGACAGTGGGAGGGGTCCCTGCCATGGCAGGGGTGGCTCTGATGGGATTTCAGGTCCCTTCCAAGCCAAAGGAATTCAGGATTCCATGTGCTGGTTTCAATGGGATTTGGGGAAGAAATCTGGGATGTCCCTGGATCCCTGTTCCAGGCCCAGCTGGAGCAGCCTGGGATAGTGGAAGGTGTCCCTGCCCATGGGGGGACTGGATGGACTTGGAGGTCCCCTCCAATCCAAGATCCCATGGGCAGGTTTAGATGGGATATTGGGAAGGAATTCCTGGCTGGGATGGAATTCCCAGATTTGCTGATTTGCTGTGGCTGCCCCTGGATCCCTGGAAGTGTCCCAGGCCAGGCTGGGATAATCTGGGGCAGTGGGAGGTGTCCCTGCCATGGCAGGGGTGGCTCTGACTGAATTTTACCATCCCTTCCAACCCAAACCATTCTGTGATTCCAAGCATTCCCCAGCCTGGGAAACCTCTGTGTGCTGCTGAGGTGTCCCTGAGCCCCCTGGTCCCCCTGGCTCTGGTGTGTGGCTCTTTGCTCTTGGCTCCTGTCCCCATTCCCACCCCAGCCCTCGGAGGAGGGAGAGGAAATCCAGCTCGTCCTCTTTGCCCTCTGCTCAGCCTGGAGCTCCAGCAGAACGTTCAGCCAGTAAATGCCAGTGGAAAGGATCCTTTTCATTTGCAGTTCTATTAGTGGAAGGCACGGTTAACAATTCCAGTGCAGGGAGAAGGATAATTGCAGGAGCTGATTGCCAGCCATCCTCCGATGTTGACTCACAGGGCAAAACGAGGGAGAGCGAGAAAGAGAAGCTAAAATTATAGCCCAAGTCTCCGAGGAATATTAATGTAATAGTTTTAACATGATCCTGCTCACATTTTAGCAAGGAATGTTAATAACAAGGAGGACAAAGCTCTGATAATTTTTTGCAGTATTCCTCTTTCCTCGGAATAATTGGGACACAATGCTCGCTTTGCAAACTTGTACAGGTGGCAATGCCTTTATAATTTTTTGTATTATTCAGGTGCAGATCGTACTTCTGGGCTGAGATTGTGCATTGTGGAATGTTAATCCTGTTTGCTGAAATACTGAGCCCTGCACAGCGAGGGATCCTTCCCGGAGGGAACACATTGTTATAAATCCCTGGGATTGCTCAGAGCAGCTCCTCAGCGAGGCAGAGTGGGGTTGTTTGAGGTTAATTCAAAGATAAAATGTTCCTGGTGGCCCCAGTCAAGGCTCTGGCCCTGCCCTGGCACCAAGCACAAACCCCCTGATGCCTTGGAGTGGCTCCCTAGAGCAGAGGCTAAAAATTAAGATGAAGAGAATAAAGTGGGGATTTATTCAAGGCCTTCAATAGATGCACCTTGGGCAGTCAAAGCTCTGGGAGGCTACACCCAAAATGGACAATGGTCACCAGTTTTTCACATTTTTATAAATTTGGTTCATTTCCATATTGGGGTTAATGTCCCAATTGCAGCTCCAGGTAATGAAGTCATTTAGCCCAGGTTTGCTCCCCCAGCTCCCTTTTGTTTCCATCTCTGGGGCCTGGGGCAGTGAGGGCTCCTTGATTGCCAGCCTGGAGAGGAATTGTTGTGTGTGCCCAAACTGGGAGAGCAGCAGCTCACACTGGGTGTGGAGTTTGGAGTTACACACTAAAGAGCTGCAGGGTTACAGATGGATGGAAAACACAAAAGCTGAAATGCTAGGGGAGCCGTGTGCTCCCCATGGATGAAGGAACACAGGAGGGAGGAGCAGAACTCAGCTCCGTGCCCTGGGGCTGAGGGGTTTGTGGGCACTGACCTGGAGATCCCAGAACATTCCATGGCTGTGCCCTGGGCTGGGCTCACATTTGGGATGTCCTGGAGCCAAACGGGGATTTGGGGAGTTCAGAGCAGGGACTGACTGAGGTACCTGGACTGGGTTCATATTTGGGACGTGTAGGAATCTCTGCTTTGGGATGGTCGGAACAAACTCAGGCTCTCTCTTTATTCTGCCCTTAAAGTTTGCAGTTTATTTCCTAGGGTGTGGGTTTATATAAAGCCCTGCAGGGAACTGCAGCCACAGCTCAGAGCAGGACGGAGAGAGGGACAGAGCGAGAGTGAGAGAAAAGAACTTAAGAAAGTAAGAACGAAGAGAGTAAGAGCATAAGAAAGTAAAAGCATAAGAGAGTAAGAGCATAAGAGAGAGATTTTCCCATTTACAATACATCAAATCTTCTATGTTGAATATTCTAATTTCCACTCACCAATCTAATACAAGATACAAATTCTCTAACATTTGTATGCAACCTATAGGAATCACTATATTACCATGTTTTACTGCTTTTCTCATCTCTAAATTTTATCTGGGACCCTTCCTGCCATGCCTAGGGAGGATGTCTGTTTGTTTTTTGGTATTGGCAGCATCAAACATGATCTAAACAAAGGGGCCTTCAGGCATTCAGTTGCTTTCAGCCACACAGTCAAAAATTGCTCTCATTTCTATTTCGTTTATGTTTTCCATATTCTCAAAGTCTTTTGCTATTTTTTGCTTTTGGGTATTTATAAGGTTTCCCTAATTCATCCTTCCCAACAGGGATGTGCTGGAGCCAAGACATGGATTTGTCCCCAGGACATGGGGACCCCCCAGGGCAGGGACTGGGGTACCTGGACTGGGTTCATATTTGGGATGTGCTGGAGCCAAATGTGGATTTGGGGAGATCAGAGCAGGGACTGACTGAGGCACCTGGGCCACTCTGCTCCTCAGGGACTGGCCCTGTGCCACTCCTGGAGAGCCACAAGAGTCCCAAGGAAATCAGAGCCCCCTGTGAGTCTGAGCTGGGAACAGGGAACTGAATAAAAATGTTCCAGCTGTGTCCAATGGGATGGAGAAGGGGGAGCCCCACTCGAGTTCTCTCCAGTTCCTCTCTTGTGGAATCTTGGCTGTTTGATTCCCTCTGGCTGCAGCTGGAATGTTGTGGGCAGCACCTGGAGCTAAGGAAGGGCCACACTCCAGCCAGCAAGGAAAGTAATGAATAGATCAAAAAATAAATAAAATAAAATAAAATAAAATAAAATATTTTAAAAATACAAAATATAAAACATAAAATATAATAAATTCTATCCTCTCAAGTGATTTGCCTACCAGCCCAACACCCTCTGTCACAAACACATTAACCATTCCTGGAGTGGGACAAACCAGGATTTTTATGCTCTCCTTGCTAAGCCAGACTTGGTTTTTCCCCATTCCCAATGCAATTCCATGTAAACTTATTTTAAACTCTCCTGTTTTTCTCCTTACCCTAAACTCAGGTTATTATTTGCTGTCATTTGCTCGTGCATCCCCTTACCCAGCCCACGTGTTTTGTACACAGAACACACAAATTCCTCGTGGGTTTGCTTTTCCCCCCAGTCCCAGGCAGCTTAATGAGGCCAGGCCAGACTCAAAAACATCCTCATGTGCTGTTTGGAGCAGGCAGAAAGCAAATGCTGCGTGTTCAGGTGGGGCTGATGGGTTCTGGCAGAAAAAAAAAACACCTCCTGGCTGTGCATTCCTGCAAATGAGATCTTTTATAAAATAAAATTCCCATTTTCCCATTTCCCTGGGCTCATTGTGATGTTTACTCCCCCGAGCTGCAGTGGGCAGAGATCCATTAAAAGTTTTAAAGCAGCTGCTGGGTGTTAGAAAAACCTGCTTGAAGGAGGTGTCAGCTTTCCCTCATTGTGTCCAATTAATTAATTTAATAATTAAGCCATTCAGGTGTGACTGGGGCACCCAGAAAATGAAGGTGCCTCCCCTTCCCTCAGCACAGAAAAACTTCTCTGCAAAAATATCTGAATTAAAGCTGACTCCTCCTTTTTGCCACTCTGGGATTTCATGCCTGGCTGCTGTCTCTTTGGATATTTTAAACTTTTTTTTAAATTTGGATTTTAAAACTCTCTTTGGTACTATTTGCTTCCTCAGGAGTTATGTACACAGGATAAGCTGCTCACTCTTTTGCCACGGCATAAATAGACTGAGGATTTAAAATCTCGTGCTGATGGAGTGGTTTTTTTTCGAGGCTACCACTCACTTTTTGGCCATTTTTGCTGTATTCATCCCGATTTTCCAACCCCCTCTGCGGATTGCAGCACAAAGCCGTGTAATTTTGGGTTTCCAAACAGGTGTAAGGGCTGAGGAGGAGCTCAGGATTCCCATTTCACACCCCCCCCTTTTTCTCCTCACAAAATCCCATTCCCTGTTCCTGCCTGTGCCACTTCAATTCCTCCCTGCTTTTTCAGGGAGCTGCTGTGTGAAATCCTGACACAATAACCCAATATTGGCTTTTCTTGTCCACTGCTTTGACCATTCCAAAGGGAAATCCCTCTGCAGGACCGTGCAGGGTCTCAGGGATTTGTTTTATTTATGGAGCAATTTGTCTCTAACGAGAGTTCTGCCTTCCAGTTCAGGAAGGAGCCAAATGAGCCCAAGGACCTGGATATCTGCAGTGAGTCAAGAATTGATTTCAAATATTCTTTCAACATCCAAGAATGTTTATTTTTGCAGTAGGATGAGTCAATACTGTCAGCTGATGTGCAGGGAAGGGGAAAAGAAAGGGGAAAAAAAATTAAAAAATAAAAAAGGAGTGGGCCCAAATGGCTGAATGGATAATGGACTTTCTGCCCGAGTGATAATGACTTTAAACCTGCCCTGATCCCAGTGGCCAGGATTTATTCCAGCAGCAGCACAAGGATTGGCTTTTAGGGAAGTTAAACAATATTCATGCCAAACTCCAGCTCTGTCAGCACCACACAAGCCCAGTTTTGGGGCTCTAACCTCACCTTTTCCACACCTGCAGACTCAACAAAACCCTCCCAAACCTGCCCTCCCCTCCTCTCTTCTGTTCCCTGGTGAAACTCAGCCGCCCTGCTGAAATCACGGATTTAATTTGTTCGGAAAGGAGAATTCTGGTGTGGGCAGAGCGCTGGTCACTGAGCCAGCTCCTCACCGTGCACAAACATCCCCCAGGGTCCAGTTTGAAGTTTATGCTTAAATACCTGGCAGAGTGAGGCAGCCAGGTCAGGCAGATGCTGGACTCGGGACTTTTGGGACTCCTGGTGCTCACCCAGGCGAAAGGAAACGTTTTGCAGGGCAAGTGGTGAAAGCCCGAGGGTCCTGTCAGGGTTCAGGAGGTTCAGCTGGGTTGTTTTCTCCGTTAGAAAAGGGCATTGCTTTCACTGTTCGTTGCTCTCACCCACGGTTTTGCAGCTAGAGGGATGGAGGAAGGGGTTGGATGGAGCTGGGGAGATGGACAGGGGTGATGTGCTGTCCTCAGAGCCGGGGATTCAAGGCAAAAGTCAGGAAATTCTGCTTGGTGTTGTCAGAATTCAATTCACCAATCCTCTCCATCAGCTGCTGAGAGTCAAACACGGGACCTGCTGCTGCCTGGTCCCTGCTGGATTCTCCTCCCTCTGTCTTGCCATGGAAACAGTGAAATCAGGGACACTCAGCACCATTTTGGGGGGTTTCAGCACTTTTACCTTTGCCAGGTGAGATGCTGTTAAAACACACCCTCCTCATGGCATAAAAATGGGATTTTTGTGCAGAAACCAAGAGAGACAAAAACCCTCCCAGGTGATCCCAGAGTTTTGGAGCCTGGATTTCAGCTCAGCCTCCTTTTGTCCCGACATCCAGGTGGAACAAGAGCGTGGAGCTCACAGTGATGAGCTGGCACTTTGGGTGCTTTGCATTTAACCCACCAAATTCATTTCAGACACCCCTTAATTTCCAAGCCATCATTTTGCAGAGAATTCCAATGATTGTGGCAATTTGGTGAAAGGAAAGAGGAATCCTGCCCAAAATTCAACAACCTGGTGCCCAGCAGCTGAACACCTCCCTGTTTGGTTGTGCAGGACTTTGCAAGCAGGAAAAGAAAGGAAAAATAATCTCTAAATATGATAATAAAAGTGGGGAAAAATGGATTTATGGAGGGAAATCGCAGAGGATACTTTGGGAAATAACCAGCTCAGCTGGAATTAAAATTAAAAGTGAGGGGAAGGGCTGGAATCCCCTGCAAAGAGAAGCAGAGGCAAGACAGAGCCTTCGTGCTCAAGAGCTTCATCAAAGTCAATGGCCAATTATAAGGCTGGAACAAATGAGGATAAAATAGTGGATCTTGAAATTGCTCCAAAGGCAGACAGAGGAGCCTGATGTTTTCCATAATTGATTTCAAGGCTCGGATGGGGAATTCTGTGAATTAGAGGAACATCAATTGTGCCGTTTTCTTAATAATTTAGACGAGCTGCTCCTTTGATAAGGACGTTCCCAGCTGTGGCAACAACTCCGAGGGCAAACACAGGCAGGGGAGAGGCAGCAGCAGGGACAGGCTGCACTTTTTGCAAGGCTGGTGGGAGTAAATCAAAGGAAATCCAAAGATTTGGAGTCCATTATTTGGTCATTTGTATGCAGATTGGCTCCTCAATTCTTTTACAGCTTCCTGGACCTGCAGGAGCACACACAGGGATTGAGGATGCAGCTGGATTTTGTCAATAACACTCACCTTTTGCTGGTGAATCTCAAAAGTAATTCACAACAAAAGATGCGCTGTTTTCCTTCTTAAAAAAAAAAAAAAAAAAATAAATAAATGGCAATGAGCATGGATTGATTTGATTTTAGCCATGAACATCCTTGGCCAAACAACACTGACCCCAACTTTGTGAAGTTCCTTTAATTTGTGTCTCGAAGCAGCACAAAAATGACTGGTTTCCCCATAAAGTGAAAAATTCAGATGACAACACCCCGAGAATACATGAGCAGGCAATACCAAGGATGTGGTTAATTCAAACATTGGTGCCAACAGTTGAATATTTCAAATACTTAGTCCCAAAATAGGCATTTTCAGAGCTGTATTTATTAAAAGCAGAGGTTTAAGGCCTAAATCTTTATCCCCTGTTTGCTGTGATTCAGGAACTGCTGACACACAACAATGACCAAAAGTATGTCAAAAGAATAGACAGTTCCAGATACCCCTAAATTCCAAAGGTTGTGGAATCAGGTGTCTCATTTCTGGAAGAGCTGGAAACTTTAGGGCCAATTGTGAAATCACAGATTTTCAGAAATCTTGCTGAACAAAAGTTCAGAATTTGAAGTTTGGAGTGAGTCAGTTGGAGTTCTTATTTTCATTTTTTCTTTTTCAATAAAAAAAAGAAGCTCCGAGAAACAAAGCTAAAAAACAAACAAAAAAAAAAAATTCGTTTTTACCAGACAACATTGCAGAATATGAAACCCATCCATACTGAATAAATACAATTCTAATTGGCCCGGATTTTCCAATAAATTATTTCACGAGTCTAACAACAACAACAAAAAAAAAAAAGCCCCCAAAATCCTTTGGATATCACCCCTGCAACCCAGCTCAGTATCGAGCTGCTCGTTGCCATAGCTGCAGCTCAGGAAAATGTATTTTTTTCTCCTAGATTTATAAACAGAGATTGCAGTGGTGGCGAGCACCACACAGAACCCAGTGGCCCCAGGCTGGTGACAAATGGCCCTGGGGACTCATCCTGGCCACCTCAGAGCCCTCGGGGCCACCTTGGGCTGGTTTGTCCCCAGGTCCCTGTCCCCAGGGGCACAGGGAGCAGTTCCAGCACCTGGAACCCTCAGGAATGCAATTGCATTGCTGGAGGAGCAGCCAGCACACACAAACCTGAATTTCTGGATTTTTTTTTTTTTTTTTGGTGGTTTGTGGTGGGTTTTAAACTTTTTTGCCCCCTCACTTCTTGTGCTGGCCTCAGTTTTAGTCATCCCAGAAAAAATGGAGGAGGTCATGGATAATAATTTGGATTAGAAATGCCACTGCCAGGCTTTGAGGGGCACAGTTTTAGAGCACATTATTTCAATTTTTTGGTGTAAATAGAGCTCCTCCCTTCGCTGTGAACCAAAGGTTGGGTTGGACAGTAACACAAAAAGCAGCAAAAACTCATCAGGATCAGCTCCAGGCTCTCCCAGGGGGATGAATCCTGGATTATCTGATCTGCCAGGAGTGCAGAGCAGCTCAGTGAACCCCTTTGGGAATTCTGGACGTTCAGGCTGAAATTTCCAGAACTTTCCTTTCAGCAGCTTTGTTCCTATGGAAGCAAATGGGTAAATGGTAGAAAAACCCCAAATGGTTTTTTCACCAAATGGTAAAATGTAGTTGATGAAAGGGGATTAAATGGATGGAATCTATTGAAAACCTTTCCAAAGTGGTTTTTGCTCTGGAGATTTCTCAGGAGAGCCAAGACAGGGATTTTAAAGGACAAGCGTTCACAAATTGGAGGTACAATTTTCTCACTAATTCAGTTGCAGATTCCCTTCCTCACACCATTTTTTATGTCCTTTGCTCCAGCACAGAACTCCCAGAGAAGTTTTGTTTTTCAGGCATCCGGCTCAGCCCCAGGATCAGAGTTTATTCCTGGTGTTTTCCCTTCCCCAAGCCGAGGTTGGAGCAGGAGGGACAAGAAGGAATGACTCCCTTTAATCCTCATCAGGCCCCACTCATCCCTTTTGTTTTCTCCATTTCTTTTCCCCCCTTTAAAAAAACCCAAAAACCTAATGAGCCATAAGGACAAGGCTGATAATGAGCTGTTTATTGGCAGGAACGTGGGTTGAGGGTGGAATCTGTTGGTGTTGTTAGAGAAAAAACATTTCTATTCTGGAGCATCATAAAATGTTGGGCTTCGACAACACCTTTTGTGTGGTCAGGGATGGATTTATTAACAGGCTGTGCTCCTGGACCTTGTCTGAATCTTCTTAACAACAGGTTGATTTATTTAGGCTTAGGCTCGGTTCCATTTCAGCCCTGCCTTGTGCTTTATTTTTGGGGAAGCTCAGATAAAACCGCTGTGTGTTGTTCCCAGGAGCTGGCGATTTTTGATTTAACTCTTCACCCGTTCCTGACTTTTGTTGGGGATTAATTTCTGTTTATAATCAACACGTCATCACTTAAGTCGATGAAAGAGTTACTGCTGGCATTAAGCTCCAGCAAGCGAGGGTGAGGGGGAGAATAACCTCAGCTGAGCGCAGAAATGACAAATTAAGAACCAGTATTAGCAAAGAGAACTCTTAACATCTGCGTGGCAGCTCTTACCGAAATTGTGATGCAAATCTGCAGGTAGAATTCAGCATAATGTTTATTTATGTAAAGAAACGGAGCTGCCTTTCATCTGCACAGGAGGGGTGGAATTGTTTTCCTCGGTCCTTCCTGAATTCCTGTGTGCCCGGCTCGTGTTGATGCCGCAGTTTGCGGGGGGACTCAGCTCCTTGCTCACCTGTCACACCCCCGACGTGAGATTTACACCACTGCTGCCTGCCAGCCCGCAGCCGGCAGAACAAACCCAGGGAAGTTACAGAATAAAGAGATTTCCTTCCACCGGGGTGAAATAGTGCCAGAATGAGGGGATGGGACATTTCAGGCCGGGACACTGGGTGACGGATGCCCACGGGAGGCTTTGGGGCAGCTGCTCCTTCAGTCCGGGCAACGCTGGGTTTGTGCCACATCCCCGGAGTTCCAGGAGGATTTTTTCAAAATAAATAACAAAACAAAATAATAGTGTGCCTCGCAGTGTGTTAATTTAACGCCAGCCTTGTCATTCCTGCTGTGAGTGGAAGCTGTTGGTGTTTTCTGCTGGGTACTTGCCTGGCCCCGGAGGAAGGGAGAGCAGAATCTTTAATATCTCTCAGCTCCCCTCTCCCAAACTCCAAACCTGCCCTAACTGCTGCAGTGACACAGAAAGGAGCTGCTTTCATTAGCCTCTCATATTTTCATAACGAAGCGCTGCTGATTCACGAGCATAATTACATTGTTCTTGCAGCCTTTTGTGTGGGAGGGAGAGAACAGAGAGCGGAGCTGCTCCTGGAATAACCTCCCTGCCGGCTCCGTGCTCCAGGGGCTGCTCGCAATTGTCTGCCCGGTCCCTGGGGACAAGGTGACACCTCGCAGGGCACACGGCACGTGCTGCCTGATCCCACCTCAGCCCCGGGTAAAAACTCCTTCCCTGCGGCACCAACCTCAGCTCTCCCATTCCACAGGGAGCAGGGCATGGGCTGGTCCATGCTGGGAGCAGGTTGGAGCCTTTTCCAAGCCACAGCAGACAAGGGGGCTCAGGACCAGCAGGTTTAGGGGCCCACAAGTGCAAATCTTGCATTTGTTTGAATTCTGCCAGTCGGCAAAGTTACCCCCATTGGCATTGGCATCCCGGGAGTCACAGAGAGTGGAGGGAGGTGACTCAAAGGCAGCTGATCAGAACCATTCTGGAAGCTGTTTGCTCTCCTCTGTGGATGTCCCAGGATGCAGGGAATCCACAGGAACTGCTGGAGGCAAATGCAGGAAAGAGATGAATAAAGTAAAAATGTGTATTTTTTAGAAGGACTTACCTGATGGAGGGAACGCCCAGACCACACACTCTTGGCTGTCTGACACAGAGCTCTCCATATTTACCTTGGAATGAGCAGCTTTTCTTCTTCCAGTTCCATGGGGGATGGTTGTTGGTTTGGTCTGAAACAGCACCTACAGCTGGATCTGCTGAGGGGTCCCCTGGACATAAGAGATGTTCAAACAGGAGATAAATGCTTGAGTGTTTGGCTCCCCAAACAACGGGGACATCATTGGTAGTTCCAGGTGATCGTGGAATCACAAAATCCTGGAATGGTTTGGGTTGGAAAAGAACTTAAATCCCATTCAGTGTCACCCTGCCATGGCAGGGACCCCTCCCACTGTCCCAGATTATCCCAGCCTGGCCTGGGACACTGCCAGGGATCCAGGGGCAGCCACAGCAAATCTGGGAATTCCATCCCAGCCAGGAATTCCTTCCCAATATCCCATCTAAACCTGCCCATGGGATCTTGGATTGGAGGGGACCTCCAAGTCCATCCAGTCCCCCCATGGGCAGGGACACCTTCCACTATCCCAGGCTGCTCCAGCTGGGCCTGGAACAGGGATCCAGGGACATCCCAGATTTCTTCCCCAAATCCCATTGAAACCAGCACATGGAATCCTGAATTCCTTTGGCTTGGAAGGGACCTGAAATCCCATCAGAGCCACCCCTGCCATGGCAGGGACCCCTCCCACTGTCCCAGGGGGCTCCAGCCTGGCCTGGGACACTTCCAGGGATCCAGGGGCAGCCACAGCTCCTCTGGGAATTCCATCCCAGCCAGGAATTCCTTCCCAATATCCCATCCATCCCTGCCCTCTGGCAGCTCAAAGCCATCCCCTGTGTGTGTGACAGTGGTGCCTGGTGGCTGAGCATCCACTCCTGTAACTGCAGCGTGGCCCTGGCTGTGTCACCTCCTCGTCCCCCACTGCTCACACCCCAAATCTCACTGAAATCCTTGGATTTCGGGGTGTGCAGGGACAGCTGAGAGCCACAGCCAGGCCTCTCGCTAACCAGAAATGGATGCAAAGTGTTGAACTCACAGTGGAGGCATTCTGGGAAGAAAATATTGAGTAAGTGGGATCTTTGGGAAGTGGTTGAATGTTTTCCATCTGGTATTTGCATTCTGGTGACAAGCACTGGTCAGATGGTTTGGAGTGTAAATAAATTCCCGTTATGGATTTTACAAAATGCATGCACTCCAATATTTGCATTTGGAAAGGGAAGCCAAAATCTCTGATGGAGCAGCAGAAATGAGTTTGCCAACAGAGCTGACTGAGGGAAGAAAATCTCACTGAGTCTCTTCATGCAGGACAAGAATCAGGTGTCTTTTAGGAAGTAACAGCCTCAAGTTAGAGAAGAGGTCATGGAATGAAACCCCAAATGGTGTAAACTTCCTGAATTCCATGAAAAGCTCCCTGGGAGTCTAAAAAATGCTTGAAAGAATAGTTAGAAATAAAGTAACAACACCCCCAACGTTTGATCCATGGGTAAAATAAGAGAAAGTGCTTTTAAGAGTGTGGCAGGGAATAAATCCAAGTTTCCAGTGCACTGCTCCGTGGATGCTGTGATTGTTTGTCACTTCTGACAGCTCAGCCTCCAAAGAAACCCAAAAGTCAAAACCAAAATACTCCATCCCCAAAAACTCATCCTGAAACTCCTCAGCTGAAAACATCCTGTTGAAAGTGTCAAAATAGAACGGGGTTATCTTTTTTTAAAAAAAAAGTTGCTGCTGAAAGTTTTATTTGAGTTACAGGTGGCTTCAAAGGAGCCTCAGGGCTTTAAAATCCACCTGCCCAGGTATTTCATGTGTTTATACCCCCAGAACTGCCCCACCCAGGGGTGCATGTTGTTATCTGTAGGATCTGGATTTAATTCAATGTCAATGTATTTTAATGATATGCTGAGGAATAGTGATGAAATTCTGAGGTTTATAAAGTGCAGATAATCACTTTTCTGTCAAAACTATTGACACACATTCATTTTCACTGATTAGCATCATGTCAAAACTCTTGATGGGATTTTTGAATCCCAGGCTTTGAACCTCCTGGAAAACACCAAGTCAGAACCAAATCACTCAGCACCAAACTTGAGATTTTGGGCTCATTTGGCAGCATTTCCCTGCCATCCCCAGCAGGTTTTTGATGTGCAGAAATGCAAAATTTGGGTGTGTGCTGCTCATGGTGGAGCACTGCCTGCTGTTGGAACAGCTCAAAGCAAATCTCCAGGGTCAGTGCTGTGTTTTCTGTTTGTTTTTGTATCCTGTGTGCAGTTTCTGGGCAAACAGAGCTGTTTGCCATCCCTCTGTGTTCAATAATTCTCGCTGTCTGCTGCTTTCAGAGACCTTTGAAGTCCAGGCTGCACTGAGGGGAATGAGAGGTTTGAGTTGATCCCAACAACTGCTCGAGCAAAAGGCTGATTTTGGACTCAAATTATGATCCCTCAAAAGTGCAGCTGGAGTTCAGCAGCTCTTTGCCTCTGAGCAGCCCCCTTAAAATGCTTGATGAAATTTTAGCTTCATTGTATTTTTTTTTTTTTTTCCTGGTGCACGAAAAGAGGAAGCCAAGCTCGTCTGAAAGTCGAGTTTAATGCTTGGCCTTTCCTAAGTGGTCACAACTGATCAGGGGCTCGAGGCTGCCTAAACTGGGGCAGCAGGGACTGTGCAGCTTTGAGGATAACCTGGAGTGCAAAAAAAAAATTATTTTCATGTTGCTTGGTGCCTTTTCAGAAAGTTTAACCTTCTGCCAGTGTCTCAGACACGAGGGGTGAACAGAGCCAGGCCTGCTGGGACCTCCCTGTTAGGCCTTGCTGGGGATAAGAATTAAAGCTTTAAACAGTGGCTTAAAAATAGGGTTTTCTTTTTTTTCCTCTTCTCTGCCTCTTCTGTTATCTCAGAAAGATGCTTTGATGACTCCTCATTGCCTTCCTGACAGAGTAGTGATGTTCAGGTGGGTCTAATATAATGTAATATATTATTATAATTATATATAATGTATTCTCCCCTTCCATCATGTTTTTGCACAAGTGAGGGGATGAGTTGCAGCTTTTGATCGTTTGTGTGCTGGACCCAGGAGGGAAATAAGACCTGGAGTTGAAGAGTGAGATTTTCCCACTCGTGCTTGGTCGGATTCCATCAGGAAATTTAAGAAAACTATTTTTGCTGCTAGGCTTTCATTTTTAACACGTGGAAGAGAACAAAATATTCTTATCCAAGGGTTCAGAAAATGAGTTTCCAGAAGAAAGTGAGCCTGTCTGGACTGGCAGCGTTTCTAATGCTGGTCAAACTCTTCTCTCTCTGGCATTTACAGTGATATAAACGCCTCTTTCCATCACTATTTTATATTTTTTTGTGTCTTCAGAAAGTGCCTTGACTTTCAGATATGTTCAGTAGCAACGAGCAAAGGTCCAGGAGAACCCAAATGAAGCTGAGTGACCCCTGAGCTGGGCTGCTGGTGGCCAGCACAGCCCTGCAGGTTGGAGAGGAGAGTCCAGAGCACTCTGGACATCTGGTGGGACATAATTGCATTGATGACAATTAGCCATTATGACCAATGAGCCTCTCCAAAACCCTGCTTTCTCAGGGGCTGGCAGGGGCTGGCTCATCGCTGGTTTTTAGGTTTTAGCTCCACAGCTCTGCAAAAAAATCTGCACTAAAAACTGATCCTTGTGCCCCACATGGCCCCGTGTGTGTGAGCCACAGAGCCCTGGGACTCCAGCCCGAGGGTCCCAGCCCCCAGCGTGCTCCATGTGGGGCTGGAACAGGGATGGAGGTCACTGGATCATACTGGGGTCACTGGGATCACATTGGGGTCACTGGGATCACACTGGGGTCACTGGGATCATACTGAAGTCACTGGTATCAAACTGGGGATCACACTGGGGGTCACTGGGATCACACTGGGGTCACTGGGGTCACTGGGATCACACTGGGGATCACACTGGGGTCACTGGGATCACACTGGGGGTCACTGGGATCACACTGGGGTCACTGGGGCTCACACTGAGGTCACTGGGACCACACTGAGGTCACTGGGATCACACTGGGGTCACTGGGACCACACTGAGGTCACTGGGATCACACTGGGGTCACTGGGATCATACTGGGGGCCACTGGGATCATACTGGGGATCACACTGGGGATCACACTGGGGTCACTGGTACCACCCTGGGGTCACTGGGATCACACTGGGGTCACTGGGATCATACTGGGGATCACACTGGGGTCACTGGGATCATACTGGGGTCACTGGTATCATACTGGGGGTCACTGGGACCACATGCCCTCATTAGCAGCAGCTGCTGGTGCCAAAGGCCTCTCTTGGAAATGCTGGGTCTTGTCCTTGGCAGTCACTTCAATAATTGAAATATTGGCACGGCTGGACCTCAGTGAAATGTTAACAGCAGAGTTCAGCCCTGGAACTGAGACACAGCCCTGGAACTGAGACACAGCCCTGGAACTGAGACACAGCCCTGGAATTAAGGATTTCAGCCTCATAATTGGGGATTTCAGCCCTGGATTTGAGCCCCCCAGCTCTGAAACTGAGCCCCTCAGCCCTGGATTTGAGCCCCTCACCTCTGGAATAGAGCCCCTGAGCTCTGGAATAGAGACACTCAGCTCTGAAATTGAGTATTTCAGCCCTGGAATTGAGCCCCTGAGCTCTGGA
Organism: Sturnus vulgaris; assembly: GCF_052056855.1. Lineage (NCBI taxonomy): Eukaryota > Metazoa > Chordata > Aves > Passeriformes > Sturnidae > Sturnus > Sturnus vulgaris. Next base: position 3,491,236 of record NC_142270.1, on the reverse strand, counting down.
ACTGAGCTCCTTCAGCCCTGGAATTGAATATTTCAACCCTGGGATTGAGCCCATCAGCCCTGGAATTGAGACACTCAGCCCTGGAATTGAGGATTTCAACTCTGGAATTGAGGATTTCAACTCTGGAATTCAGCCCCTGAGCTCTGAAATTCAGACACTCAGCCCTGGAGTTGAGTATTTCAGCCCTGGAACTGAGCCCCTGAGCTCTGGAATTGAGCCTATCAGCCTGGAATTGAGAACCTCAGTTCTAGAACTGAGTATTTCAGAGCTGGAATAAAGAACCTCAGCCCTGGAATTGAGCATTTCAGCCCTGAAACTGAATATTTCAACCTGGAACTGAGCCCCTCAGCCCTGGAGCTGAGCCCCTCTCTAACCCACAGGCCATCCCAATTCTGTGTTCTGTTGAGATATTCTCCAAATGCAGACTCCTGCCATTTTTAGACACACATTGCACAGGCCATATTTGCCCCCAAAGCCTTGAAAAGCTGCAGGAATCCGATGTGCAAATCAGATTTTCTTCCTGCTTTGCCACTCCTGCTCAACTGGTGGCACCAGGGGCCTGGTGGGGGAAGGATATTGGATGGTTATCACCCAGCACACAGGGCTGTGCCTGTGATAAGCAAAGATTTATGCTATAATCTTCAAGATTCCAAATAATTTCCCAGGTTGCAGCAAATTTCTCACAGCTGGGTCAGCTCAGGGATGGGGGTTGAGCTGAACATGCAAATATTTTGCAGCTCTGCCTGTGCTGGGGTTACCTTTTGGAATTTGTCTGTCCAAACAGTGGTTCTGCATATTTGAAGGTGTTTTTGCTTCATGGTGTTTAAGCCTCTGAGGTAAAGGGGATAAAAATCCGACTGCTTATCCCTGCAGTGCCTTGTCAAAGCTGAAGTTGTGCATCTGGCTGATTACAAGCTTTTTCACTTGCTCTTAAAAAAAAAAAAAACTGCAGTGCTCTGGCTCAAGTTTTCACACAGCAGTGGCTGATATTCTTCAGCATCTTTCAGCTTCAACTCCTATTTGTTCACTGAAGGCCAAAATCTGTGCATGCAACTGCTGGAAAATGTCCTTTCCTCTTGTATCCATCCTTAATTCTGCCCTGCTGCCTTTGCCCTGATTTCAGGGTGAGAAATGCAGCTCCCCCCCCCCCACCTCCAGGTTCCTCCTCCCTGCAGTGATGCTGCTAAAAGCACCCGAGTGAAATTCCTGGTGATTCAGCAACTGCTGCACGTGGAGTTGAGGTGGACTCCGAGTTGGGAATTACTACATCCCTCCTACTCCTCACCTGAGCTGCAGGTAGTTTAGAGAATACCCATTAGTGCTCATATTCATCTGTATATGCATTTATCTCTCCTGAAACCCTTTCATGAGGGGCCAAGTGCTTTTTCCCCAAGACTTTGTTCTCCAGAACCTGCTTGTGCAAATCAACATAATGCCCCAAACATGCTGCAAACACAAATGAGATTGATATGAAAGAGTTCAGTGAGCAGCACTTTGAATGGGGTCCATAATGGGCTTTTTAATTAAATGAATATAGTCATTTCATCGAGGCAGTTCTCATTAGTGGGCCAATATTGAGCTGACCATTTCCTTCTAATTGCATTGTGTTTTTCTATAAGAGGCTCTGGTTTGGGGTTGATTTGAATAGATTGATATGTGATTGTGTCTTGACATCTGGTGCACATAGAAAAGGTGAAACAGCTCTGCTTTCTAAATGGAGCTGTTAAATATTCCGTGGAACATGGCAGAGTTGTTTACTGGAGCCTGGCTTGGCCGGGCATGTCCACATTGCCCTGCTGCAGTGTTTATATAACTCCAGATATTTACATTTCTTTGCCCAGCAGAGTGAATTTATTAAATCCATTGTGTTCCCACTCAAAAGGTGAGCTCTGTTCTCTGGTGCATGTGGGAGACTTCAAGGGGCTGTGGATTTCCTCCCAGAACTCAGAAGAAAATTTTTCTTCTTTCTCCACCTTTCTACATCTTTTATATAGGAGTTATATCTTTTCTTTTACTCATTTAACAGAACCATAATTCTGTCCTCAGAAAATTGTATTTCCTTCTTTTCCAGAATCCTTCTGTCCTATTTTTTAATGCTCAAAGAGAAATACTGATTGTCCTTGGATCAAACCTGTGAAACAGCCAAGGAGTGACCTGGAAAAGGGGGCAAACTCTGGGGAGACTGGGAATGTTCGAGGAACTCTGACTTCAGCACCCCGAAGTCAAATATAAATCTGAGTTTCCTCCAGCAGGCCCTGACCTCTCACAAGGAAATGAAATAATTCTGTCCCATTCCATCTTCTTTGGTGCTCCTGTTTTAATGGGGAAACTCTTTGGAAATTCAGTGGGAGCAGTGAACAAAGACTTCTTGCAGAAGCTTGAGTTTCTTATTTTTTTTCACCCAGAGATACGTATGTTATCAACTCACCAAGGGTCAAGCTTACTGTAATCCTCTGCTCCAAGATCCCGTTTGAGCAAAAGTCTTTTACCAAAGTTAATGGAACACTTTGTGAGGGATTAAATCCTGTTTGAGGAGGAGGGCTGTGATCCCAGGCACAGAATCACTCCTGGAGCCCGGGGCAGTTCTTTGAGCTCTGGTTACATCTGGATTTCCGTGGTTTTGTTGGCAGAAGTCAAACACAATCAGCCTCCAGTGGGTGAGTGGTTCAAACAGTTAAAGCTCTGTTGTAACCACGCAGCTGCACGAGTGCTTTTATAGGAAGAGCTAAAAATGTCAAAGCACAATTTAAAAATGTTAATTAAGTTTCAATCTTTGTGGACAACATTGTTAATCACAGTAAGTGAGTAAAGCAGCAACCCTTGGGTGTTCTCACTGTCACTTCCTATTGAACAACAGCTCATTCCCACTCCTGTCACTCCAGTTTAGTCCAATCTGTCCATTAAAAATCACTTCATATTGGTTGGGTGGTCAGAAACTTCTGTTAAACGTTCAGCAGCACATGGAAACTTTATTCTTCATCATTTTTCCCTTCTCTTTACCGAGTTTTAATTATTACTGTGGCTCTGGAGATGTCTCAAAGGCTGCGTGCTTTGTGAGCATGAAGGTTCAGTGTTTTAAACAAGGAGCTGGGCTGGACAAGGGGTCATTGTCCAGGAGAGATCCAGGGGTGTCTGATCCATGGATCTCCAGGAGAGATCTGGGGGTGTCTGATCCATGGATCTGCAGGGCTGATCTGGGGGTGTCTGATCCATGGATCTCCAGGCTGATCTGGGGGTGTCTGATCCATGGATCTCCAGGGCTGATCTGGGGGTGTCTGATCCATGGATCTGCAGGAGAGATCTGGGGGTGTCTGATCCATGGATCTCCAGGCTGATCTGGGGGTGTCTGATCCATGGATCTGCAGGAGAGATCTGGGGGTGTCTGATCCATGGATCTGCAGGGCTGATCTGGGGGTGTCTGATCCATGGATCTGCAGGGCTGATCTGGGGGTGTCTGATCCATGGATCTCCAGGCTGATCTGGGGGTGTCTGATCCATGGATCTGCAGGAGAGATCTGGGGGTGTCTGATCCATGGATCTGCAGGAGAGATCTGGGGGTGTCTGATCCATGGATCTCCAGGCTGATCTGGGGGTGTCTGATCCATGGATCTGCAGGAGAGATCTGGGGGTGTCTGATCCATGGATCTGCAGGGCTGATCTGGGGGTGTCTGATCCATGGATCTGCAGGAGAGATCTGGGGGTGTCTGATCCATGGATCTCCAGGCTGATCTGGGGGTGTCTGATCCATGGATCTGCAGGAGAGATCTGGGGGTGTCTGATCCATGGATCTGCAGGGCTGATCTGGGGGTGTCTGATCCATGGATGTGCTGCTGCTGGGGGCTGGGAATGGCTGAGATGTTTCATTTTAGGGGCCAGGTGGACACTGGTTTCACTCTGTGCAGTGAGCATTGATTTCACTCATGGATGAGGATCCTTTCCCCATCCTTTCCCCCTCCCTCATGGATGAGGATCCTTTCCCCATCCTTTCCCCCTCCCTCAGGGATGAGGATCCTTTCCCCATCCTTTCCCACTCCCTCAGGGATGTGGATCATCTTTCCTTCACCAGTGATCCCACACTGGCCCTGGGAGTGCTGTTCAGTGCAGTGCAGAGTCTTGGATTATTTGGAATTTATTTCTCCTTGCTCATTCCATCCCCTCCCCAAGCCCTGAGCCAGGCCTGGATGAGTTTTTGACCCAGACTGAGTTTATACTCACAATTTACTCACAGTTCTTTTGCCTTCTGATGCTTCCCCCTTTAATTATTCCCATTTCTCTGAGGCTCCATTCTTCCTCTCAGCTGTCAAGCCCTTAGAGAGGGTTTTATCCCACTAACTGTAATAACATTTCTTTTTCTCCCTTTACTGAAGTTGCTGCTTGAATCATGCTTGCTTTGTTCTCCCCAAATAAAGGAGGATGCTAACAAGGCTTTCCAGGGTGCAGACATGCCCTAAATGCACGTTGGAGATGTTCTTTTGAGTCTGAAGGAGAAGCAGAAACTGTATTTAAAAAAAAAATAAAACCAAAACAAACAATCTCCCCCCCCAAAAAAATAAAAACCCCCCAAACAAACAAATGAACAAAAACCAAAGAACTAAAAACAAACAAAACAGAAAAACCCCACAAAACAAAAACCCCACAAAACCCTCACGACCTTGGATTGTCCTTTAGCCCATCAGGCTTTGGTTTCTTTGTGCATTAAAAGGGGAGTTGGAAGAATTCCTGTCAGGAATTTCCAGCCCCTGGGAGGGCCAGGATTGCCTTTGCACAGGCTCTGCCTCCCCAGAGCAGGGTTTGTTCCTCTCTGAAAATCACTGAGACAGGCTCTGGACCCAGAGTTAGACCCAGATTTAGATTCAGATTCAGATTTAGACCCAGATTTAGACCCAGAGTTAGACCCAGATTTAGATTCAGACCCAGATTTAGATCCAGATTTAGATTCAGATTTAGATTCAGATTTAGATTCAGACCCAGATTTAGATCCAGATTTAGATTTAGACCCAGATTTAGACCCAGATTTAGATTCAGATTTAGACCCAGATTTAGACTCAGATTTAGATCCAGATTTAGACCCAGCTTTAGACCCAGATTTAGATTCAGATTTAGATCCAGTTTTAGACCCAGATTTAGATCCAGATTTAGACCCAGATTTAGATTCAGATTTAGATCCAGCTTTAGACCCAGATTTAGATCCAGATTTAGATTCAGATTTAGATCCAGATTTAGATTTAGATTCAGATTTAGATCCAGATTTAGATCCAGTGGGACCAAAGCTGCAGTGAACCCCAGAACCTGCTGCTCCCCTGGGATGCCCAGGAAATTCATTAGAAAAATGCTTTATTGCAAATTTTGGTTTGTTTTCCTCTTCTGAGGGCAAATTGATGAAAGCAGTGTGGACAGGGGGCCTTTAATAATTAACATTTTTTGCCTCGATCTCCTGCCTTCCACATCTGGGAGCTCCGAGGTGAATCAGCTTTGATGAAATGTTCTCCACACCTCCAGAAGGTTCCAAAGCATCCTGCTGCAGATATTGAAGATGGGATTTCCAAAACCCCACCTGGCTGATGTGCTCTGCCTGCACTTGACAATTCTCAGTGGTCTGAACGTTGTTTGTCAACCTTGCCCTAAATTAAATTGTTGCCTCGTGTGATGATCAGGCAATGGGCAGAGGGAGGCAGCTCAAAAAAATCCCAGTTCTGATCCTCCTCACCCAGTTTTTTTTTTCCTTCTCTTTGTACAACCACTATTCAGTGAATTGAAAGAAAAGAAAACACAGAAGAACAAACAGGGAATTCCTCTCAGCTTCTGAAAGTGCAGAATTAAGAAAAAAAAAAAAATACAAAATGCAGAGCCAGGAAATTGTGAGCCAGAAGTCAAAGGCCTCATGCAGATGCTACAACAAAGTTAAAGGATCTTTTCTAGGAATCAAATGGAACAATTCCTTTGTGATGTTTCTGTTCACCAGGGAGGGTGGGCACAGGGTTCCCTTCAGGCCATGGCCTTTCCTATCTCTCTGTAAAGCTCCCTGGGTGGGAAATAAATGAGATTTTTGTCCTAAGCAGAATTTTTAATCACAGTAGGTGCTTAAGAAAGTGGTGTTTCATTCATTTGGAGCTTCCAGCGCTTGGAATTACCCTGTAGCAGGCAGTGGGAAAAAAATAAATAAAATAAAAACTGTTTGCTTGGGTGGAAATATCAGTAATGTGCTGAGAACGTTTCAAATTGCATTGAAATGAAGTTATTGGGAATGAAATATTGAAATGATGGAGAATGAAACCCTAAACATTTTTGTGACAGAGTTGGATCTCAGAAATCTGGGTCCTCATCTGGAAATTGTTCTTGGGCCCATTTTAAAAGATTCTTTAATTGCTCTCTGAGGACACCAATAGGACGGTCCTTTATTATTAACTTTATTTACTCCAGAGATCTGGACATTCCATTTTACAGATTTCCCTGAAAATAATGAATTTCTCCTGCCTGAATGGCAGTCAGCTTCTTCCTTGCATCCTTCTTTTATTCTGTTTTTCAGCACCACAGACCCCTGCTTGCACCAGCATTTAGGGATTCTCCGAGCTCCTTTTCACTCTGGGCATTTCTGCAGCTTCCAGCTGCTGATGTTATTTCTTTTTTCTTCAGGGAAGTCCTGATCCTGAGGCTTAGAGGGGTTTTCAGTCCTCACAGGGGCACACAGGAGACATCCTGTCACAGCAGAGATCCGAAATAGAAGGAAAATTTTAATAGGGGTCACTGAAGCACTCACCACCCTGAAATTAATCTGAAATACAGGCAATACTGTCTGGGTGGATCAATGGTCCCTGGAAAAAAAACAAAAAACAAACAAAAAAAACCCCAAAACCCAACCAACCAAACAAAAAAACCCAAAACCAAAACCAACCAACCAAACCAACCAAAAACAAAACAAACAAAACAAAACAAAAACAAAAAACAAAACAAAACCCCAAAACAACAAAAACCAACAACAACAAAACAAAACAAACAAAAAAAAACCCCAAAACAGCAAAAACAAAAAACAACAAAACCAAAAACAAAAACAAAAGCAAAAACAAAACAAACAAACAAAAAACCCAGTGGTCTCCTGGAAGTCAGTACCAAAAAACCACAAAAAGCTCAAAAAAACCCAAATTTCTAAAATCCAACATTACAGCATTTAAAAGACACGAAGGAAATGGGGTGAGGAATGAAAATCAAGAGATGAGGCAGCAGATGCTGTGGGAATGGGGGTGGAGCTGCTCCAGGAGGGTCTGCTCAGGGTGGGCTGTTCTCAGGACACAGAAACACAGAAAAAACAACAAAAAACAGCGCTGGGGGCGAGCTGAGCTCCCTCAGGGAGCCAAAAAACACCCAGGGATGCAGTGGAGGAGCCAAAACTGTGCCTGGGTTAATTCAGAGCAGCCCTGGGGATGAAGGCAGTGATGTTCACCCCTGAGCTGTGTCTGGGGGGCTCAGAGCAGTCCTGGGGATGAAGGCAGTGATGTTCACCCCTGAGCTGTGTCTGGGGGGCTCAGAGCAGTCCTGGGGATGAAGGCAGTGATGTTCACCCCTGAGCTGTGTCTGGGGGATTCAGAGCAGTCCTGGGGATGAAGGCAGTGATGTTCACCCCTGTCCTGTGTCTGGGGGATTCAGAGCAGTCCTGGGGATGAAGGCAGTGATGTTCACCCCTGAGCTGTGTCTGGGGGGCTCAGAGCAGCCCTGGGGATGAAGGCAGTGATGTTCACCCCTCTCCTGTGTCTGGGTTAATTCAGAGCAGTCCTGGGGATGAAGGCAGTGATGTTCACCCCTCTCCTGTGTCTGGGGGATTCAGAGCAGTCCTGGGGATGAAGGCAGTGATGTTCACCCCTCTCCTGTGCCTGGGTTAATTCAGAGCAGTCCTGGGGATGAAGGCAGTGATGTTCACCCCTGAGCTGTGTCTGGGGGATTCAGAGCAGTCCTGGGGATGAAGGCAGTGATGTTCACCCCTGAGCTGTGTCTGGGTTAATTCAGAGCAGTCCTGGGGATGAAGGCAGTGATGTTCACCCCTCTCCTGTGTCTGGGGGATTCAGAGCAGCCCTGGGGATGAAGGCAGTGATGTTCACCCCTCTCCTGTGTCTGGGTTAATTCAGAGCAGCCCTGGGGATGAAGGCAGTGATGTTCACCCCTGTCCTGTGTCTGGGGGGGCTCAGAGCAGCCCTGGGGATGAAGGCAGTGATGTTCACTCCTGAACTGTGTCTGGGGGGATTCAGAGCAGCCCTGGGGATGAAGGCAGTGATGTTCACCCCTGAGCTGTGTCTGGGGGATTCAGAGCAGTCCTGGGGATGAAGGCAGTGATGTTCATCCCTGTCCTGCCCCTGAATTCCAGCCCCAGGGAACGGGGGATGAGATGTGAAAAACGAGGTTCACCTTCCTGGTAAATGTTAACAGGTTTAATTAAAGACAATAAGAGACAAATAATAAAGCAAACGATTTTAAAAGCGGGTGCTTTAGCCAAGAGCACACCCTAACTCAGGAAACACTTCTTTAAATGCATCAACAATGCATATTCATAGCCCTTCATGCATTATTCAAATCCCCCCCCAAACCTGTAAATCAACATTTTTTATTTCTCCTTGTGGCTCCATGCTGTTGGTACTCCCTGATAACACAAGATCAGTAAATTCTTTCCCTGGGGTTCTGGTGTGTCACCGATAATCCAAGAATGTGAAGAGTTTTCTGATTATCTTTTTTTTTTAACCATTCCCTGAGTTAGTCACATGAACAAAAGCTTTTCACATCACCATGTCATAGTCCAAGAAAAAAAAAAATCTCTTTATCACATTACTATTTCAAAGTTTTGATAACAGCAGAAGAAACCATATTCATGCAGCAAGGTTCTCCAGCATGATACATAAAGCATTCATTTTAACATTTGTGGAAAGCCAATAATGTAACATGCAGTTATAAGAGGAGAGCTGAGGGCAGGGACGTGGTGAAACCTTCTGTAAATCACAGCTGGGCCCAGCTGTGTGGACAGCAGGGAGGGCTTGGCCAAACTGGCACCTCTGGCACCTCCTCCAGTCTCCTCCTGGGCACATTCTCTGCTCCCCGTGGTTTCACTGAAGCCCTGAGGGCTTTTGTTGAGTTCCCCCTAACCTAAATTGTTTTTTTTTTTTTTTGAGGTATAGTCACAGAAATCTGAATGGTTTCGGTTGGAAGGACCTTAGGGGTCACCTAATTCCATGGGCAGGGACCTTCCACCATCCCAGGGTGCTCCAAAGCCTGGCCTTGGACACTGCCACGCCTCCAGGGGCAGCCACAGCTGCTCTGGGCAGAACGATGAGAAAGAATGAGCATGAATTTAAAATAATCAGTGGGACTGATGCTTTCTTACAGCTCCTGGCAGCCTGGTTTTATTTAGGACGGGTCCATCCCCCAGGATAATCTGTGGTGCAGCAGCCCCACCTCATCAGGGTCTTGATGCTCCAAAAACAAACATCTCTTTTTTTAAATTTTTTTTTAATTTTTTTTTTTGTCCTCTGCAGCTCAGAGCTCCCTGAATTGTGTCCTGTGTGTCACGGGTGGCTCATGGAGAGCTGGCTCTTCCCACAACATCAGCTCCTGCTCCTTGTTTTCCCCAGGGCTGTGTTTATCTCAGATGTTTTTCTGAGTGTGGCTCTGTCACCTGAGAGGCTGAGAAAGGAGAGGAGGAACAGAATTGTTCCTAATGACACAACAGCCACGTCCGGGAGGGGAAAATTCCCACTAAAAGCGTGTGCAGTGCTTAGAAAAAATTACTAAAAATCTTCTTCTAATCCTCCTCAAAGATCAATCTCTTAATCTTTCTGACAGTGGAACTGACTAATCACCTGAATAGGATTTAAAGGCACTGAGACACTGACAAGATTTTAAGCTGGGAATAATTTCCAGGGGTTTTATTTGGTTTGGCTGCTCTTAATTGTCCAGCAAAGCTTCCCTTTCTCCATTTCTTGATTTATCATTTATTCCCCTGGAAGTAGAAATGAGAAAGGCAAAAAGCTGTTCTGGTGTTAATTACAAATGCAACAGCTGGAAAACTGTTCAGGAGATAAAAATCACTCCAGACTTGGTGATCATGTGGATTTTTGAGGTCTGTTTTTAGTTAGTTTTAGTTAGTTTTGCATAACAAATACAAGTCTGGAACCTCAGGCACTGCACTCGAGTCTCCTTCCCCATTTGGGAAAAGAGTTTCCTGCTCGTAACACATTTCATCTCTTCCTTAGGAGATGATGAATTTTGAATTGTCATTATTATTTTTTTTTTCTGGGTTTGGTTTTTCCCTTCTCTCAGCAGCAGAGCTGTGTTTGACCTGGGTGCCCTCAGCAGAAAAATCTGCTGGAGTTCCAACGTGGTGCACACCTGGACCTGCCCGAGACCCTCAGCCAGTGAGGGAATCACTGATTCCATCCTTGGGAACATTTCTGAAATACTCCAGGATTATGATCCAGGAATATTTCATCATTATTATATTTTATTATATTTTATATATAATATAAATACATTATTATTTAATATTACATTATTATTCTATTATAGGAATTTGTGCAGACTGTCTCTGTTACCTCCTCACACTTCAGGTGTTGTGAGCACAGCCCTGCTCGCAGTGATGCAGCTTTGGAGGGTCACTAAAACAACTGGTTAATGGCAGAAATCTTGGATTTTTTGGGGATAATTTGGTTGGCCTCACATAGCAAAGGCCTTTCTGAACACAAATTTGTGATAATTTTACATATAACCCTTGAAAGGATAGTTATATTTAAAATACAAGAGATGTCAAGAGAAAAAGAGGAGACTTGCTGAAAATTAAATTGCAGGTTAAGCACGGCTTTATAAACATAAATTTAAAGTGGCTCTGGGGGCCAGGTAAAACATCCCCAGCACCATCATGAATTTAATGTTCAGGTCCTGAAGGAACAGCTCAGTGTTTGTGGGGATTGAAGGAAACACTGGATGGGAAACTGGGACCAAACTGAGCTGGGGCTCTCTGACATTTCCAGGGAATTATGGATCCATTCAGTGCGAACTACAAGGAGGAAAAAAAAAATAATAATTTCGGGCCTGCTCTGTTTCCTCAGCTTGGAGTAATTTCTGGAGGTTTCTGAGAGAATGTGCTGCAGATTTCCTTGGGAATGGCCAAGAGCTTGGAAGCACAGGGAGGCCTCCTTGGACCTGGGCAGCTGAAAAATGCTGCAAACACCTCTGGGGGAATCATGAACAGTTTTTGCTTTCTTAGTCTGGATAAAACATTTCCTCCAGAGCTGGATCTGCATCCCTCTGAGCCTGCAGTTAAAGCTTTGAGGTGTGGCAGTGAGGGACAGGTGAACACAAACATTGAATCTGTGCCTGCTCGACCCCTCTTAGCCCCAAGAGATTTGTAATGGAGAATAGATGGTGCAGCGTGGAATGGGTTTAAACAATCCTTTCTTCAAGGTGCTGGAGAATAATGATCATAGTTTATCTTATTCCAACCTGATTTCGTGCATTTCAGTTGAAATTTTCAAAGAGCCACATCCCCCCTGGACACATTTACACAATTTATGTGTAATTTTTGTAGTATTTTAACAACAAACCCCACCAGGGTGGATGTTGAGAGCTGTTCCACCAGTCCCAGGAGGAAGCTGGAAATACAACTGTGGATGGTGGAAGTTCTCCCCTTTCTGCTCCTGCTTCCCACCCTCTGCACCTGCACAGGTTGTTGGAAAAGCAGATGGAAGATCTGGAATGGGAATGGGCAGGGATGAGTCAGTTGGAGCCCTGAGAATTGTTCTGGTCGTTTTCCTCATTTTCATTCAAACAGAACGTGGTGGAATTGTAATTTCTTTCCATCTCTCCATCTCCAAACTGGATGGAGCTCCACGAAAAATGTGTTTGCAAAGGTGAATCTGGCTCTAGGGCAAAGAAGAAATGGCAAAATTTATGTGGTGAGTCCCCTTTGCAATAGGAAAGAATAGAAACAGGTTCCAAAAAAAGCACACAGGCACCTAATGAAGGTTTCTTAAAGACTTTTCCAATCATCTCAGGGAATTTCAGATCTCCTACTGAAAAGCACGTGGGAGCTGGACAACCCCAAATGCATCATGCCCTTGGAAACGGCATCAAAATGTGCAATTACAGACACCAGAACACCTTTGTGAACTCGGCTGGCTGTCTCAAACATTATTCCTGAGGTGATTTATTTAATCCTGTGTCACTCCTTGCTTGCCAGAGTAAACAACTCCCCAGGATTTTGCAAGGAGGCTGAAAACACCTCGAGTTGAGCCTTCCCTGTGTGCCTGGTGAATTTATTCCACCTTCCCTCGGATACCTGGCCCCCTTTTTTCTTCCCTCCAGCGCCCAGGCCCTTTCTGCAGCTCCTGTCAGCACTCCCAGCTGAACAGAATAATTTCCCCTGCCTGGCTGACAGCAGCTGTCATTAGGAAAATTGCAGGGCCAACTGTGACAGGATTCACACAATGGGGGAACTGGAGCTCGTGGCAGGCTCTGAGGAAGCCCAGGCTCCTCAGCACATCCTTGTCACTCGGAACACGAGCTCATCTCCTCCCCAGGAGAAGTTGGCAGATGAGAAGATTATTCCTGACAGATCTGAAGCAGCCCCCATGACATCCTCCAACAATAAAAATCTCTGCCAGGGGCTGGGGTGGGGAGAGAGGGGGAAATGGTCTAATTAAAAAAATAATAAAAATTGTGGTAAAAAAAAACAAAACAAAAAACCCCCAAAACAAAACAAAACAAACAAAAAAAAAAAAAAAAACCAAAAAAAAAACCAAAAAAAAAAAAAACGGGTGAGTGCTTCAATTGAAGGGTTCTCAGAGTTGGTGGCTCCTGGTTTGGAATTCATTCCTCATTCCCAGCTGTTCATGATCCAGGGATTTGCAGCCCTTTTCCTGCAGGATGTTCCTCAGGTTTGGAGGCTCCTTGGAGCTGGAGTTGGGTCCCTTCGTGCCCATCAGCAGGAGCTGTTTGGACATCAGGGTTTCATGGCAGCAACGTGCCTGGAATTGTCCTGGGATTGCCTGGAACTCTGGAATTGTCTGGAATTGTCCTGGGACTGCCAGGAATTCTGGAATTGTCTGGCATTGTCCTGGGATTGCCTGGAATTCTGGAATTCTCTGGCATTATTCTGGAATTCTCTGACATTGTTCTGGGACTGCCAGGAACTCTGGAATTCTCTGGCATTTTCCTAGAATTGCTGGACATTCTGGAATTCTCTAGCATTATTCTGGAATTGCCAGACATTCTGGAATTCTCTGGAATTATTCTGGGATTGCTGGATATTCTGGAATTCTCAGACATTATCCTGGGACTGTCTGGCACTCTGGAATTCTCTGGCATTATCGAATTCTCTGCCATTATTCTGGAATTGCCTGGCAATCTGGAATTGTCTGGCATTGTCCTGGGACTGCCAGGAAGTCTGGAATTCTCTGGCATTTTCCTAGAATTGCTGGACATTCTAGAATTCTCTGGCATTATCGAATTCTCTGCCATTATCCTGGAATTGCCTGGCACTCGAATTCTTTGGCATTATTCTGGAATTGCTGGACATTCTGGAATTCTCTGGCTTCTGGAATTCTCTGGCATTATCTGGGATTGCTGGAAATTCTGGAATTCTCAGATATTATCCTGGGACTGTCTGGCATTCTGGAATTCTCTGGCATTATTCTGGAATTGCTGGACAACCTGGAATTCTCTGGCACTCTGGAATTCTCTGACATTCTGGAATTTTCTGTCATTATCCTGGGATTCTCTGCCATTATCCTGGGACTGCCTGGCACTCTGGAATTCTCTGGCATTCTGGAATTCTCTGCCATTATTCTGGAATTGCTGGACATCCTGGAATTCTCAGGCATTCTGGAATTCTCAGGCATTTTGGAATTCTCTGCCATTATCCCAGGACTGTCTGGCACTCTGGAATTCTCTGGCATTCTGGAATTCTCTGTCACTCTGGAATCCTCAGGCATCCTGGAATTCTCTGGCATCCTGGAATTCTCTGGCATTCTGGAATTCTCTGTCATTATCCCAGGACTGTCTGGCACTCTGGAATTCTCTGTCACTCTGGAATTCTCTGTCACTCTGGAATTCTCTGGCACTCTGGAATCCTCAGGCATTCTGGAATCCTCAGACATTATCCCAGGACTATCTGGCACTCTGGAATTCTCAGGCATTCTGGAATTCTCAGGCATTTTGGAATTCTCTGCCATTATCCCAGGACTGTCTGGCACTCTGGAATTCTCTGGCATTCTGGAATTCTCTGTCACTCTGGAATCCTCAGGCACTCTGGGATTCTCTGCCATTATCCCGGGACTGGCTGGGCTGTGGCCATCCCTGGGGAAGGGGAGCCTTTCCTCTGGCAGGGGATGTGGCTGCAGGGCTTGGAGGGTGCTCAGGTGTTTCATCCCTTTGGGGGAGGTGAATGTCACAAATCTTTCCTTCATTAATTGGGTTTAATGACAATTAGGGAGTTTGTCCTTGTGAGAAGAACCAAACCCCAGAGATTTCTGCCCTCCCTAATCTCAGATTTCCCAGCCTCAGGTGCACACAGGGCCCGAATCCAGGGAAGCAAGAGGCACAAAGGGCTGAAATGTCCTTGGCAGTATTTCCAGTATTTCCACTTTATCCTTTCCTGTGGCATCAGAGCTCTTCCAGCCCATCTTGAGCCCTGCTTCCCTTTCAGGGCTGGTTTTTCTCACTCTTTAATCTTCAAGAGGGATAAAATCCCATTTTTCCTGACTGTGCTCCTGCTGGGGAAGGAAGAACCTTTTGGAAACGTGGCAGGGATTTGTGCCTTGTCTGGAGTCTAAGAAATCCAGAATTCCCTTTCCTTGTTTTATTGCCATGCCTGGATCATCCTCCTCAAAGTGGCACAAGAAATCATTAAGGGATGTAAAAACTGAGGGTGCTGCATCTTGGATTCTGGTTTTGTTGTTTCAGAGCTTCTAGGGAAAAAAAAAAAAAAAAAAAGATTATAAATGTTCCAAGCTGTGTAAATCCAGAGTGTCCAATCAGTGTCCTTTGGGATCCAGAGCTCGTTTTGACATCCCCAAAATGCTGAAGGAGAAAAGGCTCCACATTTAAAACCCTTCAGTTGCAGCTCCTGAAATCCTGAAATGCTGCTGCAATTCATGGAATCCTGGAGTGGGTTGGGTGGGAAGGGACCTGAAATCCCACCCAGAGCCACCCCTGCCATGGCAGGGACACCTCTCACTGTCCCAGGGTTAGTGTTGAAACACAAAAAATGCCCCAAAATGCCCTAAAAAAACCCTGAGGAAAACAATCAGCAAAAAAAAAAATAAACTGGAAAACCATCAGCAGAAGTTCCAGCCGTGCTTCCATCCCTGCCTGACCCACAGCAGCTCCAGGAACTTTTTCCCTTCCCTAAATCCCTGGGAGGACTCTGCTTTTATCGGGCACTGCTGACCTGAACCTGGCAGGTTGTGTTTTACACCACACACTTGAAATAAAAAAAAAAAGATGGAAAATATCCCAAGCCTGGCTCCTCCAAGCCATCACTGCACAGTGGGAAGGAGCACACGTGTCCTAGGGAAGAGTTTTCTGTCACAACGTGCAATTTCATTAAAACTTCAAGCATTTCATGGAAAACATTTCTCTGCTGGCAGAGCAACTTTATAATTCAAAACATCTTGTTCGAGGATTCCCACTTCATTCTGAGAATATTCTGATATTTGGTGCTGTTGAGATGGAATAATTTTGTTTTACCATTTACAGTGAATTCATTCAGTGTTTATCTCCAGTGAACACATCACTCTGATTATGTGGGGGGTTTATTTTTGAACGTTTACCCCACAAAACAGATTTGGTTTGTGTTTGGTTGAAAGGGATGACAAAGCCCCTCGTTCCAGCCCTTCCTTGAAACACACACCCACATCCTGCAGGGAATTCCAGCCCCTGTGCTGCTTGTTCCCAGTTTTTGGGGATGCAGGTGGGGATTTTGGGTCGGTCTGGGCTGTGCTGGAGCCACAAAAACCAGGGAATTAAAGGAATTAAAGGAATTAAAGGCTTGCACAGACAGGACAAAGCAGAGTCAACAGAAGTGTGTCACTCCAGCTTGGCAGCAGTGCAAGCCCGGGGTCCTTCTAAAACAGGAATTAGTGCAATGGAACCAGTCTGGGTGTTTATTTTAGACCAGTTAGAACCAGCATCAAGCTGGTGGGATCCTGTGGGAGCAGCTGATCGGGGCTGAGCCAGGCTGGGAGAGCTGGGGGGGATCACCTGGAGAGGAAAAGGATCCAGGGAGAGCTCAGAGCCTTTTCCAGGGTCCAAAGAGACTCCAGGAGGGCTGGAGAGGGGCTGGGGACAAGGGATGGAGGGACAGGACACAGGGAATGGCTTCCAAGTTATGGAGACCGGGATCTGAATGGGATATTGGGAAGGAATTCCTGGCTGGGATGGAATTCCCAGATTTGCTGTGGCTGCCCCTGGATCCCTGGAAGTGTCCCAGGCCAGGCTGGAGCCCCCTGGGACAGTGGGAGGGGTCCCTGCCATGGCAGGGGTGGCTCTGATGGGATTTCAGCTCCTTCCAACCCAAACCATTCTACATTTCTATGCCAATTCTCATCCTCCAAAAATGTTCTTAATGTATCCATTCTTTTTCTCAACGTTATTCAGGTTTTCTTTTTCTTTTTTTTTTTTTTTTTTTTTTTTAAGAATAATTCATATTCAGTGCAGAATGGTTACAAAGTGCAAAACTCATCAATTATTCAGGTTATTTATGCAGATTTTAAAGTCAGAGACATTATGTGGCTTTCTCTCTTTTAAGAGAAATTGAAAAGAGATTTAAGGGGAGAGGAACATTTTCCTGAGCTGAGGTTGGAGTTCAGCTCTTTGGGATTGTTCTGTGTGCTTGAATTGTTTGGGTTTGCTGTGTGTTTTCCAACCCCCCTTAGAGAAGTCAATAATGAGGTGACTCAAACAATCAGGCAGAGCTGGAAGAGCACCAAAACCCACAGGATTTGGATAATTCCTGGTGTCTGACCCCGTGGGCTGAGCACAAAACAGGGACACAGCAGCCACCAGTTGAATTCCCAGCTTGGATTTTCCCTGAAATGATTTTACCCTCTCCTCTTTATTTCCTTGCAAACCATTATTATTATTATTATTATTATTATTATTATTATTATTATTATTATTATTATTATTATTATTACAATTGTTATTATTATTACAATTGCTATTATTACTAACGATAATTTCCCATTGTAGAGGTGTTAATTGAGTTAATTTAACCAGCATTCAATCAGCTGATGCTGATATTTGGATCCAATATTGATCAGGGCCCAACCATTCCCTCCTGGCAGGTTCTGCCTCCCAGTTTGTGTCCAAACCCCTGCACTGGGCAGAGATCAGCCCTGGCTGGGATCCTGCTGGGAAACTTTTCTGTATTCCAGCCCTTCAGGTGAGAAACCCCAGGTATCAGAGGCACAGACCCCTCTGTTGGTGTTTTTTAGGGCCAGAGCCTGGCTGGGGACAGGTGAAGCAAAGAATAAATCAGTGAGTAGGGTGACAGGGACAGGAAACCCTTCCCTTCTCCCAGAATGATAAATCGGCAGCTGAAGGAACAATTCCTGAGGCTGGGAGTGCTGAGGGGGACTGTTCATTATCCAGCTGCTCTGGCCTTGAAGTGATTAAGATCCCATTCTGTATCGAGCAACTGGAATTGCTCTGCCTTGGATAATTGTGTTTGTTTCTCCCTGTTAAATTTACAGGCTCTTTTATGCCTTCTCCCCATGTGCTGGCGGATTTTCCAGGGCAATTTGCAAAAATAACCCTGATTGCTCTTTCAAGCCCCTTTTCAACATGCTGTCTGCAAAGGGAAACCTGATAAAAACCAACTCCAAAACGGCATTTGGAGCTGACAGCTCGTGGTGCTGCTCTCCCACATCCGTGTGGTTCCTGTCCTCTGCAGTGGGATCATTAGCTTGGAAAAATCTCTTTGTCCTCAACATTTGTGCTTGTGCATGACCAAAAGGTGCCTCGATCACTTTATAGAGTGGCAATTTGCTAAACAATGCAAAAACACTCGCATTTATTTGTAAACAACACCCAATGCCTGTCTGTGGATTTAACAGCAGCAATGGCTGCACATCCCTGCCCATCCCAAGGGAAAATTCCCAGTGGGAAAAGCTGCTCAGGATTGCTCTGGCAGTGCCCTTGGCCCTGGGAATGATGGACAGAGCTGCTCAGGCTGGATGGGCTTTGGTTTCATTTCTGTGCATGATTTATTCTGGGCCCTGCAGCATCCAAGGGATCCCAGAGTTTCATTCTGGCAGCCTGGGAATTTCCTGTGTGGATGGTCCAAGGAGGTTTGGGGGCAGAAGGGAGGTAGGGGATGAAATCAGGGAATGAAAACGTGGCAGGAAAATCAAATAGAGTCAGAGTTTTGTATAATTTAGAGCTTTGGTGGAGGCAGAAAGGAGCTTCAGGAAGCTCCACCACCCATCACAGCCAGAGCTGGGCATTGGATTCTTTAAAATCAGCCTCCAGTGCTTCCCTGGAGGGGTTGTGCCCCATCCCTGGAAGTGTCCAAGGCCAGGCTGGAGCAATCTGGGACAGTGAAAGGTGCCCTGCCCATGGCAGGGGTGGCACTGGATGATTCTCATATCCCATCCAAACCATCCCATGATTCTACGATTTAATTATAATATTTGCATGTTTCTTCTGGGTTTTTTTGTTTGTTTTTTTTTAATTCTGTGTGTATATTGTGGGGTTTTTTTGCTTGTTGATTTTTAACCAGATCACATTTAGTGACCCACAGATGTCACTTTCCCCTTTTCTGCCCCTTTTCCTTCCCCTTTCCAGCCCAATCCTCCCTTTTGGTTTATTTTTTCCCCTTTTTTTAGCAGACTAACTCTGGATATTCCCATTTTTGCTTCTGCTGGGCTGGCAGGGTAAGCCCAGCTCTGCAGCAGTTTGCAGGAGTGAACCCAGTGACAAGAAATCAATCTTGCTAATAAAATTAGCTGAGTTTCACTTACTCTTTCACACAACTGGAGACCAACTCATCCCCACGAAGGCAGTTTTATGGCCTGATGTTCTAATGGAGTGTAAACCAGCATTAATTGTGTGGGGAGGGCCAGAGATTGGGAGCATAAATCCCCTAAACCTCTGCTGGGTCCCTGCACATCAACCACGTGGAGATTTGGGAAGGGAAAAGGAATTTTATCCTGCATTGTCAGTCAGCTCAGAGAGAAATTGGTGTAGTTGATGCCTTTAAATTTCAGATTTTGTATATTTCAAACCCTGTTCTGTATTAGTGTATAACTCTAAACTCCATAGAAAGTGTCAGCTACTTTAGTCTTTAGTTAGCAAGTTAGTTTAACTTACTTAATTAGCTACTTAATTAGTCTACACTGTGATTTTGGTCACACAAAACAATCCCTCTAGGCCTGAAATTCAAGGACACTCCATTGCCTCAGGCCCCAAAAAGTACAGACAAAAGTGAGTTATGGGGGAGCAAACCCATAAATTCCTTCATTACCCAGAGCTGTAATTGGGGGATTAAATCCTGATATGTAAATGGACCAAACTTAAAATTGTCTGAAAAACTCGTGACCATTGTCCATTTTGGGGTGCAGCCCTTTGAAGAGGTTTTGCCTGCCCTTCATGTACCTGAAGGCCCTTGAAGAAATAAATCTGCTTTAATTCTTTTAACTTTCTCTGGCCTCTGTTTCTCGGTAAGCCTGACAAAGGTACCACAGTCAGTAAAAATATCCTGGAGGAGCAGAGTCCCCAACTCTGCAGCCTCAGCAATGTTGGTGTGTGGTCACTGCACAGAGAAAGGGCAGCAAGACCCAAAAAAGGCCAATTTATTGTACAGCCAGCCCGGATTTAAAGTGTGTCAGTGCAGCCAGGACAGCACAGGAGCTCATGGGACAATTGGGAAAAACATCCTTGGGACAGCACCTCAGGATGTGTCCCACGGGAAAGACACCAGGGGTTAATGTTGGTGATGAATTCCACTCTGTTTGTCACCGTGTTGTCACCCTGGGAGACTCCTCCCTAACTGAAGCTGCAGTCAGCTTGTCAGCCTGGGAATGGAGCTGAGAGTCAGGAGAAATCCAGAATTCCCAAGCTGGGATTCCCCAGCTCTGTCAATGTGTGTGTCCACAATGTGATTGCACTCAGTGCTCTGAGGTGTCTTTTCCAACCCTGATGATCCCCTGACATTTTGGGGCACTTGTGTTAATTGTGACCCTTGATCTGCTGGGGGATTTCGTTTATTATTTATTTATAGTTTTTTAACACTCTGGGCCTGCCTATATATGCAGACAGAGTCATCTCTTCGTGGTTTTCACAGAGCTGAGGGCTTGAGAGGCTTCAAAGGTTGGCAGAGGCTGCTCAGAGCAGCTGGGGCTGCCCCATCCCTGCCTGGGATTGGAGGCACTGAAGGGACAGAACAAGGGAGGGATGGCTTTAAGCTGAACCAGGGCAGGATTTGATGGGATATTGGGAAGGAATTCCTGGCTGGGATGGAATTCCCAGAGGAGCTGTGGCTGCCCCTGGATCCCTGGAAGTGTCCCAGGCCAGGCTGGAGCCCCCTGGGACAGTGGGAGGGGTCCCTGCCATGGCAGGGGTGGCTCTGATGGGATTTCAGGTCCCTTCCAAGCCAAAGGAATTCAGGATTCCATGTGCTGGTTTCAATGGGATTTGGGGAAGAAATCTGGGATGTCCCTGGATCCCTGTTCCAGGCCCAGCTGGAGCAGCCTGGGACAGTGGGAGGGGTCCCTGCCATGGCAGTGGTGGCTCTGGATCATCTTTAAAATCTTTTCCATCCCAAACCCTTCAGGGATTCCAGTCCCTGCAGTGCCAGCAGGGAATGTGGTTTTGGGTAAGAACATCCTGTCCTGGGAGTCAGGCTGTGCAGGTGAGGAAGGAGAGGTGATTCCTGCCTGGTTTATTGGTTGTTTAAAAGATCTGCATTTAAAATCTGTTTTAAAAGAGATCTGTAAAATCTGTTAAAAAAAAAAAAAAAAAAAAAAAAAGAAGATGTGTTTTAAAAGAGATCTGTAAAATCTGTTTAAAAAAATCTGTTTTAAAAGAGCTCTGTAAAATCTGTTTTAAAAAAAGATCTGTTTTAAAAGAACAAGAGCAATACTGGGCTCCTTTTCACCCTTTCCCTGGAGGGGTGTAAAGCTGGAGGATTTATTGCTCCTGCTGTGATTTATGGGATACAGGGAATGGGGTGATGGCCTCACTTTAGTGCTGACATTGAAAAATCCTCCTGGGCACTCAAACCAGCTCTGACAACTCTTCCCCCCTCCATAAAATAATCCTGAGGCTCAGTCCCACCATTGGACAGCACTGCTGGGTTTATATGGACAAGAAAGTCGAAAAAAAAAAGATATTTTTTGTGATTTTTCCATCATTTCTGATCTCAGATGGGCGAGTGCTTGGGCTGTTTCTGTGCTTGGTTTGTGCTCCTGACCTGTGTTTATCAAATCCTGCTTCTTCCAGCTTCTCCTCCGTGCATTTCCCAGTTTTTCCAGTTGCTGTCACGTCTCAGTGTGGGGGCTGATGGCTGAGCAATTCTTTTTATTCTCCCTCGCACATCCTTGGAGGTTTTGTGTGAGTTCTATGTGTTTGTGTTTATTTTCTCTCTCCCAGAGCTCTAGCTTTGTTTAGGCTGACTCTCCCTTCTTGGGGGGGGGTAAAAAATACCAAATAAATTCCAAAATAAATCCAAGATTTTGGACCCATTTAAACGCGTTTTTCTCATTAAAAACCTGTTTTATTTCAGGAGTAAACCTGAATTTTATTTCTCTTGTCTGCACACTTTGCTTCTGACTGGTCAGTGCCTGGCATTAAATTTTTTACTCACTGGGCTCCCTTTTCCTGGGGAGTTTATGGACACAAGGGAATAACGTGGGAGGAAGAAAATCCTGATTTTCTTCTTTTTTTACAGTTTAGCTGCCAGGGCTGGCAGCATCCCTGTGAGCCAGGCATGGAGTGGGTGCGTTCTGGGGCCAGCCAAGCATTTTCCACATCATCTTTTTTGTTATTTGGGATGGTTTTTTGTTACTTTCTGATGCGTTTTGACGTGTCCTGATGTCACAGAAAGCTCAGGTTGCAAATCGCTGCTCTGGGGCAATAAAATGATGACTCGAATGAGTTCTGGGCAAATCTTTGAAGGGTTTAGGGGAGGGAAATTTGGCTAAAACCCCAATTAAATCACGGGAGGGATAAAGCAGGGGGTGGCTATTTTAAATACGCTCAGTTTTGCCTCTGGCTGTGTCAGGATTGCTGTCACTTGTTGGCCAATGTAAGATTTTAATGGTTAAACTCTGTCCGTGGGGACAGGAACGAGCTCCTTCAATCAAGAGGGTAATTAATTCTCCTGACAAGCCCTGCAAGTTCTCCATTGAGATTTTAGCCCTCGCAGAGATGGGATTTGACAGTTTGCATTTGCCTTCTCCCACCCCACCCCTGCAAAGCCAGGACTTGCTAAGTCGGACTTAACAAATCCCAGAACACCCCGGAATGAGATTGGGCTTTAATGTGCAATAAAAAAACTTTGGGAACGACCCCTTCAAACGCTTCCAGAGGTTGGAAACTCATCTATAAAAATCCACTTTATGCCTAAAGTTCCCAAATCTTATTGGGAGAGGTCGTTTATTCCAAACCCTGTCATCAAAGCTCCGGGGCCAAGGAAATTGCAGGAGGGTTTGGATGTTTAAATTTGCAGCTGGAAGCAGAGGGAGACAGGGAAGCCCTGCACAGGAGCTGCACTGTGGGGCCTCTGCTCCTCCTCTCTGCTCCCTGCATGCCTTTGCAGCTCCGTGGTTTTCCTTTTTTTTTCCTGTAAGAAATCCTAAAACAATGTTGGTGGTGGGTGCTTTGCAGATTTTTTCCCCTCTGGAAAACCACCCACCCAACAGACCCACAGTGCTCAGGTGTGTCCAAAGGCTTTTCAGGCTGAATATTTCTGATTTCTCTGATTTTTTTATGAATAGTTCCCCTTGAGCCAAAATAATTCACTGATGAATAAATTCGTGTGAAAATTGAGACTGAGAAATCTGAAAGTTTTGTTTCTGGTTCTCTTTTAACTTCTGGGGAATTCCTGATATTCTGTGTGCTCAATGGAGCCAGGCTGGGAGAGCTGGGAATGTTCACCTGGAGAAGGGAAAGCTCCAGGGAGAGCTCAGAGCCCCTTCCAGGACCTAAAGGGGCTCCAGGAGAGCTGGAGAGGGGCTGGGGACCAGGGATGGAGGGACAGGACACAGGGAATGGCTTCAAACTGGGAAAGGGGAGATTGAAATGGGATTTTGGGATGGAATGAGGGTGGGGAGGGGCTGGGATGGAATTCCCAGATTTGCTGTGGCTGCTCCTGGATCCCTGGAAGTGTCCCAGGCCAGGCTGGGATAATCTGGGACAGTGGGAGGGGTCCCTGCCATGGCAGGGGTGGGATGGGATGAATTTAGGGTTTCCTCCCTCCCAAACCATTCCAGAATTCTTTGATTTGATTTTCCCATCTCTCTGTGGGTGCTGCAGGAACAGCCCTGGGCTCTGGGAATTTTCTGAGCAGGAGGGACAGGACACAGGGAATGGCTTCAAACTGACAGAGGGCAGGGATGGATGGGATATTGGGAAGGAATTCCTGGCTGGGATGGAATTCCCAGATTTGCTGTGGCTGCCCCTGGATCCCTGGCAGTGTCCCAGGCCAGGCTGGAGCTCCCTGGGACAGTGGGAGGGGTCCCTGCCATGGCAGGGGTGGCTCTGGGTGGGATTTCAGGTCCCTTCTCACCCAAACCATTCCAGGGTTCTGTGATTCCAAGTGCAGCTGAAGGAAGGTGATGTCTGAGCCATGAGTTTGTTCAGGAACATTTTCTTCAGAACCCTGTGCCAGTTGTGCTCTGAGGGAGGATG
This sequence comes from Sturnus vulgaris, assembly GCF_052056855.1. NCBI lineage: Eukaryota > Metazoa > Chordata > Aves > Passeriformes > Sturnidae > Sturnus > Sturnus vulgaris. Next base: position 3,467,353 of record NC_142270.1, on the reverse strand, counting down.
GGATGTGCAAACGAGGGGGAAATTCATCATCCCCACGTGCCTGGTCCCTGAATTCCAGCCCTGTGCCCCCAGCACAGAGGGCACCTGGGGGTCAGGCTGGGAATGGCTTTTGGAATTTGCCAGGTCACTTTTAACTTTCAGTGCAGGAAATGTCAGTGCCAGAGAGCAAAGCACGGTTGGGGAAAGTAAATATGGACAAGAAATGTGTGAACTTCTCCCCTCCAGTGCCATCCTCTGACAGCTCAGATTTATCGGTGCCTTTATTGTCACTTTTCATTCCCTTTGCTGCCTCCCCCACACCCTGCTCAGTAACTCTGCACTCATCACAGCAAAGTGACTCAGGATCAGTTAATATTAATTTTAATATTAATATTGCCATTTTACTGCCTGGCACGCTTTCCATATGGAGACAACAATCCTTTCTTTTCCTTATTCCTCTTCTGTCCCTTTTTATTCTACACTCGTGGCCCTTTAATATTTGATTTTTAAGGGAATAAATTACATGTGACAATCCGTGTGTGGTGAATTCAGAAGGAAGGAGCTCCGTCTTCAGTGAGGGACTCTGAAATTTAGAATCCCAGAATCCCAGAACACTTCGAGCTGGGAGAAACCTCAAAACCATCTTGTCCCTTTCCATGCCACGGGCAGGGACACATTCCCCACCCCATCAGTTTAACTTCGGGAGATCAAATGTGATGATTTTGAGAGAGGAGCAGAGTTTTGGGAGTGGGCAGGATGAGTCAATGCCTGAGCGCCCAGGAGGGGGGTCTGGGGGGCTCGAGTGCCTTTCAGCGATGTGTGAGAGGAGCTGCTGGGGATCACACGCAGCTGATTCAGGGAATTTCACACCCTGTGAGCACCAGTAGCTGCTGGGTGCAAGGCTGGCAGTGCTGGGGGTGTTCAGCTCCCTCACTCTGGAATTTCACTGCTGTGATAGCAGGGATGCTGGAATCCTGGAGTGGTTTGGGTTGGGAGGAGCTGAAATCCCACCCAGAGCCACCCCTGCCATGGCAGGGACACCTCCCACTGTCCCAGATTATCCCAGCCTGGCCTGGGACACTTCCAGGGATCCAGGGGCAGCCACAGCAAATCTGGGAATTCCATCCCAGCCAGGAATTCCTTCCCAATATCCCATCTAAACCTGCCCATGGGATCTTGGATTGGAGGGGACCTCCAAGTCCATCCAGTCCCCCCATGGGCAGGGACACCTTCCACTATCCCAGGCTGCTCCAGCTGGGCCTGGAACAGGGATCCAGGGACATCCCAGATTTCTTCCCCAAATCCCATTGAAACCAGCACATGGAATCCTGAATTCCTTTGGCTTGGAAGGGACCTGAAATCCCATCAGAGCCACCCCTGCCATGGCAGGGACCCCTCCCACTGTCCCAGGGGGCTCCAGCCTGGCCTGGGACACTTCCAGGGATCCAGGGGCAGCCACAGCTCCTCTGGACAAACACCACAGTCCTGTGGGTTGAGGGGTTGCTGGGAATTCCAACAAAAATAGATTTAGACAAAGAGAATTACGTCTCAGCGATATTAATTGATGATTTTTCCCTCTCAGTGAGGCCTTGGAGCACAAGGTACAACCTCACACCTTTGGCTGGAGATTCAGTTTCAGTCAGGTCCTGCTGTGGCTCCTCTCTCAGGTCATCCAGGATGATTCTTGGAATAGCAGGGAATGAGATGAGGTGCAGGCTGTGATTTTCTTGTCCTGCAGATGAATTCTTAGTTTCTTGAATTCTCACCAATCAAATGGTGAATATATTCTTAGATCAATTCCAGACCCCAGTCCATGTCTCAGGGACACTTTGCCACTTTTTCAGGGGGTAAAAACAAAATTTATAATTAACCAGCCAGTGTGGACACCTGCTGGAATTCCACATCCTTTAGGAGAAAAGCTCTGTCTGTAGTTTGCTGTTGTTCAGGCTGCAGATAAATCAGTAGAAATTGCCTAGATTTACATGGGATTTGTGGGTATCAGGGTGTTATGTACATAAAATTGGAATCTGTGCTGGTGTTCTCAGTTTCTGTGTTCTCTGTTCCTGGAAACATTCGAAATCTTTTGTCTACAAGGGCTGAAACAAGTCCAGAGCTCTTTTGCTGAAAGGAGCAGGTGTTGTCTTGCTCTCCTGTTAGAAACAAATTAAATTAGAAACAGCAGCGTTTTCCTAGGAGAGAAATTCCATTTTCTGGGGGCAGCTCTGGCACTGGGATGCTGGGATGTGCTTCCATGCATTCCCTGGTCTGGTTTTTGCCTCTTGGCTCACATTTGCGTGGGGAATGTCAGCTCTGGGTCAAGGAATCAGCTCAGTGCCCTGTCCACGTCGTTTCCACAGATGCTGGTGGCAAGGGCAGGGTGAGAAATGCATTGAAGGAGCAGGGCAGGGGTTCTGCTGGAAGTGCTGAGCTGGATTCCTGGCCATGACTGATGGAAACACATTTCACCTGCAGGAAGCCTTCACTGCCACGCTGCTGACTCAAAGTGCTCGGTCACAAAGTGAGGCCAACAACAATCAGCTTATTCATAAGTTAAATATTCCCTGGAGCCATAAATCTCTGCAGGTTAAAGCACCCGAGTTCCTCACACAAGACAGGTTTGAAATTCTCCCTGGCACCAGCGGATGGAGTTTGATGGAGAGGTCACTTGTCAGGATTGGGGATTGTTCTGAAGTGAGCAGGTGTTTTATCACGGAGATTTGCTCTGCACTCCTGATTTACATCCAGAGCTGGGGTGGGAATGGGCAGGATGGGAGGGGAGGCAGCTGGGGAGGAGCAATGGAAAGAAAATGTTGAAGGAATTGGGCAGGGAAGGGCCAGAGATGGTGCAGAGTTAAGGAGGCTGTGTCAGCTCTGTTAAATTCTGAGTTAAACTCAGTTCTATTCCCTCTGTCAGCTCAGGCCTTGGTGCTCAGGGAGCCAGAGGAAAATCCAGCAGTGACACTGAGGTTCTGTCCTGTCCTGTCCTGTCCTGTCCCCAACATTCAGCACCTCACCCTGTCCATCAGGGCTGGCTCTGGAGCTCCACCAGACCAGGAGCTCCACCAGATTTTGGAGCTCCACCAGACCAGGAGCTCCACCAGCCTCAGGAGCTCCACCAGCCTCTGGAGCTTCCAGCTGTGCCCCCTCATTAGCAGGATCCCAGATTTCGTGGAATCTCCACACCCAGATTTTCAGGGCCAGCATTTCCCAAGGCTGTTGTTCCCACACCCCTTTTCAAGCAATCTCTGCTCTCTGTGTATGAGACACCCCAAAATCCCGGGGTCAAATCTTCTCTCAGGTTTGCATCGAGAAAATCAAGGCCTGGACTGATCCCCCAGCATTTCAGCTTTTGTGTTTTCCATCCATCTGTAACCCTGCAGCTCTTTAGTGTGTAACTCCAAACTCCACACCCAGTGTGAGCTGCTGCTCTCCCAGTTTGGGCACACACAACAATTCCTCTCCAGGCTGGCAATCAAGGAGCCCTCACTGCCCCAGGCCCCAGAGATGGAAACAAAAGGGAGCTGGGGGAGCAAACCTGGGCTGAATGACTTCATTACCTGGACCTGTAAATTTGAAGATTTTGAAGCTGTAATTTTGAAGATTCCCATTTGTAATTGGAAGATTAAACCCCAATATGCAAATGGACCAAACTGATAAAAGTGTGAAACCCTGTGACCCATTGTCCATTTTTGGGTGTAACCCCTGGGGGAGCTTTGTCTGCCCTAAATGTACCTGAATACCTTCAATAAATAGAATTTATTTTTATTCCCTTAATTTTATTTGGCCTCTGTTTTTTGGTAGCCCAAAAGGCATCAGGACGAGCCCTGCTGTTCCCACAGTTCCCATTCCCCACCCTCTCTCTGGTTTTCCCCAGGGCACAGCAGCAGCAGCAGAACTTTCTTCCTGGCTGATATCTCCAGCTCTTCTCCATGAGCATCGTCCAAAACTATTCCCACTTCTGTGGATTGTTTCTATTCCCCAGTGGCAGATTCCCTCCGCAGAGTTTTTAATGTAAAGAATCAGATGATTAAATATTTGACAAGTGCATTCAGCACTGAAATACTAATAAATTGCATTATCTCTGGGGGCAGAGGGTTATTTTTTTTTGTCATTTTAACAGCAGAATAATGATGCTTTTGCAAGGTTACAGTTTCGCTGCCTGTAAGAGCAAGCGAGTCTTCCTTTCTTTTCAATAAGATTTTAATATAATTTGCAACCATTGTTAACTTGTCATATTCCTCCCTCCCCCCCCCAAAAAAAAAAAAAAATCCAGTCCTTTAAAAACTCAATGTCTGCATATGAGCTTCATGCTTTTAAAACTTGATTTTCTGTCATTGAGCAGAGGTGAATTCCAGATTCATTATGGCAAGAAAAAGACATCTTTAAATTGGTACTGAAGGAATTTCTGGTCCCACTCTTCAGTTTCTGACAGGACTCAGCTTATTTTGAATTCCAAATATGAATCTCCTCTCTGTGACAGGTGGCAGGTTGGTGTATGGATGTCTTGGTCAGGGTTTTGGAATTTTCCAAAATTTCCCCTGCTGATTATTCCAGTTCCCCAGGCCGAGAGATGTTCCCAGGAGCAGGAAATCTTTGGATGATTTAGGAACTTTATCCTTCCTACAAGTGCCTCCACCCTGTATTTTTGTTTTTTTTTTCCCTTGGCTAATCAGTTTGGGATGGGGAGGCAATATTTAAACGAGCAGAAAATCATTAGATGATTTACAAAACACTGGAACCCTGCGACAAGACCGTGAGGCTTCTTTTGGAGTAGAAAATGATTTAATTATTGCTCGCCCTTCCAAACATTCGTCTTGGTAAAAATTAAAATGATTTTGCCAGGCAGAAAATTGGGCCCCGTGTTAATATTTGCTGTAAATGAACAAATGGCAGAGCATCAGTGGGTTCCTCTGCTGGGCTGAAAAAAAATGAAATATCTTCTGGGGTCTCCCTAATGCACAGCAGTTTTCCAAGGCTAATCAGGACATTCTCTAAGCCTGCCTGGGCTTTATATTTTAATTTAGGCACGGCTGTGTCTGTGTCTGGTGGAATTATCGTCCCTTTCCCTCCTCTTTTGGCACCGAAGTTGTTGTAATGTTTGTATCAGGGTCAGGGAGGTGTTGCCGTGGTGGTTGATGTCACCACAGAGGTGACACTGTTGGTGCTGTCCCCTGTTTTCCTCAGCACCTGGGCGCTGCTTTGGCTTTTCCTGGCTGTTTTCCTGGCATTTGGTGCTGCTTTACTGCTACGGGGATGTGAAAGCCACGCTCCTTTACCACAATTTTGTATTCAGGAACAACAGAGAGCAACAGCAGCAAACCCCCAGCTCCCTAAAAAACCAAACACCAGGCGCTTGTGCGTGAGGCATTAATGGGGTTTTTTTTGGTGGATTTTTTAATCATCAATTGCATCAGTTCAGTGGGGTCTGATCAGAAACTGATGGGTGATTTCTGCTCTGAACCTGTGGCACTTCACTTTGCTGCCAGCCATGGAATGTGCAGAATTCCCTAAGGACAGAATTTATCTGCCAGGGGCCGGGATAAAGGATCAGAAACCTTTTGCACCTCGTTTGATTTCCGTTTTTTTCCCTTGTCCAAGCTGGTGGTGTGGGATTGTCCCCTCGGTGGCCCCGAGTTCAGGCTGAGGACACTGGATAATCAGCTGGCTCACAGATTCCTTTTTGTGTGTTTGAAAAGCCAGAAGGAACCTCCAGATAATCCACTTTAGGCTCCTCTCCCCCTGAAATCTTTCCCTTGTTAACCCTGGATGGAGCACTCAGCTCTCTCAATTCTGACTTCTCACACCCCTGCATCCAATCAGTTATCCCTTGTTTTTTCCAAAAAAAAAAAGATAAAACCAAAATCAGTTATCCCTGGGTTTTTTTCCAAAAAAAAGATAAAATCGCTGGCTAAAGGTTGAATTAGGGACGCTCCATCAAAAATAACGTGTCCATGGAGTATTTCCATTGTATTTTCCCCCTCCCAGCCAGGGGAGGGGAGCAGGGGGAGACAGGAGGGGTTTCCAGCTGCCTGCACTGCTCTAATCCCCCCATTCCGGGTAATCCCTGGGAATGTTCAGTGAGGGAACGTGACAGACCCGGAGCACCCAGAGGAGAAAGCAAAAAAAAAAAAGGAAAAAGGAAAAAAAAAAAAAAAAAAGAAAAAAAAAGGGATTAAAGTGTGTGGTGGTCCCATATGGCTCCAGGCCTTGGGCTGGAATCCCCTTAAGGAGATGCAGCTGATCCCAGGGAGGAACATTAAAATAAATGGTTCCTGCTCCTTCTGACCCCAGCACTGCTGAAAAATGTTATCATATAAATAAATAGATTTGTGCTGCAGTAAAACCTGCTAAACTCGAGTTTTCAGGCTGAACCTGATGAGAGGAAAAGAGGGAGCCAGACCCCATGGAAAAAGGGAGGGAAACTTTAACCTTTGCAAGGCATCCAGTTTTAAACCAGGGATTTAAACTGCAAATTCCACACCCAGCTGCAATTTCGATTTCTGATTTAATGCCCCATCCCTGGAAGTGTTGGGAGGCCTTGGCATGGTGGGAGGTGTCCCTGCCTGGTGGAACCCTAAAGTTTTGATCTTTCTGTGCTTTCTGACACTGACCCTCAAAAGACTTGAGGCCTTGGAGAAAGCTTCCAAATTCGAGTGATAAAGTTAGAATTAATGGTGTGTAATTTGAATAAAAATGTGTGATATCACATAGTGAAAGGTTTGGGATTTGGGGTTTTAAAATGTAGGAATAGGTATGGGGCACTTCTCCCTTCTTGTTCCTTCTTCTTCTTGATTTTAAATAAATAGATTTTGGTTGGGTAGAAAATCCTGCAGTGAGGGTCACAAGTGTTTGGTCATTGGGTCAAAAATAATAATAAATGTATTAACAATAAAATAATAAATAATACAAATAATATAAATGTTAGCTTTTACTTGGATAGTTAGGCCTGAAAAGGCCTTGTAAGAAAGGAGATACATATCTATTTTATTGCTTTTAGCTTATTAGCCTAAAGTACTACAAAACTCATTCTTTATTCTTTATTCTTTGTTCTTTATTCTTTATTCTTTATTCTTTATTCTTTATTCTTTATTCTCACTTATTCTCTTATTCTTTAGATAAGAATTAATAAACAACCAAGTCCAAACACAAAAATCCTGTCTCTTGTGCTTGAATCCTATCTTTGAGTGAAAGCAAAAAAAAAAAAAAAGGCAAAAAACAAGAAACCAAAACAAAAAAAACCAAAACTAAACAAAAAACAAACCAACAAAACAAAATAAAACAAACAAAGAATTTAAAAAACCCCACTAATATGTGGTACCACTAATACCTGCCCATGGCAATGGTGGGACTGTGTGGGATTTAGGATTTAAGGTCCTTTTCCGCCCAAAACATTCCAGAATTCTGGGATTCCAAATAGTTTGGGGCTCCCAGGGGATCCCCCAAAAAGGAGAGAACCTCTGCTCTGAGCTGGGTGTGGAGTTTGGGGCTCCCCAGGGATCCCCAAAAAGGACACAGCCCCTGCTCTGAGCTGGGTGTGGAGTTTGGGGCACCCCAGGGATCCCCCAAAAAGGACACAGCCCCTGCTCTGAGCTGGGTGTGGAGTTTGGGGCACCCCAGGGATCCCCAAAAAGGAGAGAACCCCTGCTCTGAGCTGGGTGTGGAGTTTGGGGCACCCCAGGGATCCCCAAAAAGGACACAGCCCCTGCTCTGAGCTGGGTGTGGAGTTTGGGGCACCCCAGGGATCCCCAAAAAGGACACAGCCCCTGCTCTGAGCTGGGTGTGGAGTTTGGGGCACCCCAGGGATCCCCCAAAAGGACACAGCCCCTGCTCTGAGCTGGGTGTGGAGTTTGGGGCCAGCAGCTCAGGGCTGACAGCTCAGCTCTGTCTCTCTGTGTTTTTCCCCTTTCCACACAGAACAATATAATTTGTTGTCCTGAAGAGCTGGGGGGTGTGAATTGCTGCTTTGGTGGTGCAGTGAAGTCCGGGGTGACACTTGGAGCTGACACCCTCGTCCATGAGCTTGGAAATCAGGGAGCTGAGCGAAATCAGATATGGCAGATCCGAGATTGAGCACGGGAAGTGTCCTGACCCTGCAGAATTAAGCACAGCGTGTTGGACTCACAGGAGGCACCATTTCTGAGCTACTTCTCTTTACTTGAGAGTTTCATTCGGTGCTTTTGTGGTTTCTGTGGTGATCAGAGATCACCAAGCCTGGCTGCTGGGACTATTTACCCGTGTTCTCCACTCCTGTTATTTCCAGGCACCTTGACCTGAGCCTGACTGTTCTGACCCCAGGCAGGTGATGATGTGCCAGCAGCCAAGGACCTGGGGGAAGCAGAAAATCCAAACCTGAACCAGAAATGACTCCAAGGCCGGCTTGGACAGGGCTTGGAGCAGCCTGGCCTGGTGCAAAGTGTCCTTTCCCAGGCAGGGGGGTGGGATTGGGTGGGATTTAGGGTCCCTTCCGACCCAAAGCACTCCCTGACTGCAGTGGCAGTGGAGGGAAAGCAGCTGAGTGTTGGTGGTTTGCCCTTTTCCTCCATCTGTCTGTGTCTGAGCTCTGGAGTAGCCATCCCGTGGGGATGAATTCCACGTGTCCATGTCCTTCCCGAAGTTCCTGGGTTGTTTATTTTGTTCCCTTGTCACAACGATCACAGCAGCGCCTCTGCCGGGGCTCTGACAGCGACCACAGCACTGATAACAGACTATTTTAAGCTGCTCCTAACAAGAGCCTGTGAAACTGCAAGGTTGTGTGAAAGAGAGCGAGGGAGCTTCACGGAGCTGTGCAGTGAATTATTAACTGCTGCTTCTGGCCCAACGTGACAAATAAAATTCTCTTGCACAAAGATGCTCCGTTGTGTCAGGCGTTCATTCGGGGAGATGTCGAACAAATGGCTCCTGGATAAGCTCACAATCTTTCTTAATTTATCTGCCTGATCAGTGAACTTGAATGGAGGAAGAGCCACCAAACAAAATTAGCATTTGCCTTCTGTCATTAGCTGTGCTTTCTTAATAAAAGACTCGGATGCCCTGCTGATAGAAATGGATGAAATAGACGCATACAAATTTCAGATATATTTATTTCGTCTCCCTGAGAACATCACCAAAGCACGGTGAATCAGCTCCAGACGTGCAGAGCAGATCCTGTCTCTGTGCTGCCGGGGTTTGGCTCGCTCGGGGCTTTGTTTGGGTTGAAATGGAGATCTCTCTCCCTAGCACTGCTGGGATTCCCTCATTGCTTTCCTGGCAAACGCTCCTTGGTTTTGTCCACTCACAGCAATTAGTCAGGATGATCTGGGACAGCAAAGGGAGAGCAATTGGAAGCTGCAGGGGCTGAGTTTTAATTCTGCAAGGTGAGGATCAGAACCCAGAGAGAGGGAAGAGGAGGGACCAGGTCAGCCAAAAATCTGCCTGGGGTGGATCAGTGATTCCCAAAGAATCCCTGCCTGCAGGAATCTGCTCTGGCCGTGGGTAGGATGAGCAGTGAATGTTCATTCCTGCTCCGCCTTGGCTCCTGGAGTCCTGAGATTCTTGGCAGCAGGGAAGCAGCAGCACCTCTGACGTGATTGCAGAATTTATAGTTCCAGTGTTTATCCCGAGTTTTTTTTATTTATTTACAATCCGTGAAGGGTTTGGGGTGGAAGGGACCTTAAATCCCATCCAGTGCCACCCCTGCCATGGGCAGGGACATTTCCCACTGTCCCAGGGGGCTCTAAACCCTGTCTAGCCTGGCCTGGGGAAACTTTGCTGCCCTTGGCAGACTTTAACCCTTTAAACCGCTTTAGAAATGGGGTGCAACCCCACTTTTCCCTGGACACAGCCCTGTCACCTGTGCTGCTCATGCTGCCACAGCCTGTCAGGCCTGGAGGACTGTTTGGAGCAGCCACACACACACACACACACAAAAAAAAAAAAATCTTCAGAAACCCCAAATTTGGAGGCATTTTATCCCCCAGAGGCACGAGGCACCTCATCAGCATCGCTCCCTGTGCACACAGCTCCGGAGTTTCTTGCTCCAGACACGGCAGGCACGGGGATTTTTCAAACTCGTTTGGTGGATGAGAGGCTGGCAGGAGGAAGAAGATGAATGACTTCCCAGGGAGCAGAGCAGTCCTTGAGCTTGCGGAGGGAGACGGGGCTGGGATGAGCCGTAAAGGCCGGCGTTCCATCACCGTCACATCCCATTGTTCCCGTGCTCCCGGGGACAGAACGCAATTCCCGGCTCCGGAGCATCCGCATTGTTTGTAAGGAGTGGAATGAATTCAAAGCAGAGCGCGCCTTTGGCTTTTCGTGTTCAGACTGTCGCAGATTTCTTAATTATGGGGATTTGAAATCTGTTTTAAACTTTATTCTCCTCCGCGTTAGGGTTCCATAATAAAACTTGCAGGGTTTTAGGTACTGGCTTGGCATTGACGCTTTTTTCTATTCATTATCCTGAATTTCTGCTGGGATCTAACAGACAGACAAGGATTTGAGAGGGGGAAGGATAAAAGGTGATATTTTCAGTTGTGACTTATGGCCAAATCTGTAAACACTGAAGGATTTTGTGCTGAACAAAGGTATAAAATTGATTTCTAATGCAGAGACCTGAGGGTGAAAACACAGCCTGGGTGTGCCAGGGCAGTCTGCAGTGCCAAGGGAAGGGATCTGGCTCCAGAGATTCCAGGAGCAGCTCCCTGTGAGCAATGGTGTAGGAATTGTGGATGGTCGGGACAAACCCAGGAGCTCTCTGTATTCTGGTGTTGAAGTTTGCAGTTTATTTTGTAGGGCCTGGGTAAATACGAGGCCCTGCAGGGAACTGCAGCCACAGCTCAGAGCAGGACAGAGAGAGAGGGACAGAGCGAGAGGAAAAGAGTAAAATGGCAAGAGAGAAGAGTAAAAAGTGAAGAGAGAAGAGTAAAAAGTGAAGAGAGAAGAGAGAGATTTTCCCATTTACAATACATAAAATCTTCTATGTTGAATATTCTAATTTCCACTAACCAATTTAATACAAGATACAAATCCTCCAACATTTGCATGCAACCTATAGCAATCACTATATTACCATGTTTTACTGCTTTTCTCATCTCTAAATTTTATCTGGGACCCTTCCTGCCATGCCTAGGGAGGATGTCTGTTTGCTTCTTGGTATTCACAGCATTTAACATGATCTAAACCAAGGGGCCTTCAGCCACACAGTCGAAAATTGCTCTCATTTCTATTTCGTTTATATTTTTTGCTAGGCACTCGTATTTATAAGGTTTCCCTAACTCATCCTTCCCAACCCAATGGAATCCCCACGGTGTCCCCAGGGGCAGGGGGCTCCAGGTGAGGGCAGGACAGTGGGACCGAGGCTCAGGAGATTTAGGAGCCGTGAATTACAGGAAATGAGGATTGCCGCCCGGGAAGCGCCTGCGGGGCTGGGCTCCGGCAGGAGCTGCCGGCGGGGGCTGATCCCAGGAGATCCTGAGCCCGCACTCGGGAATGGGCTCGTGCACATTCTGCAGGACAGCTTTAGACCTGACTCAGATTTAGACCTCACTCAGCTTTAGACCTCACTCAGTTTACACCTGACTCAGATTTAGACCTCACTCAGCTTTAGACCTCACTCAGCTTTACACCTGACTCAGATTTAAACCTGACTCAGATTTAGACAGGTCCCAGCTTTAGACCTGTCCCAGCTTTAGACCTGATTCAGCTTTAGAAAGGACCCAGCTCTAGACCTCACTCAGCTTTAGACCTGACTCAGCTTTAGATTTGATTCTGCTTTAGACAGGTCCCAGCTTTACACCTGACTCAGCTTTAGACCTGACTCAGCTTTACACAGGTCTCAGCTTTAGACAAGACCTAGCTTTACACCTGACTCAGCCTTAGACAGGTCCCAGCTTTAGACCTGACTCAGCTTTAGCTTTGACTCAGCTTTAGACAGGTCCCAGCTTTAGACAGGTCCCAGCTCTAGACCTGACTCAGCTTTACACCTGACTCAGCTCTAGACAGGTCCCAGCTTTACACCTGACTCAGCTTTAGACAGGTCCCAGTTTTAGACAGGTCCCAGCTTTACACCTGACTCAGCTTTAGATTAGACTCAGCTTTAGACAGGTCCCAGATTTACACCTGACTCAGCTTTAGAAAGGTGCCAGCTCTAGACCTAACTCAGCTTTAGACCTGACTCAGCTTTAGGCAGGCCCCAGTTTTAGACAGGTCCCAGCTTTAGACAGGTCCTAGCTTTAGGCAGGTCCCAGTTTTAGACAGGTCCCAGCTTTAGACAGGTCTCAGCTTTAGACCTGACTCAGCTTTAGATTTGACTCAGCTTTAGGCAGGTCCCAGCTTTAGACAGGTCCCAGTTTTAGGCAGGTCCCAGCTTTAGGCAGGTCCCAGCTTTAGACAGGTCCCAGCTTTAGGCAGGTCCCAGTTTTAGACAGGTCCCAGCTTTAGACAGGTCTCAGCTTTAGACCTGACTCAGCTTTAGATTTGACTCAGCTTTAGGCAGGTCCCAGCTTTAGACAGGTCCCAGCTTTAGGCAGGTCCCAGTTTTAGACAGGTCCCAGCTTTTCTCCACTGCCAAAACCACGAGATTTCACTCTTTGTGGTTAAGCTCAGCCCTGAGTGACCAAAACCTGTTCCAGCTCCCCAAAATCCCATCTTTAGGTCGGCCTAAAGCACCAGTGCCAGCCGTGGCAGTTCCCGAGGGGTGAATTGGTGCCGGAGCCCCCCGAGGGTCGGTGCTGCCCTCCCTGCCTGGCTGCTCCTGGGTTTTGTCGCTGTTCCTGGCAGGTTTTACATAAATCCCCGGCAGCCTTTGGGTGTGAAAGGAGACGAGTCCGGGGATCAAACGGCTGAAAAGAATTGTCAGGAATGTCGGGAATGATACTTGGAGGGAGCGTGGGGAAAGTTCTGCATTCACACCCATCCCGAACTCCGGGTAATCTCCCCCCGAAGGAGTTCTGGTTGAAAATGCTGTGATTTTGGGGTTGTTTTTTCCACATTTCTCATTGGTTTTAGTTGTTGTGGAAAAGCTCTGGGAAATGATTTGGGTGTCACGTGTCACATAAGAGAGTTTGACGTGAGACAGGAACAAGGAAGGACGGCTGGAGAGTGGAATTTTTACATGAAATGATGAATTTTGGGGAGTTTCTCACATTTCTGAAGCTCAGAGTTCCACTGCTAAGCCCAGACGTGTGAACTGTGTGCTCGTGTTTGAACAGCCCAACCAGCAAAACTGGCCTTCAGGAAAAATAAAAATAAAAATTTAAATAAAAATTTAAATTAAAAAAATAAATAAAAAATTAAATTAAAATTTAAATAAAAATTTAAATTAAAATAAAAGTAAAAAAATAAAAATAAAAATTTAAGTAAAAAATTTAAATAAAAGTAAAAGTAAAAGTAAAAAATAAAAATTAACATTAAAAATAAAAATAAAAATTTAAATAAAAATAAAAATAGAAATATACATACAACTATAAATAGAAACATGAATATAAATATAAAAATACACATACACATACATACAAATATAAATATATAAGGAAATATAAATATATAGTTAAATAATTTAAAAATATATAAGTATAAATTATCAAAATCAGATTAAATGAGTGGAGGAAGGTGGTGGGTTGGTTTTCTGGACAAATGCAGCCCTGAAATTCATGATGGAAATGAAGTTTTCTGTGTTTTCCAAGCCATGGAATGGCTGGGCAGGCCTGCAGGATCAAACCTGGAGGAATGAACAGCATTCCAGGTCCATAGATACAAATATATTTATATTTTATATTTTATATTTATATTTATATTTATATTTATATTTATATTTATATTTATATTTATATTTATATTTATATTTATATTTATATTTATATTTATATTATTTTTATTTTTTATTTTTATTTTATTTTTAATTGTTATTTTTATTTCTATTTTTATTTTTATCTATTCATCCTCCAGGACAGGTTTCAGCCTCACTAAAACCAATGGAATTCTCTATTATTCCATTGAATTCCCTGGGAGAACTGACACAGAATCCAATGGGATTAAAGCACAAACCTGTCCAACCAAAGGGGACCCAATGGGAGCACAAAAAAACACCTTGGATCAGGAATTCTGAGGGTCTATTTCCCTTGGATCAGGAATTGTCAGGAATAGGAATTTCCAGGAATAGGAATTTCCAGGAATAGGAATTTCCAGGAATAGGAATTCTCAGGAATAGGAATTTTCAGGAATAGGAATTTTCAGGAATAGGAATTTTCAGGAATAGTAATTTTCAGGGCTTGCTTCCCTTGGATTGGGAATTTTCAGGACTTGTCTCCTTTGGATCAGGAATTTTCAGGTTTAGGAATTTTCAGGAAACAGGAATTTTCAGGACTTGTTTATCTTGGATTGGGGAGTTTCAGGATTTATTTATCTTGCATCAGGAATTTTCAGGAATAGGGATTTTCAGAAACGGGAATTTTCAGGATTAGGAATTTTCAGGAATAAGAATTTTCAGGGCTTGCTTCCCTTGGATTGGGAATTTTCAGGACTTGTTTCCTTTGGATCAGGAATTTTCAGAAACAGGAATTTTCAGGACTTGTTTATCTTGGATCAGGAATTTGCAGGAAACAGGGATTTTCAGGACTAGGAATTTTCAGGAATAAGAATTTTCAGGGTTTGTTTCCCTTGGATTGGGAATTTTCAGAAAGAGGAATTTTCAGCACTAGGAATTTTTAGAAATAGGAATTTTCAGGACTTTTTTATCTTGGATCAGGAATTTTCAGGACTTGTTTATCTTGGATTGGGCATTTTCAGGATTTATGTCCCTTGGATCAGGAATTTTCAGGGCTTGTTTCTGTTAGATCAGGAATTTTCAGGAATAGGAATTTTCAGCATTAGGAATTTTTAGGAATAGGAATTTTCAGGACTTGTTTATCTTGGATCAGGAATTTTCAGGACTTGTTTCCCTTGGAATAGGAATTTTCAGGATTAGGAATTTTCAGGAAAAGGAATTTTCAGGAATAGGAATTCTCAGGAATAGGAATTTTCAGGAAAAGGAATTTTTAGGAATAGGAATTTTCAGGAAACAGGAATTTTCAGGACTTGTTTCCTTTGGATCAGGAATTTCCAGGAATAGGAATTTTCCGGGCTTGTTCCCCTTGGATCAGGAATTTTCAGGACTTGTTTGCAGGCAGCTTCTGGGCTGCAGAAACCTGGGAGTGCAGAGCTTTTCGGGCTGCATTTCATGGTGTTCATCCCAGTTTTTATCTGGGAGCTGCTGTTGAGGGGCAGAGGAAAAAAGCAAATTTGTGATGCCCACAATGGAATTTTCTATTCATTGCAGTGGGGCTGGGTTAATAAACTGGAGCCAGGAGGTGACAGGGGACTGTGGCCCTGAGGAAGGTGTTTATGTGAGAAAATGTAAAATATTTCTCTTTTTTTTGTTGTTTTTTGGGTTTTTTTTGGGAATGAAATGAAGGCGTGGCCCCAGCGAGGTCCTTTATGGAGCAATAATGGGCACTGGCACTGCAGAGCTGAGTTGGAGTTGTTCTTCTGCCCACATGTCACCCCAAAATTGATATTCTGAATTATGTAACCACCTCCAAATTAACTCGGGGGAATATTTGTCTTGTACAGCAGCAGCTCGTCCGTGGATGGCAGAAGAAAATGTGTTTCCTCAATTTTCCTTGTTCAAAAGGGGGAAAATAAAAACCCCCACACACCTCCCTCTGCCCAAGAGCTGAGATCAGATTTAATTTCGAGCAGATACTTGAACTTTAATTATGAGCATTCATCCAGGACATTGCAGAGTGGGTCCTAATAATTAAGAGAAAATAATTAAAAATTAATAAAGGAAATACAGAAGACATTGTAGGCACCTTTCTTTCCTATACAATTAATAAACCTGCTTTGAATGACCTGAAAGAGGGGAATAATTATCTCAGCCAGGTAATTGCTGAGTGAAGTGAGGGAAAGGCAGTGGATTTGTCTACCTGGATTTTAGGATAGGAATGATTTCCATCCTTCTCCTGGAGCATTTCAAGATGGGTGAGAAGGCAAAGAGCACCTGGGTTGTGATTTTAGGAAAATAATTATTTCCATCCTTCTCCTGGAGCATTTCCAGGTGGGTGACAGGGCAAGGGACACCTGGGTTGTGATTTTAGGACAGGAATGATTTCCATCCTTCTCCTGGAGCATTTCTAGATGGGTGACAGGGCAAAGAGCACCTGGGTTGTGATTTTAGGACAGGAATTATTTCCCTCCTTCTCTTAGAGCATTTCCAGGTGGGTGACAAAGCAAGGGGTACCTGGGTTGTGATTTTAGGACAGGAATGATTTCCATCCTTCTCCTGGAGCATTTCCAGGTGGGTGACAGGGCAAGGGACACCTGGGTTGTGTCACCCCTGGTGTGGCCACAGGCCCAGGGCTGGTGGCTGGGGGGAATTTCTCTGTGGCACCTGCCTGATTCAAGCTGGTGACATGACAGAAAAACGCTGAGCCCTTTATTTCCTTCCTGTCTGGTGACTTCCCTTTATTTGTTCAAAATCCTGCACAGCACCTGGAATTCACTGATCCCAGTGCTCCATGCCACACTCCCAGACTGCAGGGATAATGACACTGAGCTGGATTGTTTCAAGAGAGGGACGTCAAAGACTCCTTAAAATGATCAATGGTGACTTTTAAGATTAAACTCTGGCTCTTTCCATCATTTCTGTGAGACATTTTAAGGATATTATCTTTCTGTCTGGTTTTACACCCCTGCAGCCAAGGTGTGACCTGGGGGCTCTTACAGGTGTTGAGGGATCCTCAGAGTTACTCAAATTCCTCAGAGTTACCCAAATGACTCCAATTTTCCTTGCTCAGAGCTACCCAAATGTTATTTATTTTAGCAGAAATGTGTCACCATCCCACCTGGTTCTTTGGGAGCTGATGCAAACATTGGTGTTGTCCTTGGCTGGAGCAGAGCTGGAGCTCTCAGAACATTATTTTGACCCAGTGCAAGTCTAGGAAAGCGAGGATTTCTAAAATATCAATGAAAAATGGGATTTTTCAATGCAGACTCTGCAGCTGTTCCCACACTGAGCCAATTCAGCCGTGGCTCTTCCATTCCTGAATTTCCACCAGACACAGAATTCACGAGTTCAGTACCCAAAACAATGTGACAACAGAGAAATCATCTTTGCTTTCTCTATAAAACATAAAACCAAATGCAAAATGGTTCCCTGTCCACGGCAGGGGGTTGGATCCAGATGAGCTTTAAGGTCCTTTCCAACCCAAACCATTCTGGATTTCAATTCCAAAGCCAGGCCCAGGTGTTGTGTGTCCATTGTGCAAAGTGAAGCCGTTTTTTTCTGTGCCTCCCATCTGCTGGAGGGAACCACAGCAGAACCTTTCCTCCTCCCAGCTGCCGGGATATTGAATTAATCGAATTAATTGAATTAATTGAATTAATTCAACCATTTGTGTCAATGTCCTGGCGAGTGGGGGGCCCTGTGGTGAATCCCAGCTGAGCTCCCCTCTCCAGAGGAGTGGACACAGGAATTTCCTGATGTCTCAGCTTCTCCTCCCCTCCCTTTGGCATCTCCAAAAACTCTGGAGAGCAAATTCAGCAAGAATTGGGAGCGTTGACAACCTGAAAGGCTACTTTGATAAATATATAAGATATATTCTTCCAAATGGGATAGTTAGGCATGGAAAAAAAAAACCAAACCTGCTACAAAATTCCCTGAGCTTTTTGCCTTTTATTTAGTGCAGCATGACCCTAAATCTGTATTTTTTTCATGGCAAATGAATTTGGATCCTCAGCAGTGCCCCCGGGTGAGCACAGAGCTTTGTTCTTCTCACTCCTGGCGTTCTGGGGGAGTTGCTGTTGGTTTTGATGTGGAAAATTCTGGCAAATTGTTTGCATCACCAAGCGAGGGTGGGTTTTTTTTTTTTAAAGACAATAAAAAGGAAATCTTTGCCACGCAGCACCTTCAGCTGTGGAGCTGCCTGGGAGATGAATGTTGTTATTCCTAATTAAGGTATTGAGAAACAACATGAAGTGGCTTGTCTGGGGTTGGCATTAAAAGCAAAAAGCCTGCAATAAAATCAGGAGATATTGAATTTGCATCCAGTGCCTTTCCAACAGCTCCTTCTGTTTATTTATTTCTTTTTAAGGGGGGGGTCTTTTGAGTATCTGTAAAAATCAGTTCATGTGGGGCTTAGTGGCACTGACATTGTGAGATAAAAATACACCTGGGCATGAACATTTGCAGATTTGGGCAGGTAAATCTGCCTGAGTCACCACAGGGGGATCCAAGGGCTGCTGTTCCTTGAGCTCTTCCCTTCATTTCACACTGGGGGAAATCTGAGCCTTGCTCCCCCTCAGTGCCAGGTCAGGGCTTTGGTTCAAAGGGAAAAAAAAATCTCTTGGCAATTCAGTGTTTTTATGTGCCAAGAATGATTTCCCTTAAAATATCCAGGCGTCCTCTTAATGCCTGATGGATGTTTTGGAGAAACAACTGGAATGGGATGAGCTGGGATAAAAAATTCTCCTGGCCTGGAGCTCCTGGGGATCCACTGGAATGTCTGTGCAGGGAAGGGATTCTGTAAAAGAATCAGGAAATAGCTTAATAGGGGAGGAATCCCACAGATTCCTTGGAGTGTGATCTGTATTTGCATTTCACAGCTCTGGAGGTGGCACAGAGCCTGACTTTGAGTGGCTGCAGCATCCTGGGGTCCCTCCTGAGGGACTGCAGCCTGCAATTAGTGCTGGCTCCTTGATGGAGGTTTCATGGGTTGGATTTTCCCCTCGTTTCTCCAGGTTCTGGCAGTGGAATCAATCCCAAAGGAGCACTTTGTTCACTGAGTCCCTGGGATGTATCCCAAGTTTAGGAAGTTTTTGGAAACCCTCAGATAAAAGCAGCACGTGGCCATGGTTAATTAGGGGATGGCAAGTTCTGCACAGGGTTTATGATCTGGGGAGGAATTCCTGGCTGGGATGGAATTCCCAGAGGAGCTGTGGCTGCCCCTGGATCCCTGGCAGTGTCCAAGACAGGGTTTGGAACACCCTGGCACAGTGGGAGGGGTCCCTGCCATGGCAGGGGTGGCTCTGATGGGATTTAAATCCCTTCCAACCCAAACCATTCCAGGATTTTATTATTGCTGCAGGATCAAGGGGAAGCACATCCCTGGTTTTCATGGCCAATCTCAAACCAGAAGCACCAAAGTTTGACATTTGAGCAAAAAAAATTCAGAATTTTTTTGTGCTTTTCCTATGCAGGTGCCCAAACCCTGATGCCAAGGGGGTGGGCAGACATTCCATTCAGGAATGTCCCATACCTGGAAAGATGTGGGAGCTCCTCATTAGTCTCGTTCTGTAATTTTGCTAATTCACCTTTAAATGCTGAGCAGCTCTTACTCAGAGCCAGGCCATGAATTACTCTGAGCCACATCAAGAATTCCTCCGTGGAGCAGCTCCCAGCAGTGTGAATTTCCAAAGCAGGCAGGATGGAAGAAAAGAGAAAGAGAGAGACAGAAAAGGGGGAAAAAAAAAATAGAAGAGAATTTTTCCTGTGTCCTTTTCCAGCTGACTGGAAGGGGCTGCAGCAGTCCCAAGGCGTGCCCCAGCATCCATAAATTCTGGGAGCAGCATTCCACACATGGCTGATGATCCACGGCCTGCATCCATTTCCTTTGGCTCCTGCAGCTCCGTTCTGGGCATTGCAGTGACGGATTTGTCTTGATCCCAAGGATTCCATTTGAAAGTCAAAGCTGGTGGTGGAAGAATCCTTTCACTCCATTGGCTCCTCCAGGAAAATTCCTGACACCCAACGGGCAGGAAAAGGGGACAAACCTATGGAAATCTTTACCTGGGTGCAGGAAAAAAACTTCCAAATTTTGTTCAGCAGGAGTGCCTGGGAGGGGACAGGAGATAAAGAAGGTGAAAATTTCCATGGGTTCCGTGGTGTTTGTGTTCAAGTTTCCACTTGGCCTGTTCAGAACTGACCCGGAGCATTAATGGGAGGGAATTCAAATAAAAGTCAGATTCTGTGGGATAAAATAACTTTGAGAGTGCTCGTGTAGCAGCCCAAGCTTTAAATTAAATATTACATTAAGCTCGAGCTGCCTGAGTGAATGCCAAGTGCTCTGTTTGTTGGGAATAAATCTCTCCTGCAGTTCCTTATTTTTTCCTTCCTCCCTTTCAGTGGTGCCTGTGCCCAGAGCTGACACTTGGGATGGTTAAATGGGAAATATCTGAATCCTCCTTGGGAAGGGAATTGTCCCAGATGATTGCTCTCATCTCCCACTCGGTGCCATTGATGGGATTATCAATTTGCAATCCAACAAATCCCAAAAAGCACAAACAATGAAATACAGAATTTCTGGGAGTGTTGATTGCAGGGATTTTCAGGATGTCCTGAGGATCTGTGGCTGCCTCTGGATCCCTGGAAGTGTCCAAGGCCAGCCTGGGATAGGGGAAAGTATCCCAGACCATAGGATCTTATTTAATAGGATCATATTTAAAGGATCTTATTTAACAGGATCATATTTAAAGGATCTTATTTAATAGGATCATATTTAAAGGATCTTATTTAATAGGATCATATTTAAAGGATCTTATTTAATAGGATAATATTTAAAGGATCTTATTTAAAGGATCTTATTTAAAGGATCTTATTTAACAGGATCATATTTAAAGGATCATATTTAACAGGATCATATTTAAAGGATCTTATTTAAAGGATCACATTTTTGTTTTTTCCAAGCCTGGGATTCCCTGGAGGTGTGTGGGTCACCTGTCCTGTCCCCAGCAATGGAGAATAAATGCACACACCTGCTCACCCCTCCATGAAAAATCACTTTAAACCTTAAATTTGTAACCAGGACTCCAGAATTCCATTTGCTTCCCTGAAAATCGCCTTTCAGAGCGATTTTAGGGAATTCAGGTAGGCTCTGTCTGCGAGGTTGGAGGGGATGAGTTGTGTTTATTGCCCCGTTTTTCTCAGTGCTTTAATTCCATGCAGTTTAATGGCCCTTTTTTATGAAGGCAAAAAACATTAAAGAACATCCTCACCCTCTAAACCATGCCTGGGCTGCAAACTGCTGGCCTGATTTAATACTGAAAATACTGAAAATAATCAATTTATTTAGGCCCAGTCTCGATCTGTGTCTCTCTTCGGTGATGAACAGTCAGGATGTGACAGAAAATAACAAAAACCTGACCCAGCCCCAGCATTCCAGGGAATGTTTGAACCAGAGCAGGGTCTGGATTAGTGTTAAAGCCCAACCACTGGAGACAGAAACAAAACCAGCAAATTCTGAGGAGCTCTGGTTGCAATTTTCTCCTGTCTCATTGCCTGGTTACAGAAATAATTAGCTTTTTAATTCTTTTTTTTTTTTTTTTTTTTTTTTTAATAGGAAATTCAGGCTGTGAGGAGATGACTCATTTTGCCAATGTTAAATGGAATATTTTTCATGGCCAGGGCAGTGGCCTAGAGGGAGAACATTCCATACCTGTAGAGCTCATCCAGCCCCCTCTGGAGAGCCCTGGGCTGGAAGTTGAAGAATGAGAAATTGTACTGGGGGGAAAAAAAAAAAAACAAAAATAAATTTATCTGAGCCCTTATGCAGGGAATGTGGATCTGCAGCTGGTGGGAAATGGGAGTTTCCTCCCTGCAAGCATTTCCAGCCTGATGGATGATCCTGTGAGCAGATGATGCATGGAGGATGGAGTTTCATTTCTGGTTGGGGCTTTTATTTCACTTTTTTAATTTGAGGGTGTTTTCTTTTCCTCCTCCTCTTCTTCTTCTTCTTTCCTTTCCCCCCATTTTTCTTTCTCTTTCCCCCTCCTCCTTCTTCTCTCCTTTTTCCTCCTTCTGTTTCCTTTTTTCTCTCTTCTTTCCTTTTCCCCCTCTTTCTTTCCTTCCCCTTCTTTTCCTTTTCTCCCTTCTTTCTTTCTTTCCTTTCCCCTTTATTCTTCTTCCTTCCTTCCCCTCTTTTCTTCTTTTTTTCCCCCTTCTTCTCTCTTTTTCTGACCCTTTTTTCTCCTTCCCTCTATTCTCTCCCTTTTTTTCTTCCCTCTCTTTTCCCTCATTTTTACTTCCATCTTTCTTCCCCCTTTTTCCTTCCCTCTTTTTCCTCCCTTTTTTCTCCTCCCCTCTCTTTTCCTCCTTTTCTCCTTCCCTCTTTTTCCACCCTTTTTTCCTTCTCTCTCTATTTCCACCATTTTTTCTTCTTCTTTCTCTTTCCCCCCTTTTTCTTCTTCCTTCTTCCCCCTTCTTTTCTTTTTCCTCTCTCTTCATCCCCTTTTCTTCACTCTTTTTTCCACCCCTTTTTCTCCTCCCGTCTCTTCACCCCCTTTTCTTCTTCCCTCTTTTTTCCACCCCTTTTTTTCTTCTGTATTTCCACCATTTTTTTCTTCTTCTCTCTCTTCCCCCTTTTCTTCTTCCTTCACCTTTCCCCCATTTTTTCTTCCCTCTCTTTTTCCACCTCTTTTTTCTTATTCCCTCTCTTTTCCCACTCTATTTTCACTTCTCTCTTTCTTTTCTTTTTTCACTCCTTTTTCTTCTTCCTTCACTACCCCTCCCTTTTTTCCTTCCCTCTCTATTTCCACCCTTTTTTTCCTTTTTCCCTCTCTTTCCTCCCCCTCCTTCTTCTCCCTTTCCCCATTTTTTTCTCCCTGGATCACCTGGGCCAGCTTCTCTGGCTGGGAGGAGAGCTGATAATTCCATTTATCAATTAAATATCAATAATTTTGGAGTCATCAATTCCCTTCCCTGCCTGGCAGTGCCTGCTCCGTGCTCCAGGGAAGGAGCCTGGGGTCCCCCATGGATCCATGGGCAGAGCAGTGACTCCTCTAGAGGGAAAAAAGGAATTTTTTGGGTATTTTTAGAGCATTTTTGGGGCTTTTTTAGGGAAAGGGCAGTGCTGGATACCCCAGGAAAGGGCTGGAAGCTGCTTGGCCCATGGGAAGGTTTCTCCCCCATCCAGTATGGAAATTTTTTTTTTTTTTTTTTTTTTTCTTTCCCATTTTTCTTTTTTTGTCTTGGAAAAGCCAAGAAGCAGCTTTGGCTGGGGGAGCTGAGCTGCAAAACTCAGCTGAGCTCTTCAAATTGTGGGGGTTTTTATGAGACAGAAAGGAACAGATTCTGATTATTCCCAACCCCACAGGATGCAGATCCCCCAAGCTGTTGTTTTTGTTCTGAAGAGACCTGATTATCATGGTTTTAATGCCACTCTTATACTTCTATTCCATATTTCTTTAAAAAAAAAAAAGAACCAAAACCATGTAATTTCGTTTTCACAAAACAGAAATGCTGCCAGTTTGACTTAATTTGACCTCAGTAGAACCAAAATTTTAAATTCTCCTGCAAGTATTTGGATGTGACAAGGCCCTGAAAGGCTCCTCCTGAGTCCCAGCTGGCTTTTTTTGAGACACAAAAGAAGTTCAGGGGGAATATTTTTGATTATCTGAAGTGCTGAGTTCCACTCTGGGTCACTCCCTGTGTAAATATTTGCGTGAAAATTCTTTCTGAATATCTGCAACCTCCGAATTTTAAAGGGTTTCCCACAAAAAATATTCTGTGAATGAAAAAATGGGGGGGGGGGTGTAGATGGGGATAGAGGACATTAAATCATTGCAGCATTAAAAAAATTATAATTTTCCAAGGGAATTATTTGGTCTAAAATGGAAAAGCAAATCCAGTGCTTGGTTTCCCTCTCCTATTGGTGCATCAACCCCTCTGCAGCTGCTTATTTCCCAAGAATAAAAATGAATGATGTCTCTGAATACCAGATGGGGACATAAAGCATCCTATTAATTAGAAAAGTCACTATTAATTGAATAATACAAATGATTAATAATTGTCCAGCTTTCCAAATTAGAATTCCTATTCCAGCTCATTGATTTTGTTTTGTGGTGGGTTTTTTTTTTTTGTTTGTTTGTTTGTTTGTTGTTTTTTTTTTTTAACTGCCCACCTCGAATCATTAAAATTAAAATTAACATTGTCATTATTAACTTGTAGCTATTAGAGCTGCTGCTAATGCTTGGTTTTTATATTCCCTGAAAATACTTCAGGCAGCATTGTTGTCTAGACATTATCATTTTCTATTCCATCCCAAATTGTTCCCAGTGTGATTTCTGGTTGGAACATCACGCTGGAAGAAATACCATGAAATGAAACAGAAATTTATCTACAGAATCCTGTCAGAGCACAATTCACTCAGCTGGCACAGACAGGCTGGATTTGCCTAGAAATTACTTTTTTTTTTCTTGCTCTGCGTGACCATAAATCTCTGAGGTGTCCAGCATTGGTCAAATTGAAGACACTTGAGTTGTTTTTATGAGAAAAAAGGCAAAAAAACCCAAAACTTGACCACAATCAGAGCATTGAGATGAAATTCTGGGTGTTTTCCATGCGGATTTGGATTATTTTAGTCTTTTTTATGCCCTTTTGGAGGTGTCTGGTTGTTGCACAAGGAGTTGAACAAGGAGACTCCTTGTCCCAGGAGAATCCTGAGTTCCTTCAGCTGCTGAAAAAAAAAAAAAAAAAATCCCAGAATATCCCAGAAAAAAAAAAAAATCATCCATGGATTCTGCAAACGGTAATTTTGGGTTTGCCACCAACAGCCAGGCTTGGGGCAAAGGGGAAATTGTGGGATTTTCTCTGGTGGGTTTGGGTTTGTTGTTCAGGTTCTGTGAGTCCAGCCCTGAGCCTGACCCTGAGGCTTTGCCAGCGACCACAGAAGATTTTTGGGGTTAATTCTCCGTGGGCAGCAAAGGCTCTGCATGGAGGGAGGGCAGAGCCAGCTGGTTGGGTTTTAGCAGCATCCAGACAATTTTATTTCCTCTTTTCTCTTCTTTTGGTCACTTTTAGGGACGCTCCAGGCACGGGCAGGGCGTGGGGTTTGGTAGCAAACCCCTGAAAATTGCAAAAAAAAATACAAAAGAATTGCAAAAAATTGCAAAAAACTGCAAAATTTGCAAAAAATTGCAAAAAACTGCAAAAAAAATTGCAAACAAATCGCAAAAATAATTGTAAAAAGATTGCAAGAAATAGCAAAAAAATGCAAAAAAAAATATTTAAAATAAAAAATTAAACATGGTAAGAAATATGAGAGGAACCAGGCAATGCATGGCCATAATTATCTGTTTGTCAGACCCACCCATCCCTCTTTTCTTCCTCCCCCTGCCCCTAAACTTCCAGCTCTGTCGTTTTTATCACACAAAAGGCAGGGAAGACTTGCACTGGGTGGGTGTTGTCTCCTGGGGAAGTCTCAAACCCCAAATTTTGCAGTTTCCAGCCCATATTTGGGGGATTTGGAAAGGTTTGACCAGGCTGGAGCAGCCTGAGGTGTCCCTGCCATGGCTGGGGTGGAGCTGGATGGGATTTAAGGTCCAATCATTCCAGGATTGAGGTTGGAAAAGAGCTCCAAGATCACCCAGTGTGACTCTGAATAATCATTTTTTTAACACCAGAGCCTCTATTCTTGCACCTGATGGGAGGAATGAAGAAGTGAGGAAGGAGCTGATGATTTTTCCTGGTTTTAGGCTGTGAATAAACTCCTCCCTAAATCCACCAGTGGATGGGAATTTGCACTTCCAGAGGCTGATTTAAGCTTTCACTGGATTTCCTGATTCTCTGCAGTGTTTGTGTCTTCTTCACCTTAATCCTCATCCCAGCTTGTGGAGAAGTTTGGGGTGACAAAGCAGAATTTGCAGAGTTGAAGACACCTGGATTGAAATGATTTAAATGCCTTGAGCTCCTCATCCAGAATGTCCTGCAAACATCCAGGCAGCCTTGGGGATTTGGGAAGGACAGGCAGCATCCAGTGTCTGCAGCTCCTGGCCTTAAAACCCTTTAAAAACCACAGAAAGAAATTTCCCTGATTTATTTAAAGTGGGAAGAGGTCAGAATTTAAGTGTCTCTTTAACCAGAAAAACAAACAAGCAAACAAGCAGGGCCCAATTTCAGGTGGATTTAACATGCTGGTGGACAAGGGAATTTTTAATAGCTAATCTTCCCCTGCCAGCTCATGGGAAATATCAATCTATTAGGCAGGATTCGAGTGCTGAATTTTTAATGCACTTTTAGTGATTAAAGTGTTCTTTTCCTCCACTGCTTGAAAGAGATCACAGTGGCTTTAAAGAGCAGTTTAAAGTCAGAACAACAATGGGGAATTAATAACTGGAGTTGTCCATATTTCTCTCCAGAAGGGAAGGCTTGGGTCTATTTGCATCCAAGCCTTGCATTCAGAGCACTGGGAAAATCTCTGAATTTTTCTGAAAGAGAAAAATTCGGATTTCTCTGAAAGAGAAAATCCCTCATTCTGGGAGCAGCAAACGAGCCAGAGCTGCTGGAGAGGGATCCTGTGATTTTGTTGGCTTGGAGTGGATGGTTGGGAGATGGGAGGGGAGGGCTGGAGAACGGGGATTAATTCAAAATTAATGGGGATTATTGGTGCCAATGGACATGGAGGGATGGGGTCTTGGTGTCAGTGAGGGGGAAAATGGGATGGGCACAACATTAATGAGAATTATTAATTCCAATGGACATGGAGGGATGGAGTCTTGGTGTCAGTGAGGGGAAAATGAGGATGGGCACAACATTAATTAGGATTATTTGTGTCAATGGACATGGAAGAATGGAGTCTTGGTGTCACCAAGGGGAAAAATGGGAGTGGGCACAACATTAATGAGGATTATTTGTACTAATGAGCATGGAGGGATGGAGTTTTGGTGTCACTGAGGGGAAAAATGAGGATGGGCACAACATTAATGAGGATTATTTGTGTCAGTGGACATGGAGGGATGGGGTCTCAGTGTCAGTGAGGGGAAAATGAGAATGTGCTGGCCCACTGCTGGCAGGAAAATGGAATTTGCAGGGAGAGGGGCCCAAATCCTTCCAGGAGCTGATTCCTGACTGCAGCTACAGCAGCAAAGTCCAACAGGGCTGGACCTTCCCACTGGTGCATCCTTCACCTTCCTGTTAAGGGGAAAATCCCCACTTGGCCCAAAATCCCTTTGTGAACCAGAGCCTGGCTCTCCAACCCCACATTTCTTATAAAAATAAGGAAAATCACCCTGATTTCCACTTGACTGATGTAAGCACAGAACATTTCTGTGCTCCTGTGCCCCAGTCCCACCCCAGAGCATTTTCCAGGCTGCATTTTGCTGCCTGCAGCCCCACACCAAAACCTCTGCACGACACAAACAAATTCCCATTTCAAAAACGCCTTCAGAGCCCCTGCTCAGAACGGCCCCATCTGCCCTAAATTCGTGTTTTAAAGAAGCTTCAAAGTCGCTGCTGGAACTTTCCTCCTCTCACTTAATTCTGGTTTTTGGGGTTGCTAATGGATGTGTCATTGTGGTGCTGGCTGGCCCAGGGCAGTAATGAATTACTGGATTTAATTGTGGGCTTTTGGGGGCTGTTCTGGATGTAATAAACAAACAGCAGCCTGAGAGTTGTGCAGTGTTGGATCCCAGGGGTTTTTTGAGCTTTCTGTGCTTTCTGGAGAACACTGCTTTGGACCTGAGGCCTTGGAGAAAGCTTCCAAAATTTGAGTGATGGAATTAAAATCACGGGTGTGTGGTTAAACAGAAGTGTGTGATTGCACATGGTGAAGGGGTTTAAATCTGAGATTTTTATAATACAGTAATGGGTGTGGGACAGGATGGTGTTCACCACCTTTTGGTGCTCACCTCCCTTCTTCTTCCTGGTTTCAGGCAGTAATTTCTGGTTGGACAATTAGTGACACACTGAGGGTCACCTGAATTTGGTTATTGGGTTAAAAGTATCAATAATATCGGTGTTATTTCTCTATTGAACTCTTCAGCTTTAGGAAACCTTGTAGCTAACTAGATTCATCTCCATTTTACTCACTCCTAGCTGGTGGCCAGAAGTGTTGCTGAAATTCTGTTCTTTAGGTAAGACTCAATAAACAACCAAGCCCAAACACGAGAAAACCCATTTCCTTGGGGTGTTTTTTTTTAATCCCGACTCTGAGTGAAAACAGAAGAATCTTCTACCAAACCACGGATGAGTTGGTGTAAAACAGCACCTCGTGACCCTGCAGGAAGGGGGAGAAGCCCCAGGCAGGCACAGGGACCTGGGGGTGCAGCTGAGAGGCTCAAAAAGTGATGCCAAACCCCCCCCCTGGTGCACTGAGCTCGTAGGAAAAGCCCAGCAGGTGAACTGGGAGAGGGGAATTGGGGCAATGAAACATTTGTGGAGCCTCTGCACCTGGGGATCTGGCAGGGACCATCTGTTCCTCAGTGCTGGCCTCTTGGTGAGAAGATTCTCAAACACATTTTCCTCCACCTGGTTCAGTTCAAGTTAAGGTAAAACGCAGCAAAACTTGGGGTGCCTGTCAGAACTGGCAGGTGTTTAAACTAAAAGAAATTAAAATCGGAGCTATTTCCCCGGTTCAAGTGTGGAATTTTGATCTGTCCCTGCTTTCCAGTGACGCTTCCACTTTAGCTCCCTGAATAATCAGATCTG
This sequence comes from Sturnus vulgaris, assembly GCF_052056855.1. NCBI lineage: Eukaryota > Metazoa > Chordata > Aves > Passeriformes > Sturnidae > Sturnus > Sturnus vulgaris. The sequence continues at coordinate 3,438,945 of NC_142270.1, read as the reverse complement.
ACCTGATCCAGCTGCAGTGCACAGGTGAAGGGAATGTTCGTGTCTAGCAAATCAAAAGGGGGATTTAACACACGAATTTGGGTCTGCCTGGCCTCACTGAGGATCTTCCTAAACCCCCTGAAATTGCTGAGGAGATTCTGTGTTTGCTTTATGGCTTCATGAATTAGATAAAGGGAGGAAAAATAGATTTATCAGACAGAATGAAGAAAGTGATGCTGTCAAATAGAATAAAATCTTGGGATGGTTTGGGTTGGAAGGGACCTTAGGGATCATCCAGTCCCACTCTGTGTCATGGAACCCCTCTCACTATCCCAGGATGCTCCAACCTGGCCTTGGACACTCCCAGGGATGGAGAACCCAAAACCTCTCTGGACAACCTGGGGTGCTTTGGTTTATGGTGGTCAGCAGAGAGCACAGCCTCCAGAGCCATCAGAAAACAGGGATGGAAAATCCATGCCCAGAACTCCTCGTCTTCAGATCCATCAGACAGGGATTTTCCATCCCCAGAATTCCTTCTCCTCTTCAGACCCATCAGAAAACAGGGATGGAAAATCCATGCCCAGAACTCCTTGTCTTCAGACCCATCAGAAAACAGGGATGGAAAGGGATTTTCCATCCACAGAATTCCTCATCTTCAGACCCATCAGAAAACAGGGATAGAAAGGGATTTTCCATCCCCAGAATTCCTCCTTGTCTTCAGACCCATCAGAAAACAGGGATGGAAAATAAAACAGGGATGGAAAATCCATCTCCAGAACTGCTTCTCATCTTCAGACCCATCAGAAAAGAGGGGATGGAAAGGGGTTTTCCATCCCCAGAATTCCTTCTCATCTTCAGAGCCATCAGAAAGGGATTTTCCATCCCCAGAACTCCTCATTTCCAATTAAAACCGGCAGGGTTTTCTTCTGGCGAGTGCTGGTGCAAGGAGGGAATTCCAGAGTTTGAGCTGGGATTGAATTCCTGTGGTTCCCTGCTCCTTCCCTGGATGTGGCTTCTGCCAGACCTGGCAAATGAGGAACCAATTTACTCACCTGGAGCAATGACAAAGCTGCAGTTTATAAATTCCTTTTGTCATTCTGTGCTTTAAAATAAGCAAAGACCAAGCAAGGAGCTTCAACCTGAGCCTTTTTTTTCCTGGTCTCCATCGGTATCACCACAAAAATCCCAACTCCTGGTAATTCAAAAGTCACTCTGGGGCCTTGCCCTGCCAGTCAGGAGGACCTGGGAGAGGCAGGGAAAGGAGATTTCCTGAGCCCCAAGGAATTATTTCCCCAGGGGCTGCAAGGTGACATCTGGGAATGGCTCTCATGAGCATTTTGGTGATTCCTCATTCCTTAAAGATGATGGATAAGGTAAAATCAGATCTCAGTTTTACTGAGGTAAAATCAGATCTCACATCTCCTTTGCTGCATCCAAATTCCTGTTAAAAGTCAGATTATTCCTGAGGGAATTGGGAGCACGTTGCCAATCCACACATTTTGGGGTGGAGATGATCCACAGCAAGGCAGGATTCCAAATTATAGCTCCTGGCATTTGTCTTTAAGGAGCTGAGAAATTGTTCAAAAAAAAAAACAAACCCAAACCCTGGGCCCAAAGTGCCCAAATACAGAGAGTGCCACTCCAGTGGACAGAAATTCATGGGATTTGTTTGTGGCAGAGCAAAAAAAACAAATGGTTTTCCCAAATCCGTGTGGTTTGGAGCACTGCTCCTAAATATTGAAATAATTGGAGTAAATCCATCCCTGGAATAACTGGAGCAACTGAAGTTCCTGATGAGAGGATTTCTGACCGAGTGGAATTCAGCAGCTTTCTGTAAATTCATTGAAATTATTCTTGCCCAGGGTGGGCAGGAACGTGGAGTCCTTGGTTTGGAGTTTTAACTAGGCAGGAAAAGCTCTGGAATTAAACTCTGGTGGATTCCCACAGTTTGTTTTATTCTATGTCTGCAAGACTTTCATCCTTTTTCCCCAAACCACTTCTTGTCAGAGCTTTTCCTGACAGCACAGAGGCAAGAAATGATGTTTTTCAAGATATTAACCATTAACATCCTTTGATTTGTTTTTTTTTTTTTTTTTTTTTTTCTGAACTACTTAAATCCTCATGTCTTGTAAGATTTGCTCTGAGATATTTGGAGAGGGATATTTGATTTTTCTCTGGCTCTCTGCTGCCTGGGGAGGATGGGAATGCAATGCTCAGTCCCACACTCACTGCAAGCTCTCATTGGGTTGGTTCAGGCCAGAATTGAGGAATATTTGAGGAGCAGAGCCTGGATTTAGTCAGCAGGAATTGCACGGTGGTTTTAGAGTATTAGCAGGTAATTATCCCCCAAAAATCCCATTTTAACCACAGCTCCCTGCCCAGTTCAGCCCAGTCACTGTTCTGGGAGAGGTGGGAGGTGGCTTGAGAGGGAAAGGGGGCAATCCTGTGCTTTAAATGGAATTCTGGGATGAACATCTGTCTCAAGGATGTGCTGCAGGACACAGAGAAAACCTCCTGCATTTCTGCACTGCCCAGATCTAGTTAGGACAGCTGAAACTCCCAAGAACTGGAATTTTAACATTAAAGTCGAGTTTTAACAAGTATTTCAAGGCCTGTAGCAGCCGTGATTTAATTGGAACTTCTCATCCCAGAGTTTTTCAGGTGGGATGTGGTGGCCCACGGGGGTTTCTGTCCTTCCACTCAAGCTGAGTCTTTCTGGTGCCAAAGGAAACCAGGGCAGCTCCCCTTTGCCTCTCTGGGCTGTGCAGGGCTGCACCAAATCCTCGTGGAGAGCAAAATCCACTCCCCACACCTGCAACCCACCAGAATGAAAAAAATAATAATAAATTCAACACTCAGATCGGTGCCTCCTTGTGCCAGGGAATGGCTCTGGGATTTCTGGGAGCTGTGTTCAGGCAGGGAGGCACCAGGAAAATGAATCCACAAACTCCAGAGTGTCCAAAAAGGAGCCAGAGGAGCCCTGGAGCTTTATTGGGATAAAGGCAGAGGCCATGGGACATTCCCCTGGGGTCTCTCACATTTTTGGAGGACTCCCCTCCCTTTTTATCCCAATTTCCCTCTCTCTTTCCCCATGGGCTGAGATCATTGAGAGGCCCAGACTTCCCAAACCCCTGATCCCTGAGATTCCCCTCTAATGTACAACCCTCCCTTGGCATTTTTAATTCTTACAGAATTCATGGTTTTCCCCCATTGCTTCTTTCACCTTTCAATATCCAATTTTATTTATCAGCAAACCTACAGTTTGTTTGTAAAGGCAAATCTCTTTTTCCATTCATCAATCAGTGCAATCCATCCCATTGGTTTTTTTTTTCTCTCTCAGTGCTGATTTTATTCACCAGCAGATCCAGAGCTCGTTTGTAAAGACAAATTGGACATTGCTGTCACAGGGGATGGAGCAGGGGCAGCAGCCCAGCTGGAGAGGCTGCAGTGGAGCTGCACATCTCCCAGGCTGCCAGGGATCATCCCCTCCATCCTGCATTCAGCAACAAAATAATCCAGCAGGGTAATTGTCAGCTCCTTCCCTGAGCCAAAAGTTTGGGAATGCTGTTGGTGGGGAATTATTTTACAGCCAAAATTGCAGGACTGGAGAGCTGGAGGAGCACAGGGCTGGGCTGCTTTGGGAATTCCCTCCATTATCCATTTTCCTGATCGTTTGTCCATCACTACAATATTGTCCTGTGCTGGCTCTCAGCACTGGGAAACTCAGGCAGGGCTTGGTGGGGAATGAGAACCAAAAATCCGTGTGAGAAAATGATTATTTTAATGACCAGGCCACAGAACCCCTCCCTCACTGCCTGGGCTTTGATCTTTTTTAATTCTGGCCATTAAAGCCATTAAAGAATCGTGCATGTGGGTGAGGAGATGGGAATGGGGGTGATCCCATGAGGGACATCCCTGCCCATGGATGAGGGTGGGACTGGGGGAGCTTCAAGGTCATTTCCAGCCCAAATCATTCCATGGTTCTGATTCCTGCTCCTGCACTGGGATATGTTATACTGGAGGGGATTTTTGGTTAATTTGGTTAATTTTTAACCCAGCTCAGGAGCTGTCCCTGCCCATGGCACTGGGTGGGATTTGAGGTCCCTTCCTGCCCAAACCATTCCAGGATTCTGTGAAAGCTGATTTTTGGAAGTAACTCTGGCATACAACACGTTCTTTTATTGAGATTTGTCTTTTGGATTGGCAGCTGGCAGGTCCTTAAAAATGAAATGTTCAGCTCTCTACTTACACCAGTATTCCTTGAAAATGTCACTGCTGCCTGGGATTGGTGGCTGTTCCATTCATTTTCTTCATTACTGAGGGATTTTCATTCCCAAAATTGACCAAATCACTCTTGTCTCTTTGACAAGACTTCATTTTTTTTCTCCTCCTTTGTACCTACTGGCTCATATTTCCCCAGCTGGCAGATTTTGAACCTTTATTTATCCCCTCTCTTCCCCAGCCTCTCACCATCTTATTCCATATGTTTATTATCTTTTCCATCCCCAAGCTGTGAATAATTTTGAGGGAGATCAGGCAGCTGCCTGGGAATCAGCTGGTTGGCAGCAGCCTGGTGCTGGAGAAGTCCCTGGGTTAATTCACAATTGCTGCTGAAGGATTTTGGAAAGCACAGAAAAAAAAACATCTTTTCCCAGCAGTGCCAATCCTAAACTTGTCAGAATTACCAGCTGCTATTGGATTGACTGAGAAATAGTGAATTAAAAGGAAAAAAAAAATCGCAATGTTCTGTGTGTTTATTTGCTTTTTCTTAGTTGTTTTTAATGAATTTGACATGTTTGAAGAAACTCTGGATTCTTATTTAATGAAAGGCTTGAAATTAGGAATATTGTCAGTTTAATCCTGAGAAATTTTTAGTGACTGGATCAGATTTGCTTTCTGAGTGTGCTTTAGGAAATTAAGGTCCTGAATTAGGAATGGGAGGTCAGTTGGAACAAATCCCAATCCCACCCTGTTACATTCCTGCTATTTCTCCCTCAGCTCTGACTCCTTTATTTCTGTGGTCCCCACACTGTGCCTGAATCACTGAGGTAAAATCAGATCCCAAATCTCCTTTGCTGCATCCAAATTCCTGTTAAAAACCAGATTATTCCCGAGGGAATTGGGAGCACGTTGCCCATCCACACATTTTGGGGTGGAGATGACCCATAGCAAGCAAGACAAAACTCCAAATTACGGTTCCTGACATTTCTCTTTAAGGAGCTGAGAAATTGTTAAAAAAAAAAAAAAAACCAAAAAAAAAAAACAAAACAAAACAAAACAAAACAAAAAAAAAAAAAACAAAACAAAAAAAAAAACAAAACAAAACAAAACAAAAAAAAACAAAAAAACAAAAAAACAAAAAAAAAAAAAAAAAAAAAAAAAAAAAAAAAAAACCCTAAAGTACAGCATGAATTCCATGCAGTTATTCCTTCAGCTTTTCCAAGGGAAGCTGCACAGGCATGGGAATAATTTGTGTTTGATTTTTGCCTGCTCACCCAACGGTTCAAACAGGCAGCAGCCAAAGCAAAGCTCTCTCTGTCTGTAAATAACCCCCGAAATATTTTGATGGAAGAAGAGCACGAAGGGTTATCATTAGCTGGGTTTAATATCAGGGGAATTATCAAAATCTGCAGCAAAATGAAGATGGATGGTGCTGGATCAGAGGGGCTGGATTCCTGCAGGCTGCTGGGATGCTCCTGGCATGCACTGACAGCTTCTTTTTCCCAAGGCACTCACAGGCTCCAGGCACCCATTGTATAAAATCCTGTTAATTTTTAGCTCGGTGCTGGGTTAACTCATTTGTGTTGCCACAGGACATGACATTTTCTGGGCATTTTTTTCACGGCAACGTTAGGATTTAACAGGATGAAAGACTTTGGAGTCAGAGAAATGAAGAGAGATTTCTTTTGGAAGCAACCTCTGGAGGTAATTTTGGAGCTCAGGGTTCCACAGGGATTTGTCCAGTCCAAGTCTGAAGGATGAAGATTCCCCAAACCTTCTGGGCCATGTTTTGATCTTTAACGGCTCACCTGGTTAATTTTTATATATTTTTAAAAATAAGTGCAATCAGATTTTCTCTGCTTACAACTTGTGCCTGTTGGCTCCGTGTCTTATTGTGTGAGTCTGGAATCTTCCCAGACTTTTGCAGGGAACAGAAAAAGGTTGGACTCCAATGATTTCCTCCTCTTCCCCCTAAACAAACCTGAGACCTTTTTCCCTTTCCTCAGCCTCTTCCTGCCTGCCATGAACATTGGATATCAGGAACAATTTCTTCTGGGAGAGGAGTTAAATGTTGGGACAGGAAAGTCGTGGGGTCACTGGAAATGTTCCAAACAGGAGCAGAAGGAGCACTGTCAGTTTTTGTGGGCATGCTGGGGGTCAGGCAATGGTCTTGGGTGTTTTTTCCAGCACTAATGATTCCATAATTCCATCTCCAGTGGGGAGGGAAGTCCAGCCCAGCCTGATGGGTCCCTGGGGCAGGGCTGAGAGCCTTGGATGGGGATTAATTTCCCCCTTGGGAGAAATTTCTCTCTTGGGAGCCTTGGGCAGGGATTCATTCTTCTCCTCTCCCCATGGGTGTGTTCCACCTCGGTAACAAAGAGCTCTCCAGGATGGGAATCTGAACCTCCACGTCATACAGCCATGAGAGAATCACAAAATTAAGGCTGGAAAAGACCTGCAAGACCACCAAGCCCAGCTGTTGATCCCCCAGCACCTCGTTAGTGCTTCAATGGTGCCACAAGCCCAGCAGAAAACGTTCTGACCATGCAGGAGACCCAACATCTCTGCAGCTCCTCAGTGCCTGGAGCTGTGGGATTCCTTTTCTCAGGGAAAGGTTGGATTTTGGGGAAAGGTTCTTCCCCCAGAGGGTGCTGGCACTGCCCAGGCTCCCCAGGAATGGGCACCCAGGCTGCCAGAGCTCCAGGAACATTCGGACAGAGCTCCCAGGGATGCCCAAGGTCTCTGAAATCCCTTCCACCCCAAACCATCCTGGGATCCTCCCCAGCCATGGACAGCCCAGTGCAGCTCTGCAGAGCACCACGGAGATTCCAACAATCCCAGCTCCATTCCCTGTGGGCTGTGGGAACAGCATCACCTCTCCCTGGGCTGATTTTGGTGAAGATCCAGCCCCACAGGAGCTGCTCTCACATGGAATATCTGTGGGCAGCTCCCAGACCCTGTAAGTGCTCGGGATTTGCTGTGCACTCCACCTCTGGCAGTTTGGAGCTGCTGGAGAAACATCAAAGATAAACAGAAACCTAAAGCTTGATTAAGGGCATGAAAAGCTGCTGTTAAATTGGGCCTCTGGCTTTCCTTGTGAATCCTTTTCATTTTCCCACTTGCTTTTTCTTTCATTTCTTTTCCTTTCCTCGCTTCAGCAGGAAGCTCATTTGTGCAGGGAATGTGACCTGGGGATGATCATAAGGAATGCTGAGGGCTCCTTCACTCCCTCACACATCCCTGTGGACTTCTAGCAAGTCTGCAGAGGATAAATATCACTGCAGACACTTTCATCAAGGAAATTTAGCTCAGATCTTTAACCCAGGATCATCTCAACAAGTGTGCTGAGGTCTCAGGAGGTTGGATCTCTTACACAGTTTGGATGTGATGAATGTTATCTTTATTTACAAGGCTGAGGAATGAAAAAGCCCTCAGTGAAATGAAGGGTTTCCTGTGGATGTATCTGAGGCAAAAATTACAATTAAATAGGTGGAAAATTACCTGAGCCAACTTGTGCTGGGATAAAATTCAGAAACAAGTGTTTAGGAGCGTGAGTCAACGAGAAAGGATCAGGAGGCTCCGAAGGGAGCCCGTGTACAAAGGATCAAATTCACCTCTGGAGCAGCTCCAAGGAATCTCAGCTCTCCCCGGGCAGCAGATGCACTGCCAGGGCTCTGGAAAAGGTGTTTATCTAATCTTTGCACTCACAAATTATGATTTATATGGGAGGGATGCTGAGGTGTCCTGGGACCGGGGCCCTGTTGTGTGCAGTGATGTACAGGCCTGCTCTGAGCAGAGCAGAGATAAGGAATGCTATCAGCCAGGGAGGTGATGGATCCTGCAAGAAACAAGTGGATAAAGCCTGGATTAGCATTTTAATTCGATGTGGGCATGGCTTCAGCACACTGGAGCCTTTTCCTGTGTCCTGGAGCCTTTTCCTGTGTCCTGGACCTGTCCCTGTGTCATGGAGCTTTCTCTGTGTCCTGGAGCCTTTTCCCAGCTGTTGGAGCCTGTCCCAGTATCCTGGAGCCTGTCCCAGTATCCTGGAGCCTGTCCTTGTGTCCTGGAGCGTTTTCCTGTGTCCTGGACCTGTCCCTGTGTCCTGGAGCCTGTCCCCGTGTCCTGGACCTGTCCCTGTGTCCTGGAGCCTCTCCCTGGATGCAGAAGCCTGTCCCTGGAGCCTGTCCCCTTGTCCTGGACCTGTTCCTATATCCTGTAGTCTTTTCCTGTGTCCTGGACCTGTCTCCGTGTCCTGGAGCCTGTCCCCATGTCCTGGACCTGTCCCCATGTCCTGGAGCCTGTCCCTGTGTCCTGGACCTGTCCCTGTGTGCTGACCTGTCCCTGTGTGCTGACCTGTCCCCTTGTCCTGGACCTGTCCCTGTGTCCTGGACCTGTCCCTGTGTGCTGACCTGTCCCCATGTCCTGGAGCCTGTCCCTGTGTCCTGGACCTGTCCCCATGTCCTGGACCTGTCCCTGTGTCCTGGAGCCTTTTCCTGGCTGTTGGAGCCTGTCCCTGTGTGCTGACTGTCCCTGTGTCCTGGACCTGTCCCTGTGTCCTGGACCTGTCCCTGTGTCCTGGACCTGTCCCCATGTCCTGGACCTGTCCCTGTGTCCTGGAGCCTGTCCCTGTGTCCTGGACCTGTCCCTGTGTGCTGGGCCTGTCCCCATGTCCTGGACCTGTCCCTGTGTCCTGGAGCCTTTTCCTGGCTGTTGGAGCCTGTCCCTGTGTGCTGGAGCCTTTTCCTGTGTCCTGGAGCCTTTTCCTGTGTCCTGGACCTGTCCCTGTGTCCTGGACCTGTCCCTGTGTGCTGGAGCCTGTCCCTGTGTGCTGACCTGTCCCTGTGTGCTGGGCTGCCAGAGCAGAGTTAACTCCTGGTTCTCACAGGCAGAGGAGATTCTTGCCCTCAGGACACCGCAGGTAAAGGTGATCCCTCCCTGCCAGGGACCTGTTTGTGCCCATTGGCTCCTGTGCCCATCCCAGAGGTGTCCAAGGAAGCCTGGACATGGCACTCAGTGCTCTGGGCTCGGTGACAAGGTGGGGATCAAGCATTTGATGGTCCAGAAGGGCTTTTCCAACCCCAGGACTCTGGGATTCTGTTATGGATCTCCTTCCCTCTGCTGTCCCCTTGTCTCCCTGCCCAGCACTTGGGGTTACTCCAGTGCCAGGTGTCCCTGCCACGGCCAGGCTTGGAGCTGGGTGCTTTCAAGGTCCCTTCCAACACAAATTCCATGGTTCCCTTGAGACAGTCCTGTGGTCTTCACCCCATGGCAGCCCCTCTGCCAGCAGCCAAGGGCAGCAAGATTCAAGGAAAAGGAGATTTCTGGATCTAATTCAATGCTGGACCAGAGTTCCCCACAGCTCTGGTTGTGGGCAGGTTGTTTTTAATCAAAACCCCAAGCACCAAACCCCAAAAACTTCTGTGGGAGCTCTGGAGTCCAGAGCTCCTGACGTGCCTAAAGGAGGCAGTGATGGGGAGAGGAGCCAAATTTGGGGTTCAATGAGCACGATTGATGCACACCCCTGGTTCCAGAACCCCTGATCCCTCCATTAAAAGGGAAAATATTCCCGCTGCTGGATCCTTGCAGAGCAGTGCGAGTTGTTATTCCCAGAGCTGAGTGGGAGGTTTTGGGATGGCAGCGAGGGAGGGCAGAGCTCCAAGGAAAAGCTTTTCCCTGTGCTGATGGCAGTCTGATGGACAGGAGAGTGGGCCTGGAATGGGATTCTGCTGTGGGTCGTGATTGGGAAAATCTTGTTTGTCAAGTGTTCAGCAACTGCCTGTGAGAGCTGCACGGAATTCTGTGATACTGAGCAAGGAAAAAAAAAAAACACAGCTGGGATCATCCCATGGGTCTCAATGCCAGTGGTGAAAGGGAAAGGCAAAGGAGGGACTTCAGCTCTTCCCAAGCTCCAGCACAAACAGGTGGAGCCTTCCAGGAACAAATCTATGGAGGCAGCAAATGATGGCCTGGGATGTGCTCTGGAGTTGCCATTCTGAACAGAACAGTGGGATTTGCTGGGGGAAAAGGCACAAACGTGGAATAATTTTCATTATTTTCTCTCGTTGCCTAAAGAATCTGTGGCTGCCCCATCCTTGGAAGCATCAAAGGCCAGGCTGGAGCCCCCTGGGACAGTGGGAGGGGTCCCTGCCATGGCAGGGGTGGCTCTGATGGGATTTCAGGTCCCTTCCAAGCCAAAGGAATTCAGGATTCCATGTGCTGGTTTCAATGGGATTTGGGGAAGAAATCTGGGATGTCCCTGGATCCCTGTTCCAGGCCCAGCTGGAGCAGCCTGGGATAGTGGAAGGTGTCCCTGCCCATGGGGGGACTGGATGGACTTGGAGGTCCCCTCCAATCCAAGATCCCATGGGCAGGTTTAGATGGGATATTGGGAAGGAATTCCTGGCTGGGATGGAATTCCCAGATTTGCTGTGGCTGCCCCTGGATCCCTGGAAGTGTCCCAGGCCAGGTTGGGATAATCTGGGACAGTGGGAGGGGTCCCTGCCATGGCAGGGATGGCTCTGGGTGGGATTTAAAGTCATTCCCACCCAAACCATTCTGGGATCCTGTCCTGATTCTCTGATCCATTAAAACCCAGTTTCAGAGGACTGTGACCTTCTTACTGGAAACTTCTCTAGTGTGCTTGTCTTTGGCTAAACCAGGGCTGCTGAGGCTGGATGGAGCTCTGGAATGTTCTGCTCCAGCTCAGGGCAGGGTCACCTGAGTTTGGGGTGGAGAATCTTCAAGGACAGAGAGTGCAGAGCCCCAGGGCTGAGCAGCCTCCCTGGGCAGAGCTCTTTGTGGTGCTCAGTGAAATGTTCCCTCCTTCAGCTCATGCCTTGTGTCCCTGGGGCAGAGCCAGGGGGTCACGGTGGATCCCTCACACTTTGGGCTTGTCATTAATCACATCCCCATAAAACCTCCCCGACAGCACATCCTGGAAGGTCACCCCGAGTAAATCACAGCCCTGATGCACAGCAGAGCTGGGCTCAAGGTCACTCTGATAAATCCCAGCCTGGCTCTGCTGGGCTTTGGAGGAATTTGGGAATGTTTAAAAGCCACCCCGTGCATAAACTGTTCTTTGTTTGTTTGTGCATCTTGAATAATTAATAAACCCCCCGAGGAAGGCTGGAGATTCATAAACTGCAGGCCCAGGCTTCTCTTCCCTAAACCTGGAGCAAGGTGAGATCATTTCTTATATCCCAGTGCTAAAGTTTATTTTTCACACCTCTTTAGCACAGCTTTAATTACCCCGAGTCCAGAGGAGCCCTGGTTTTACACACTCCCATTTCTCCTCTGTTGGGAGAGGAAAAGATTAACAGGATTAAACCTGGACTAAAGCTGTTGAAAGGTACAGCCTTATTGAGCTAATGGTGGTGCTGTTTGGTCGTTGCTGATTGAGTTTTAATTCAAGATAAATTAGTAATCAGTTTAATTAGAGGAGCACAGCAGGGTGTGGGGGTTGAGCCGAGGGGCTGTGTGAAAACAATCCATGATTTAAAGAGTCTCTGGTCCACGTTGAAAACACCTGGCTGGGGGTAAGGAAGGGCTTTCATCCCTGGATTTCTGGGGCAGACTGAGGCAGGAGGGACAAAACCCCAAATCTTTTTTGCCCTAAAACATTTCTGCTTTCTAAGCTGCTTCATTTTTATCTATCCCTTCAAAAGCTTCTTAAATAAAGTGTTAAACTCAGCCATTTAAATGGATTGAGCTGAAAGTTTTATCCCAGAAGTTGGGCAAAGTTTAAGCCACATTTTCTAACTTTTTGGCCAACAGAACCCTCACATGCTACAGTTATTTCTGCAGCAGAATTGCAGAGAAATGTCATTGTGGGTCAGATTTGTTGCTTACTTCAGGCCTGTTGATTTCCTCAAACCCCTTCCCTTCCCTTGAGGTAGGTTCAGTGCTTTAATTATGCAGCAGAATTAAAGAATAAACTGCTCTGACAGTGGTTTGTGCAGAGAACACAAAGATTAGGATGGGTAAAATATTATTTCTGAGATATATATATATATATATATATATAAAAATATATTTGTGAGAATAATGTGAGAGGGTTTAGGTGCCCAGGGCAAACCCGAGGGCTGCATTTTCTTCAGGCATCAATGACATTCCATGGGGATCACTGTGCAGAATTTGGGCCTGGTAAATAAGGAAAATCGACCCCAAAAAAATGCATTTTAGGCACTGCCTCGATAGATGGCTGCAAGGGTCTCATTCCAGTCTGCTTGGTACTGGACTGAATTCAATTAACTTCAAAAAGCAAAAAACACATGGGGGAAACTTCAAAGTAATATCTCCAAAGTCACCTTGAAATTAGGGAAGTCTTGACTTGTTTCTGGCTGTATCAAACTGGAGAGAAGCTAAAAATTCACTAAAAATTCACTGCCCAGTTCTCTCACCTGTTGCATATCCAAATGCCCCTTCAGAGAAACAGGGATTATCTTCAGTTTTCTTATTATTTACAAGACATTTTGTCAGGATTTTTGCCTAAATCTTCCCCTACCAGGAGTTCAGGAAGGGCAGTTTTACAGGATATTTTGTCAGGATTTTTTTTGCCTTCTCCTTGGAATAAAGACCCATGGTGTCAGGAGCTCTGAGATATTTCCTTGGGCTCCATCACATCCTTGGCCTTAAATGTGAAATGAATTTTCAAAATCTGCTCCCTGGCTTGGAATTGTTCATAGATTAAATGTGATTTTTTTTTATTTTTCTCTCGTGGGTTTTTTTTTTGGAAGGTTTTGGTCCACCTGGAGCTGCACCTTGAGCTGTGCTGTGAGCACCACGAGCTGCCCCTGGCTCGTGGATGGATTCTCTGCCTCTTTCCACTTCAGGGACTCTTTTCTCTTTCTTTTTTTGACCCCTGGATCAGCTCTTCATGGCTTAAATATATTATGTTTTATAAGGAAATCCATTTTCTGATCCTGCCGAAATAAGGAAAGGGGTTTTTGCCTGTTCAGGTGGGAGGTCTTGGCACTATTTGAGGCTCTTGTGGAGTGGGGGCATTTCTTGAGCAAGAACCCAGAGCTGAGCAGATCATGAGGCTGAATCCCTGCTCTGCTTTGGAGATTAATTCCTCAATTCAGCCGAGATTTTTAGGACTGAATTAAAGAAGGAGAAAAAAAAATTTAAGAAGTAAGAATCCATGAATTAAAGGCTTTAAAATTTGATACTGCTTTGAATCAAAGATATCTCCATCCTGTCTGTTAATGGCAGTGGCACAGGATCAATTAATAGAACATAAGGCCTTTGTTTATAATGCTCCAATTTCTTCCCATCCGGAATTGTTCATAATACAGAGTTTTATTTTTAAACTCCGACTTTCAAAGGAGCCTGACAGTTGTCAGTCTCAGCTAAATTAAAATTATCCTGGCACCTCATGATTTCCACCCTGCACATCCCTCATTATCTCGATGAATTGAGGGCTCACTTGCGGGAGTTTTAAAGATAACGAAAGTGAGGTGCAGAGGGAGAGAAACTTCTGAGCTTCCAGGTTTTTGGAGGGTTGGAGTTGCATAAAATCCCAAGGAAATAACTTGGAAATACCTGTGAACATAAGGGCTTGGGTGAGGGATCCAAATCAAAGCTCTGGGCACAAAAAGCCAACTTTGGTCCCCTCAGCTCAGGTGGGTGATGGAGAGACTGAGCTGCTCCTCTCATGGAAATGCCATTTTAACACCCTTTAAATGCATTTGGGGGTGCCAGCATAAATTCATGCCTTTGAAATGGCAAAGGAAAACTGTGCGAGCGTGGATGAGGAGAAACTTCTGTTAACATTAGGAACTGGGGAAGAAAGTTATTAATAGACCCAGCCAGGGATGCTAAAACAGAGGGATAAATGTGAATTCAAGCTGCTGCTTTGCAGTGGAAGGAGCCAGTATGGAAAATCAATCCTGGATTTCCACTGGACACTGCTCAGATTTTGCCCTGATCTTCCCAAATGGGTCCAGCACGACCCCAAAGCCCCATCCTGGGAATGAGCAGGGGGAAAACCCTCCTGGAATAGGAGGTGGGAATGCTGAGCCAAGGGGAGGGGGGCTCTGGGGATGGAAGGGGTGCAGTGGGGGCTCTCCTGGGCCAGCAGAGCAGAGCAGAGCAGAGCAGCTCCACGTTGATTAACGGCCTTGCATAATTTATGCTCCTCCTTATTTAATCACTCCGGAGTTGTGGTGCTCGCTGGCAGTTGCTAGATTGCTTTATTAAATTTAGGCTGTGTTGAAGGAAATTTATTTTTGTGTATTCCTCCTTCATAATTTTTTTTTTTTTCCTTTAAATGCTGTCACATAAATTAGGGCGTTATCGATGAATCTGCATGAGGAGCTTTGCTGTTTAGTTCTGGGGCCAGAATGTCCTAAATCATGTATGACACCTGTATTATAACTTACTTCTCACTATTCTTCTCCATGATAGATTTACTTCCCCAGCTTCCTTCTCACTGCTATCAGACAAAGGCATTCAAACTGGGAAGCAAGGGAGGGGGAAAAAAAATGGAAATGTGGATTTTGTCTCTTTACTCAGGAAGGTGAAATAGCAAGACGTGGAAAAGATTTGTTCTATCACATCATGGCATCAACTGCTGACATCTCTTTATTTCCCATTCCCAGAGGAGTGGTAAGGCCAGGGGAGGAGAAAGGTGCTTTTTTGGGAGTTGGTTAGAGGGCGATAAGGATTAAAAAAGAGGATTAAATATTATAATGGAATGGGTTGGAAAGGAAAGGAAATAAAAAGTCACCTATAATTGCACCCCTGCCATGGCAGGGACCCCTCCCACTGTCCCAGGGGGCTCCAGCCTGGCCTGGGACACTTCCAGGGATCCAGGGGCAGCCACAGCAAATCTGGGAATTCCATCCCAGCCAGGAATTCCTTCCCAATATCCCATCCAAACCTGCCCTCTGGCAGTGGGAGGCCATTCCCTCTTGTCCAGGCCCTTATCCAAAGGGGTTTCCTGTAAAGAGAAGGAAACTCTGATAATTAAATGTAGAACTCAGAACACACAAATTCTTTCCTCTCTTTTTAGTTAATATTTTATGTCATTTAGTCCCAAAACCTCATTAATGCAGTGAGGTCAAGAAGATGAATTTTGGAGAAATGGTGTCTGATAAAACTCCCTTGGGATGAAGGGCTGGACTTTCCTCCTGCTCAAGGTTGGGACCTGCTCTGTAAATCCACGGAGTTTCTCTTTTGCAAAGTCTCAGCTGATACCATTTCTTGTTACACAGACTTTATGTGTATTAAGTAATTTATAGCAGCAATTTATATTTAGTCATTTAAACAGTAAGAAATTACCAGATGTGCATTTGTGACTGTAGAAATCAAAGCTAAAAGAGCCCAACACCACCACTCTCAGGTCCAGACACATTTGAACATCTGAAAAGTCAACCTGTGTTTGATTTTTGAGGACAAACAACTCTTTTAAAGCCCAGTATTCACTAGAAAGTAGCATTTTTCTTCATAAAATACACATCAATCCTGATTTAGATGCAAGCAGAAAATATTTCCCTCAAAAGTCCTCACCAGAAGCAAAATATTTCCTGAATTGGTGTCTATTCATCAATAAGTGCTGATGTGGACATAATACAGGGTTGGATTGAATTTCCTCCTTGTTATTTGTCTGCAGGTCCTTGATTTATGAATTTATCCACACATGTGTGGAGCCATCCTTCAGCTGCTTGAAAACTACCCCATGGAAGTGTTTTTAATGGAAAATTGTTTTCCCCCTTATTCATCTCATTGCTGGGATCTGCTTCCAGTGGTAAAATTAGATTTCCTCCAATAATTCTTTTCAGGCAGCTGTCAACATCCTCCTGATTCTGCTTTTCTCTGCCAAATTTACATTCTTCCTTAGCAAAATAAATCTCCCACGGGTTACAGGATTTTTTTTTTTATATATCTCCAAAGCTATCCCTTGGATATACATGAGCACATGGCTGTATCACTGTAAATCCTCCAAAAGGGGGGAAAAAAGCAGTGGAAATTAGATCTTTTTAATGAGAAAATTAACTCTACACTGGTTACTTAAGAGTTTTTTTCAGTTTTTTTTTTTCCCATCTGTTTCATTAAGCATCCAAAGTGGAGCAGGCCTAATCTTCCCAGATTAAAGTTCCACAAATTTGAGGAGTGGAGTACATGCAAATATTCTTTTGTAGTCTTACTAAAATACTGTAATCCTCAGGGAAAAAAAGGGGGAATTAGACTTGTAATGAGGAGATTCTGTGTCCTGCTGTAATTTAGGATGCCCAGAGGAGCTGTGGCTGCCCCTGGATCCCTGGAAGTGTCCAAGACAGGGTTTGGAACACCCTGGGACAGTGGGAGGGGTCTCTGCCATGGCAGGGGTGGCTCTGGGTGGGATTTGAGGTCCCTTCCAACCCAAAGCTCTCTGGAATTCTGTGATTTATAACAAAACTCTTCCTGTGAACTCCCCAAAAACTGAGGATTGGAGTCAGGACTTGCCAGAGCTGGTGGGGAATCTGCTCAGGTGAGTGACTCTTGTGCTCCCTGGGAAAACCCATGTCCAAACTTTATGGATGGAGTGGATATTTCAGAGAATCAGAATCCCAGAACGGCTCTGGGTGGGAAGGAACCTCAAAATCCATCCAGACCCACCCCTGCCACGGGCAGGGACACCTCCCAGTGTCCCAGGGATGGGATGGGATGGGATGGGATCCAGGCTCTGATTCCTCACTGAAATTCCATGCTGATGTTTTCTACTATTCCTTTCAAGACCGGACTTCACAAGTCCAGTTCTTGCACAGTGATTTTGAGGGAATAAATCTGAGTGTTCCCTTTTCTGTCCCCTCTGTCCGGGTGCTTCAGCAGGGCCTGGTCACTGCCCTTTCCCCACCCGGGGGTACAGAGGTGTCAGGATTTGGGCTTTTTCTGGGCAGAAGCCCCTGGAAAGCTCAGTAATTTGGTTTTTGCCTCTCTGACTGTCAGAACACACTGGGCTGGCTGGTTTTTTCCTGGCAGAACAGCAAACACTCCCCGTTCCTCATCCCTCCCTCCCCTCCGTGCCCACTCCTTACATAAACCCAGCTCCAAACGCACTCCTGACAAAAATTGCTTCCCAAATTACAGCGGCAGCGTCACGGAAAGTTTCATTTCTGACTCGTGCTAATTCTGAGAGGAACAAAGAGTGTCAGATCCCATTGCACTCCCCCAGCAGAGCGTTCCGTGCTCGGCTCTGCGTGCAGCGGGCGCGGAGCAGCTCCGGGAGCAGCAGCAGTGACAGGTACACCGTGACACTTTAATAGTGCCTGATAAATCACTGTCACCCGCTCCCAGGGGCACTGGCACTCGGAGGGAACACATTTCTTTGCTGTCCTGCTCTGTCTCCGCGTTTCCTGCCTGGCACTGCCCTCCTCGTTCAGGGCTGTGCCCGCCCAGCTCGGGATGTGGGGCTGTGGTGCTTGCCCCATGCTCCAGGCACGGGTTGGCCACCAATAATTCATTGTCGAGCAAAAGAAGAGCAGGGATTTGGAAAACGTCATGGCTTGCACACTTTCCTAGTGATCTCCAGATCCCTGAGGTTGGGAAAGCCCCCCAAGATGATGGAATCCAACCTGTGACCCGTCCCCACCTTGTCAGCCCAGAGCCCTGACTGCCACGTCCAGCTGTTCCTTGGGCACCTCCAGGGATGGGCATTTCACAGGGGCCTGGATCTTCCTGGGCCCTGACTGGCACCCAAATGTCCCTGTTGAGGAGCATTTCTTCTTCTGCAAAGAAGGAAACATTTCCTCTTCTTCATGTAGGAAGCATTTCCTCTTCTGCAAAGAAGGAAGCATCTCCACTTCTGCAAGCAGAAAACATTTCCTCTTCTGCAAGCAGGAAACATTTCCTCTTCTGCAAACAGGAAACATTTCCTCTTCTGCAAGGAAACATTTCCTCTTCTGCAAGGAAACATTTCCTCTTCTGCAAGAAGGAAACATTTCCTCTTCTGCAAGAAGGAAACATTTCCACTTCTGCAAGAAGGAAACATTTCCTCTTCTGCAAGAAGGAAACATTTCCTCTTCTGCAAGAAGGAAGCATTTCCACTTCTGCAAAGAAGGAAACATTTCCACTTCTGCAAAGAAGGAAACATTTCCTGTTCTGCAAGCAGAAAACATTTCCTCTCCTTCTGTCCCTCTGCTGCTCAGGCTGCTTTGGCTCTGGGAGCCACCACAATCCCAAGGGAATGTCAGGCACTGCAGGAATCTGGATTTACTGCCAGGGGGAGGTGGCACATCCGTTATCCCAGTGACCCAACTGGCAACCCATTAACCAGGATCATGGAATCACAGAATATCCCGAGTTGGAATGGACCCACGAGTCCAACTTTTGAGTGAATGGCCCATGCAGGGACCAATCCATGGGAAAATGGAGCCAGTGAAATCCCTTGGGATGCACTGGACTTGTGGATTTGGGAGTTGTGCTTCCCTCTTTAATGCCTTTTTCTGGGAAGAAAAAATGAAGCAGAACCATCTCAAACCCTCTCGGGTTCTGAATTTAAAGCATCTGTTCTTCTGAGACTGTCTCAAGGTGCTTTCTAAATATTTAGAATTAGGATACAAGAAAAATTGAATTCTCCTGAAGAGTTTGCAAATCTGAACGGTCCCGATAAGAGGAGGATTAAAGGAAAGTTGTTTGAACAAACCAAGATGGAATGATGAAGGTCTTTTTGGCACAGCAACTGTGCTGCCAGGAGAATAGAATCCAGATCTCTGGAATTAATTAATATTAATTCATTATTTGTGTAATATAAATCATGTAATTACCATGTGCAATTTCCGTTTCAAACTCAGTTAATTTATCATTTTATGTCCTTGTAAACCATGGCTGAATCCAGCAGCTCATTTTTATCTTTGTGTTAATTAATTCTTCTCTAATGTAACTCCGGGCTTGTTTTCTACCTGGCATGGACAGTCAGGCATTCAGGTACAGTCTGTGCTGCCCATTTGGGATGTGAGGGACTCAATCCATGGATTCCTGGGGTTCCAAATGGTTCCTCCAGTGGAACTGGGAGTGTCCATGAAGCCACAGCACATCCCTGTGTGCACATGGATTCACACATTTCCTTCATCTCCCCATTTCCCAGCTTTGCTCCAGCACCCACTACACAAAGTGAGAGCTGGGATCGCTTTCCCTGCTCACTCTTCCCTCTCAGGATTGTTCTGAAAGGAGGCTGCAGTGACAGAGGGGGGCTTGGTCACGCTTTTCCTCAGGACAAAGGGCTCTGTCACGGTGTCACAGGGATGTGGAGGCCAGAGGGAGCTCCTGGTGTCCCCAGCGAGTGTCACCTGCAGGGCACAGCCCGGGGAGTGAACGGGGTAAAGGGAAGGAATTCCTCCCTCTGAGGGTGAGGAGGGGCTGGGATGGAATTCCCAGAGCATCTCTGGCTGCCCCTGGATCCCTGGAAGTGGCCAAGGCCAGGTTGGATGAAGTTTGGAGAACCCTGGGATAGAGGGAGGTGTCCCTGACCAGGACAGGGGTGGCTTTAAGGTCCCTGCAACTCAAACCATTCACTGATTTTTTTAATTTTTTTTTTTTTTTAAGAAACAGGTGTTTTTACATAATTTTCCTTCCCCTAACTTTCTCTCCAAAGGTTCCTGGTGGGATATTTGGGATGTTAAGTGCAGGGACAGAAGCTGGGCTTTGATAATCCTCGTGGATCCATTCCAGTTCAGGATATTCCATGATTCCTTTCCTCCATCAGCTACCTCCCCCCATGACCTTATGGAGCTCTGAGCACAGCTTGGGTTTGGTCTCTATGAAAATAAGAGCAGCTGATAATTTATTTCATTCCAAACTCACATTTTTAATTAGCTGTCTACTACGAGCAATATTTCATCACCCCATCCATTGACAGGGAGACAGCCAAAGCTGTATTTTTAGTCCTTGTGCTCTGCTTTTCCCTCCAGATGCTCGTCCTCTCTTTTTTTCCTAATGTAAAACTATTAATTAATGAGAGACAATCACTCACACGGTGCCACTGGCTGTCAGGAACTAACAAATGCCAGTTAAAAAAGCGAAATAACAGAACTGGGAGCACGGAGAGGTGGTAGCAGGAGATGGGAGATGAGAGGAGTTAATTGCTGGACTTCCAAACATCCAGGGAAGGGAGGTGTTGGAAAAGTTTACAAGGGGGGGAATTAATGATGTACAACAAATTAACTGCAAATGCTAAAGCTGGAAGGGAAACCCTAATTATGAAGGAAGGCAGGATGAGGAGGGGGAAAAGGGATGGTGGGGACAGGACAGAGCTGCTGGGGGGCCTTGGAAGGGAGCTCTGGATCCTCTGCAGAGCACAGGAGGCTGTGAAACATCACAGCAAGGGGGGTGAAAGCATCCCCTGGGTCCTGCTGAATCGTTAAAAAAACGGTATAATCACGGACAAAGACCCTCTAATTAATTAAAGTTACAAAGTGGAATGTTTATTCACCGGCGGGTGGCACGGGAGTCACCTCGGAAAGGTGTGACCGCCCCGAACAAGGTTCTTTGCCATCCATTTATTGCCCAAGATCTCACATACAATACATCTGCATAACCCCAGCACCTCCCAGCCCCACCCCGTATTAAAATGAGCCCATTCGTCCTTCACACGTGCGCAGTTCTTATCCTGAATTGGGTCGGTGGTCTCGAAATGGGTCAGTGGTCTCGAAGGATGAAGTCAGGAGAGTCTTCATCAGGTCTCTGTGACCCTCTGGCACGATCCAAGGCCCCGTGGTTAACAGTTTACTTATTTTACGTTCTTCTGTAGGTAAATTTATAATAGCAGATAATTATACCAATTAGCTCTAGCCTAAGCATCTACTAATTATTACCCTACCATTTACCCACCTAACTGACATCTTGGTCATGGAAACTACTTCTCCCCTTAGCAAAAAATTCTAACTTTTTAAAACCACGATTCGCTGCTGAGCTGTGCTGAGAGGTTTTGGTGTCGGGGCTGCTGCTGGTGGCAGCGTGGCCGTGTCTGGGTGTACAGAGAGCAGTGTCGGGTCAGGGGGTGACAGCTCTGTCCTGCCTCCTGCTCCTGGCAGGCCAGACAGGGAGAATGAGCTGGGGAGAAATAAAACTGGTGCTAAGCAGGGGCTGTGGGAGGAAAATAACCCCAGTGTCCTTCAGATGTGCTCTTAGGTCTGGCACAGGCAGGGAGAGACTCTCCTGGGGCTGTCCTGCCTCTCCTGATGAGGTCACCGGGTGATCCCTCAGCATTTCAGCTTTTCTATTTTCCATCTGTCTGTAACCCTGCAATTCTTCAGTGTGTGACTCTGAACTCCATACAGACTGGTAGCTACTGCTGTGCTATTTTGGTCAGACAAAACAATTCGTTGAGCATCCTGGCAATCAAGGACACCTCACTGCCTCAGGCCCCCAGAGATGGAGACCAAAGTGAGTTGAGGGGAGCAAACTTGGGGTAAATTACTTCATTATCTGAAGATGTAATTGGGAGATTAACCCCAATATGCAAATGGACCAAATTTATAAAAGTGTGAAAACCCCGTGACCCATTGTCCATTTTGGGTGCAGCCTCTAAATGTACCTGAACACCTTCAATAAACAGAACTGCTTTTTATTCCCTTGATTGTGTCTGGGCTCTGTTTTTAGGCAGTTCCAAAAAGGCATCAAGGGACAGGCTGACCTGAGACACCCCCCCCTCCTGCCCTGGCCTCCTGACTGCTCCAGGGCTGCAGCAATTGAGCCCATGAGAGGTTCCCTAGCCCAGGGCTCTCTCTGTCTTTGAAAAGACACATCTGAGCACTGCAATGTCTTTTTTCATCTCACAGCACGATCATGTTCTCCATCGGTCTTTGCTCCAACCCTCCCGCTACTAAAGAGAATAAAAAAATTGCCCCTTGATTTCCTCGGTGAGCTCTGGACCAAGCCTCTGCTTTTTTTACAACATTTTAAAAGTGAGGAGGGGAAAATGAGCTGAATATTAACAGACAACTCTGAGCCAGAGTTCCATCAGGGCCCCCGAGGAATTAGTTATCTGGGTTTTGGGATCACATGCTCTGAGAGGTCAGCTATTAATAGGTTCTAAGAGCTGAGCTGGTGATCATTAGGTGCTTTGAATAAATTACAAGGCGTTTGTTTGAGGTGGGTGTCTGTTCAAGGGGTCGGTAATTAAAGCTGTTTCTGGGCTAATGTTTTATCTGTTCATCCAGCCGTGGAATCAATTCATAGTAAAGATCCCTTTTTAACACACTTGCACTACACATCCCTGAGGTTTTGATAAGCACCTTCCAAGGATGTTTGGATTTTTTTTTTTTATGGATTCCTTCTTGTGATGACTATTTTGATGTATTCTAGAAATCCTTAAAGCAGATCCTCTTCCCACCACTGGCACACTGTTGGCTGTTCCATTCCATGTCAGCTCATCCCTTCACCTTCCTCGTTCAGCATCCCCCATGAAAAATCTTTTGGAAGTTTGCTTCAGGCTTGGCATTCCAAATGTTATTTATTGCCTTGTCCAGCAGGTTGTCTCTCCCTCCACGTGACCTTTCAAGGTGATTTCAGAGCTGAGCCTCCAGGCCCTCAGAATATCTGGGATGGTGGCTGCAGCTCCCAGAACTTTTTCCTTAGACAATAACAGTGTTTTCTATTCAAAAAATCAGTGCAAGGAGCCATCAAGCTCTCATTTACAGCCTCCTCCTCATTGCACTGCAGGGCAGATCCACAGAGGGAGGTATGAACCCACTTGTGCTGCAGCAGAATAAACCCCATGGACACAGAGATTCCTTCTCCAATACCACTCCCCAAGGCATCCCAGAGAGCTTTCCCGAGTCAAATTACATAAATAATTACAGAATTATTTATGGCCCTGTGCAAAGGCATTGGGATCTTTGTGGTGGACATTGGATTGACCCAAAGATTGAGATCTTTGTGGTGGGCACTGAACTAAACCAAACATTGGGATCTTTATGGTGGACACTGGACTAAACCAAATATTGGGATATTTGTGGTGGGCACTGGACTGACCCAAAACATTGGGATTTTGTGGTGAACATTGAATTAAACCAAACATTGGGATCTCTCTGGTGGACACTGGACTAAACCAAGCATTGGGATTTTGTGGTGGACATTGGACTGACCCAAAACTCAGGATCTCTGTGGTGGACACTGAACTAATCCAAACATTGGGATTTTGTGGTGGACATTGGACTAACCCAAACATTGGGATCTCTCTGGTGGACACTGGACTGACCCAAACTTTGGGATCTCTCTGGTGGACACTGGACTGACCCAAACATTAATCTAGATCTCTGTGGTGGGCTTTGGTCTGACCCAGATCAAACACTGACACCACAACCCTGCAGGCCATTAATGATTCCCAGAGTGGGAAGCAGAATGATTGAAGGAACCTTGTGGCATTCTCCATGAAAATCCCCTTTTCCCTTTCTTTTGCTGAGCTAGAAATGTTCTTTCCTTCTCTTTTGAGGCAGGAATGCTCTTTTCTTGCTTGTTGATGCAGCTGGGAGGAGGATCAATAAGTTTGTCTCTTTTCTCATGTCTCTGCTTGTCCTCAATTATATTTGATTGGAGTTTGAGCAGGGAGTGTTTAGTTGCAGCACTTGGTAGTTCTCTGGCAGAAACCTGAATAATTTGGGGCAATTTACTGAACGTTTTCCTGCATCAGGTACCTATTTTTAAGGGAAGATAATGAGAGTTTTGTTCTACCTGTCTGTGATGTCTCCTAATCCCTGTTCCTGACCTTGCCTGGGGCCCACATTTCTGTAATGTTCAGGCTGAGATGTAAACAATCCTGTTCTTACTGTATTTCTGTTTACCCGTGTGGCTTAGGGGGATTTTTTTTTTTTATTGGAAACCCTTTACCTGTGTTTGTTCAGACAGAAATTATCTATGCCATGGCATTCAGGGCAGCATTTTGTTCTCTTCTCTTTCTTTCCTGGCCTAAATAAGAGGTGAGAGAGGCAGAATCACCAAAGCATTGCTACAGCTGCCTCTCACCTTGGAATCAAGGGGGAAACCCATAAATTCCAAATATTGGATTTAAGGTTTTGAAGATTCTTGATAGAAATACTACCAAAGGAGAGGCACCCTTGGGATTTACACCATGTTTGGATTTAATTATTCTTAGGGAAGCATTATGTCCTGCCAAGGCGTTTGTCCTTTGCTGTCAGGGCTCCAAGCACCAATTTCACTTTTCCAGAGAGGACCCATAATGGCCTGAAAATAAGCAAGTGAAACCAATTGTGGCCGGGATTATTGTAATTTTTGGTGTCATGAAAAGCTCATCCTGCCCAGGATGCTCCAAATGCTCATCCAGAATTGCACGTGGCAAAATTTCCTTTGGGTTTGTGTCGGTATCAGCAGGAAAAATGGGATTGTGTTTGTGAGGACACAGAGATCTTTGCAGGAAGGTCAGGAGGTGACAGTGGTGGAAGGAGAAGGTGACACAGGGGGAAAGAGGAGGTGACACAGGTGAGAGAGAGGAGATGACACAGGGAGGGAGAGGAGGTGACACAGGTGAGAGAGGAGGAGGTGACACAGGTGAGAGAGGAGGTGACCCAGGTGGAAGGAGAAGGTGACACGGGGAGAGAGGGCACCTGTTTTTTGCCCTTCTTCAAAGGAAACCTCATTTTGCTCTCTTGGAACACCTTGTGGGTTTGCACAGGACTCTCACTTGGAGAATCGTGGAATGGTTTGTGTAATTCCAACCCAAATTCAATTCCGAATTCCAAGTTTGTGTCATTCCCACCCCTGTCATGGCAGGGACACCTCCCTCTGTCCCAGGGGCTCCAGCCTGGCCTTGGACACTTCCAGGGATCCAGGGGCAGCCACAGCTCCTCTGGGAATTCCATCCCAGCCAGGAATTCCTTCCCAATATCCCATCCAACCCTGCCCTCTGGCAGTGGGAAGCCATTCCCTGTGTCCTGTCTGTTATTCCAGAACCTTAGGAAAGAAATTCCAGCTGATGCTGTGGCTGCTCTTCCAGTGGCCACCCCACCAGTTCTCACTCCTGAGGCCACCCCTGGCCCCGTGGTGCTGCTGGAGGATCCCAGCCCGGGGTCACATCCCCAGTGGAAACATCCTGATGTTCCACCCCAGGGAAACGTGGCCTGGATGGAACCAGGAATGCTCCAAATGCACCAGGAGCCTTCAGAGTGAGCAGGGCTTGTGTGTGCCTGCTCTGAGCCTCTCAGAGGCACTGGGGGAATTGGGAGGCTCAGCTCCCGTTAATTTTTATGAAAATTTAGCACCCAAATGCCCCTGGGTAGTTTTGAAAAATCTTCTCTTTTAGTGGGAGGCATAAAAGCGAGCGTTTGGAATGAGTTGAATTGTGTGAGTAGTTCGTTAGTGTTGGAGATGATAAAAAATGCTCTTGCAGACAATTAATTATCTCCTGAGCTGCTCCAGAGGTGACATCTCCTTCCTGCCTCAGAGCACTTTGTTGTTGGCCTGGAGCTGGGGAGTTTATGCTCCTTTTTAACTCCTTAGCCCACTTCATATATCTCAGGAAGTTCTCAGGAACCATAAAAACGTCTCACGGTCATTTAAGTTCCACCACTTTATCAATATTGGTATTTAGGAAGAAGGGAACAACTCTTAATTGTTTCCCTGTGCTCTGCTCTCATTAGCTCTGCCAGGGAGCTCATGGAGCAGGGGCAGGAATTTCCTCTGGGGTGTTTATTCCTGTTAAACACTGACTGATGTTTTTTTAGGGGTTCTCAGGCATCAGAATTTCAGACCTCACTGGTGGGAGACGTGCTCCTGGTGCTCAGATTTTTCTGTCCTGGAAGGTTTATAAAAACTTTTCTGCACAAATAATGCCTGAGGCAGGATGGCCTTTTGGAATTGTGCTGGGATGGGGCACACTCAGAGTCAGGAAATCATTAGAGCTGGAAAAGGCCTCCAAGACCAGCCTTTGATGGATTCCCACCACGGGGGAAAATTCCACACTGTGAAGTGCCCACTCTACTCCTCTTTTAACACTTCCAGGGATGGTGGCTCCAAACACCCCTGGGGAGCCTGTTCCTGGTGTCCTAACAGATTTCTGTGGATCATTCCCCACTTTCAGGCTGGTAACTGAATTTGAAAAACACCTTGGGTAGGATCATTTTTCTGGAAAGTTCCTCCCCAAGCTCACATGAAGCTGATTTCCATTATCCTGCTCTCCACTGGGGGTGTGTTAGAGACATTCCCAACCGTCCCAATTGCTCTCCATCACGCCCACCATAAATAAAACCTTCCCAGCCTCTGTTTTGGGGGTATCAGTTCCCTTCTGTCTCTGGGATCACTTACCCGGGGTGGGCTGATGGGAGCCAGCAGCTCGTGCAGAGCCCTGGAGGATGTGTGCAGTGCACCTGCCTTGCTAATTACCACATGCCAGCTTTAATTGCATGACTGCAGCAATGGGATCACACCACCTCCCCTGACATGTTGTGACTGCAACAGCCCACGTCGATTCCTCAGCTACCTGTTGCCCCAAAATGAAATATTTGTCTTCTCTGACACAAATTATAATTATCCCAAGGAACCTGGAGGTTCTTCCTCCTCCCCTCCCCCTTTTTTTTGTCTTCCTAATTATCACTGTGGCTCCCAATGGAAGTGGTTGGTATAGCTGCTCATTAGCCAAATACTTTTCTTTAGCAATTACCCGAAATTTAGGGAACCAATTTGGAAAAAACACCGCAGAGTTTTGCCTTTGGAAAATCCTCAGGTGCAGCTCCAGCTCTGTTGGTGTAAATGTAAGAAGCTGCACTGGTGTAGCTGCATTCCCTTGAAGCAGAGACAAATTTAGCTCTCATTTAAAACCCGGACACCAAATTTTATTGATTGATATTGAAGCTATAAATTGAGCCTGACTTTAGCAGGCCTGAGCCTACCCAGCACCAGGAGCTTCCACGGAGAGACAAGATTTACACTGGCCCAGGATCCTGATTGAAATCCTGTGACCTTTCATTATTTCGTGGTGAAGAAATTTCAGCTCAGCCCTGACAAGCCCAGACACTCAAACCCAGCCTCCAACCCCCATCAAAACACCAGGGAACGGATTTCTTGTGAGCCCAGAATTTTATTTTATTTTTTGTGGAGCTCTTGAGGCTCTGCTTCATGTTCACATCTTAGGTGAAAGGTCTCAAAACCTTTAACTCAGTGAAAATTGGGGCAACCTTGCCATTTCACAGTGTCACACACTGAAATATTAATTAATAATATAATAATATTATTAATATTCAATTCAGAGATGAAAACCCCAGCCATGTTCAGCTCTGGGAGCAGCCTGGGACGTGGCTCAGGTTGGGACGTTGTTTCCCACAGGAATGAGGGACTGCAGATGGATTTGGGGAGTTTTCATCCACCTTTTCAGGGAGACAGAGGGCAGTTGCTGATTTGGGGAGATTTCATCCTCCTTTTCATGGGGCCAGGGGGCAATTGCTGATTTGGGGAGTTTTATCCACAGGCCCTGGGCACCCGAGGGGGGTAAAGATCCAACAAAAAACTCGGGTTTGGTCCCGTTCAGGAGAGCAGAACTTGGCTGTGCCCAGGTGTGTCCGTGTGGAACCGTGGTGGTTCCCAGCTGGAGCTGGCCAGAATTAGGATTAGAATTTCCAGAGTTATTCCAGAATTGCCAGAATTAGAATCAGGATTTCCAGCCCCATTCCAGACCACGAGAGGGGCCAGCCCGTGCAATTCCAGCCCCGGAGGAGAAGAGGGAATGCAGACTTTGGAAAACAAAGTGCTGTAGGAGTTAAGGGGAGGGCGTGAGGCGCTGGCTGAGCTCCCAGCTTTGTCACCGTTTTCTGGGTGACCTTGGCCGAGTCACATAATCTTTCTTTACCTGAGAGCTGTGTGTGGGAGTAATGATGTCTCCCTGGGCAAAAAGGCACCTTTCCTGCTGCATCCTGATGCTCCAGTGTCTGGGATCACAGGTGTTTCTAGAAATCCGGGACATTACAGTATAGATTGTCCCATCCTACGTGTGTCTGGAGCGCTGCAGAGGAGCAGAGCTCTATAAATACAAATATAATCACCCCAAAGCCTGCTGGATCCCTTCCTCCACGCTGCAATCCTGACAGATGTGCTCTCAGCAAGATTCCCCCATATTCCAGAGCCGAGCGGAGTCCGGATGCCGGGGAAACAAAAGAAGAAGATTAATTAGGCTGTCATTGTGTGAAATTGGGTTTGGGGATGGCAGGCACGCTCCGCAGCCTGCACGGAGCTGGGCCATTTTTTTAATTAGAAGAAATGAGAGGGGGAAAGAAGCCAGGTCGGGAGGGGCAGGGGCTTTGTCCAGGGGGCCGTGGAGTTTGTTTGGTGACATGGGGACACGGGGAAGGGTCGGGGCGATGCCCTGCTGCCCGAGCAGTGCTCCCTGCAGAGCCTGGGGACACCGAGTGTGCTGGGGTTGGACAAATACACCTCGCATCCCTGAGCTTCTGCAGCTGAATTCACTGTTCGCTCCTGGAATGGAGTTCTGGAAGTCATCAGTCGCTCAAAACCTAAAATTTCCTGCGTGACAAGCCAGCCCAGCATCACCCCCCGGGGAAGCAGGGAAGGTCTGGCTGCTCCCTCCGGGGTGTGGGAGCCTTTTGCCAGCGCAGGCAGGTGCGGCAGGGCTGGATGTGCCCCAGGGAAGGACAGGTGGTGTTTGCAGAACCTCCGAGCCCGGGGCTGCCAAACCCGCTCCCAATTCCAGCTGCTGCTGCTGCTACATCCCGAGAGCCGGGGCTGGCTGGGCTGTGCCCGAGCTCTCTGACCCCTCTGGCAGCTCCAGAGATTCCCCAACAGCAGCTTTCCCCCTTTTTTTTTTCCTCTTTTTCCCCCCCTTTTCCCCCTAGCCTGAATTTGTGTTTATTTATCTGGAGGCTGAGCTGTGCTCGCAGCCAGGTGAATTTTTGCAGCACCTCCGTTCCAGCTCCCCTCTAGCAGCAGCAGCAGCCGCCACCTGCAGCAGGGGAGGGAGCAGCCAGGGGGCAATTGGAGACCTGCTGGATCCTCCTGAAGATCCAGGAGATGAATGTGCTGCTCAAACCCTCTCTAATTTAGCTCTGCTCCCTTACATCCCTCTCACAAACGAGCACCTGTCGTGTTCTTGCCTCCCTTTAAAGAGGAGGGAGGGAGGGAGATGCTTTGGGGAGTGAAAATATCCCAACTCCCTCTCCCGGTTTTGCACTTTTAGCTGGAGCAGAGAATGTTTTTGTGTGCCTTCCATTGCTGGAGGCAGAGTAAAATCATTTTCTCGTGGAGATGAGAGCTTTGAGGTGAGACAGGAACGCTTGGAGGGCTTTTCTCCCCTTCCCTGCCAAACCAAACCCAGCTCCCAGGTGAAGCACAGGGAGAGAGCAGCACCTGGGCAGGGCAGAGCCTCCCAACACAGGATTTTGATCTCTGCTGTATCCCAGTGCAGCCCATCATGGAATCCTGGAATGGTTTGGGTTGGGAGGGACCTTAAATCCCATCCAGAGCCACCCTGGGACACCTCCCAATGTCCTAGGGTGCTCCAAGCCCTGTCCAGCCTGGCCTTGGACGCTTCCATATTCATGAAAAACTGTTGTCATGGATTTAATGAGTGCTGAAAGAGAAAAATTACAATTAATTTTTTGATGAGATCTCTCTCCCTAAATTAAACAAGCAAATTGCTCCCTGTCCTCATTAAGTAAGTCCCTTGATTGGGCTGCTTTGCAATACACCTGACAGAAAGTGGTTCCCAACTGTTCCAAAGCCCATCATAAATCCATGGGCCAAACTCCATCACACTGAGCCTGGGCTGTGCTGCTGAATTCCAGCTCCTGGGAATGGTTTGATAATAGGAAAGGTCGTGAGAATGGAAATCAATATTGATATTCCAGCAGCAAGTCTGGCTAAACAAGCCCCAGACCTTGAACAGAGCAATGGGAACTGGGACTTATCTAAATGGAATATTTTCATGGAATGGGTTGGGTGGGAAGGGACTTTAAATCCCATCCCACCCCTGCCATGGCAGGGACCCCTCCCACTGTCCCAGGGGGCTCCAGCCTGGCCTGGGACACTTCCAGGGATCCAGGGGCAGCCACAGCAAATCTGGGAATTCCATCCCAGCCAGGAATTCCTTCCCAATATCCCATCTAAACCTGCCCATGGGATCTTGGATTGGAGGGGACCTCCAAGTCCATCCAGTCCCCCCATGGGCAGGGACACCTTCCACTATCCCAGGCTGCTCCAGCTGGGCCTGGAACAGGGATCCAGGGACATCCCAGATTTCTTCCCCAAATCCCATTGAAACCAGCACATGGAATCCTGAATTCCTTTGGCTTGGAAGGGACCTGAAATCCCACCCAGAGCCACCCCTGCCATGGCAGGGACCCCTCCCACTGTCCCAGGGGGCTCCAGCCTGGCCTGGGACACTTCCAGGGGTCCAGGGCAGCCACAGCTCCTCTGGACAATCAGCCCCTGCTCAGGTGAGATTTCCTGATTGAAGGAATTGCACTGAGGCTGTGCTTCAGGAACCCTCCCTGTTCCCACCAAACACACCAGCTGTTGATGCTGCCCCAGAGGGAGGGGAGCATTCCATAAATCCTCCTGGCTTTATGATGATCCATTGCAGCTTTTCCCTGCTCCCTGGTGCCCAGTGCCAGGCTCCACTGCAGCTCCAGCTGTATTGGGAGTGCACTGGAGTGTCTGGGAGTGTCCCAAGGATGGCCCTTGGGGAGCTGAAGGCTCCCTAAATCCCAGAGGTTTTGCAGATATTCCAGAGCCCCAAGGCAGCCCCCTGGAACCCTCAAATCCAGGATCTAACAGCTTTTTCTTGGAATTAGGGGGAGTTTGGGAAACTTTGCTTAGCGTGTCTGGGGCAGTTTATCATTCCAATTGTCACTGGGGTCCTGGGAGCAAGTGTTGGAAATTAAAACATGGAACAAAGCTGCAATTACCCAAATCAGAGCTCTGCTACAAGGCTGGAGATCGCTCCCTGGTTATTGCTAATTAACCTTTACAGAGTGATTACTGTGATGTGCAGAAATGTGTGCTCTGTGACTTCAGCTAAGGAACGTGGGAAGGCTCAAAGATCTTGGTTTGGAGTGACAGGACCGGGAGAAACGGCCTCAAGGTGCACCAGGGAAGGTTTGGATTGGAAAAAAAAAAAACATGGGAAAGGTTGTAAGGCACTGGAATAGGCTGCCCGTGGGAGTGGTGGAGCATTCCAAAAAACTGTGGATGTCCTTGGGGATGCAATTTTGTGGTGACAGTGGTGGTGCTGGGCTCTGTTGGACTCAATGATTTTGAATTTCTTCTCCAATCTCAAGGATTCTGGGATTGCCCAATTCTGATGTTTGCTGGCTGGGCAGGGCTTGCCCGTGTCTTTCCCAAAGATGCACAAATTTCCAATCCCAAAGCCCCTGCTGGAATTTCTCACCTGTGCCTCCCCCTCTCCAAATATTCCTTCCAGGGGTTTGCAGCTCAGAGCAAACCTTTGCTGTTCACATGGAATCTATTTATTCTCTATTTTATCCTTTATTATCCCAGTGAAGAGACTCTTATGAATACTTCAGGAAAACATTCATAAATAGATCCTTAATTATTTAAACCCATTTTCCCCCTTCCTTCCTTAAGGGTGTTGCCTTCCATCCACCCAAGCTGAATTTATTGCAGTGCTTAATAATTTTATTTCAATTAAGTTTATGTTTACACGACTCCAAATATTGTATCCAGCTGTTTGCCAGCAGCTGATTGAGTTGGGACTTTTATAAATTGGTTTTTTTTTAATTGTAGATGGCCATGTTCTCATTTTCAGGGAAAGGGAGGGCTCCAGGGTGACCTTAGAGCTCCTTCCAGGGCCTAAAGGGGCTCCAGGAGAGCTGGAGAGGGGCTGGGGACAAGGGATGGAGGGACAGGACACAGGGAATGTCTTCAAACTGATAGAGGGCAGGGATGGATGGGATATTGGGAAGGAATTCCTGGCTGGGATGGAATTCCCAGAGGAGCTGTGGCTGCCCCTGGATCCCTGGCAGTGTCCCAGGCCAGGCTGGACATTGGGGACAGTGGGAGGGGTCCCTGCCATGGCAGGGGTGGCTCTGGGTGGGATTTAAGGTCCCTCCCATCCCAAACCATTCCAGGATTTTGTGATTCCATGATTATTTCCATTTAGTGGTCGGATCTCTAAACAGCTTCAGGTAGAGGCAATCAGGGATTTATGGAATTCTAAAGGAAAAGGTCTCTGAGGTCACCAAGTCACACCCTAACCCCATGTCCAGCACTGACCTGGTCCCCAGATGTCACACTCACACCAGGTGTGCATGAGGCCATCCCCTCTCCCCAGTGGAATTCCTGGAGGTGGAATAAGGGCCTTAACCCTTTGGATAAATTGAGGTTTATGGAGGTGAGTTGGGTAGGAGTTGAAGGGAAGGAGAATTTCTCCTCAGAAACATCAAAACAAAACAGGCACAGTTGGTGTCGATTAAATCAGATTATTTCCTCTCCATAGTAACCAGCCTGAGTTCCCCATTTCCCTTCCCACTGTTCCTGCCTGGGAACATTTCCTGGAGCCCAGGACGTGTTGGACAGGTGACCTGGCCCTGGCTGTGTGTGACAGCAGCTGCTCAGAGCCTCCCCTGGCTCCTGATCCACTGAACAAACAGCCCAAAACCCAAACACAAACCCTACACCAAGACCAACAGCAGGGCTGCTGGCAGGGCAGGATAATTCAGGGCTGGATAAATCAGTCTTGGTTTGAAAAGACAGGTGTCTGCTAAAAAAAGAAAGGAAAGAAAGGCAGGAGCCTCTCTTGAAATGGAAAATATAAACCCCCTACCTTCGAATTATTGTAATTTTGAAATTAAGGGGCTCTCAGGCAAAGAGATGGGAATAGGAATAACAGTTCTTTACCAGGAAAATTACAACAGAAATCCAGCATTGCAGAGAGCAAACCCAGAGCAGGGGCAGAGTGAGAATCCAAGGTGCCCCCGTCAGTCAGTCAGGGTTGGTGCAGTCCCATCCCATGGTGGCTGCATCCTCCTGCAGTGACAGATGTGGTTCTGCTGGAGCAGGGCTCCTGCACAAGGTGCAGTTTTCCTCCAAAGCTGCAGGGATGATGTGCAAGGCTCTGGTTTTCCTCTGGGATCCAGTGGGAAAAGGCTGCTCTGCTGTTCCAAATCTCCCCTTTGATCTGGGTAGGAAATGCTCGGCTCCTGCCCTGGCTGGAGCATCTCCCCATGGGATGATGGAATTTGATCAGCCCTGCCCTGGGACTGCATGGCCATGGACAGGAGAGATCTCCTGGAGGGAGGATGGGCTGTGGGCAAGAGAAAGAACACTGCAACAGCTGGGTGAACAGCTGGAACATGAACAGCAGAGATCCCCACAGAGATCAGGATCACTGCCACAGCTGGGTGAACAGCTGGAACATGAACAGCAGAGATCCCCACAGAGATCAGGATCACTGCAACAGCTGGGTGAACAGCTGGAACATGAACAGCAGAGATCCCCACAGAGATCAGGATCACTGCCACAGCTGGGTGAACAGCTGGAACATGAACAGCAGAGATCCCCACAGAGATCAGGATCACTGCCACAGCTGGGTGAACAGCTGGAACATGAACAGCAGAGATCCCCACAGAGATCAGGATCACTGTCACAGCTGGGTTAACAGCTGGGGACAGAATCCACAGCCCTGGCTGTAATCAATGGGCCAGGAGAGCAGCTCCTTTTTAAGGCCTTTATTGAGCACAGCTTTGGGTGGGGAGCTCAGTGAGGAAGAGCAGATGTGCAGCTTTGTCTTCTGGCAGAGCTGGGGCCTCTGTCCTCACAGGAGTCCTCAGGAACTCAGCCTCCCTGGCTGCCTCTTAGCCTAGGGGTGTCCTGTTGACCAGATGCTGTTGGGTCATGGTGAGAAGGTGAAAACAACCCCTGGTTGGTGGTTTCATGTTTTCTACTGTTTTCCCTACCTGGCAGCACCATTTTTAGTCTGAGATGTTACATTGGCTCATTATTGTTAGGGGGTTTCGTTACCAAATTGTGTCCCATGAGCACCTGCTGTTCCCCTGTTTGCCAGGGGCATTTTGGGAGGGGGCAATGGAGATGGGCATCGGTGTGAGTGAGAACTGGGACAGGGTAACAGACAGCCAGGAGTATCAACAATTTACAAAAACTTACAACATTAACAACAAATGGTCAATACAAACATCAACAATTATGGTCGACTAGGTAGACACACATTAACACAAAACACCTGTAATCAATTGAGTGGACACCTTGTAGACAAAAAAAAAAACAAACTGTGCTTGGGAATTCATTCCCTGGGGACACACACATTTATAGAGCTTGGGAATTCCTTCCAGGCCTGGATTTCTCCTGACTCTCAGCTCCATTCCCAGGCTGACAAGCTGACTGCAGCTTCAGTTAGGGAGGAGTCTCCCAGGGTGACAACACGGTGACAAACAGAGTGGAATTCATCACCAACATTAACCCCTGGTGTCTTTCCCGTGGGACACATCCTGAGGTGCTGTCCCAAGGATGTTTTTCCCAATTGTCCCATGAGCTCCTGTGCTGTCCTGGCTGCACTGACACACTTTCAATCCGGGCTGGCTGTACAATAAATTGGCCTTTTTTCCCCAGAGATCTCCGTGGGTGTTGCTGCCCTTTCTCTCTCTGTGCAGGGCAGTGACCACAGTTCCCCTGTTTGCCAGGTGCCATTTTGGGAGGGGGCAATGGAGATGGGCATCAGTGTGAGTGAGAACTGGGACAGGGTAACAGACAGCCAGGAATATCAACAATTTACAAAACCTTACAACATTAACAACAAATGGTCAATACAAACATCAACAATTATGGTCGACTAGGTAGACACACATTAACACAAAACACCTGTAATCAATTGGGTGGTCACCTTGTAGACAAAAAAGAAACCAAACTGTGCTTGGAATTCATTCCCTGTGGACACACACATTGACAGAGCTGGGGAATCCCAGCTTGGGAATTCCTTCCAGGCCTGGATTTCTCCTGACTCTCAGCTCCATTCCCAGGCTGACAAGCTGACTGCAGCTTCAGTTAGGGAGGAGTCTCCCAGGGTGACAACACGGTGACAAACAGAGTGGAATTCATCACCAACATTAACCCCTGGTGTCTTTCCCGTGGGACACATCCTGAGGTGCTGTCCCAAGGATGTTTTTCCCAATTGTCCCATGAGCTCCTGTGCTGTCCTGGCTGCACTGACACACTTTCAATCCGGGCTGGCTGTACAATAAATTGGCCTTTTTTCCCCACAGAGCTCCGTGGGTGTTGCTGTCCTTTCTCTCTCTGTGCAGGGCAGTGAGCACAGTTCCCCTGTTTGCCATTTTGGGAGGGGGCAATGGAGATGGGCATCAGTGTGAGTGAGAACTGGGACAGGGTAACAGAGAGCCAGGAATATCAACAATTTACAAAACCTTACAACATTAACAACAAATGGTCAATACAAACATCAACAATTATGGTCGACTAGGTAGACACACATTAACACAAAACACCTGTAATCAGTTGGGTGGTCACCTTGTAGACAAAAAAGAAACCAAACTGTGCTTGGGAATTCATTTCCCCATGGTCACATCCTGCTCAGGAACCCAAGGCATCCACTCCCAGCTGCTGCTCCAGGATCCCTTCCCATGGCAAACCCAGATCAGGGGAAGGAGCCACCAGTGGGAGCCTGGAGGAGTGGAAGGGCCATTTCTGTGTCTGCCCCTCGGGGTTTCAGTGTGTGGGGTTGGCTTTCTCCACACTTCCCACACGCCCAGTGTCACCGGGCCAGAGGTGATGTCACACTCTGGTGTCACACAGGGTGGGCTTGGGGACAGCAGGGCTGAGGGAGGGACGGCTGAGCTGCAGTTCTGGCAGGGTCACAGGAGTGTCCAAGCCTCCTCCTCATGCCTGCAGACCCCAATGAACATCGGGGCTCTTTGGGGCTGCAGACCCACCTGGGGAACATCAGGGAACCTCAGGTGCAGCTTTTCGAGTGCCCTCCATCCTTCCCTGGAGTGTTCTCCTGCTTCGTTTAGAACAATCAGGGCTTTTGTCAAAAAAAAAAAACCCTTGAGCTTTTAGAAATTCTGTCCTGTCCTAAGTTTTCCAAGTGTTCAGGAATTTGAATGCTCCCCCCAAGCTGTGGGGTCACCTCCCTCATAAAAACCAACCCCAAAAACTCCAAACCCCCAAACAACCCCAGCTGCTTTCATGCTCCTGGGCACTCAAAATTTAAACTGGGCTTGGAGAGCTTAAGGCAGGTCTGACAACCACATCCAAATTTCGAAGCCACAAAGGCACTTTTTGAATCTTTATGCCAATTTTGTCCCCCAGTAAATAAATTGTTTAAAAGCTGAAATCTTAAAATCACTCAAGCTTTCATGACTGTCTCGAATTTTTTTTTTTCTCCCCAGCCATAAAGCCAAATTATACAAGGTATATCCCATGTAATTCCTTTTCTGGCTCTATCTTATCTCCAGCTCTTAGCTGATGTGATTGAAAAACTCTGCTATTCCGTGACATAAATCCCAATAAAGCCCCAAAGGCCAGCCAGGAGCAGGTCCAGTTGCTTTAAAGTGATGCTCTCTCTTTATACCTAAATATTTTTTGTCTTGATTTATTTTTTTTAATTATTTCTTTTTAATTAAAGGAAAGAAAAAACTCAAATTGCACCTCCTGATACTGTGCTGGAACAACAGTGTGGGAAGTGGGGAGGAGAGAAAAACATTTGGATGTGTTTGGATCTGGAGCCGTTGTATTTTACAGCAACCTAAAATACCCAAATTTTTCTGTTTATTTGTCACTTTCTTATTTTATTTGTGGTTTTTTTGTTTGTTTTTTTTTTTTTTATGCTTGTCAGGCTGTGAGTCTCGTGTGCCTGAGAGCAAACCACACTCCAGGACCAGCCTAAAAAAGAACACTGTCTTGCACTTTAAATTCTTCATGGCTCAAGTGGCTGAATTCCCAAAGTTGTCTCCCTGTTTTCAGCACAGCAGCAAAAGGGGAAAAAAAAGGTTCCATGGGCAAAGCTCTGAAAATGGGTGGAAATATGGGAACTTTTTTGTTTATCTGCTGTCTGTTCCTGCTTCAGTTTAGAGGGATTTTGGGATGGAATTCCTCCCTGGGAGGGTGGAGAGGGGCTGGGATGGAATTCCCAGAGGATCTGTGGATCCCTGGACGTGTCCAAGGCCAGGTTGGATCACCTGGAATGGTGGGAGGTGTCCCTGTGGGTGGAGAGGAGCAGTGGGATGAAATTCTGGAGGGACACAGCAGGGATGAGTGTGATCATGGTTTGTTTATTCTGGGTTTTAACGCCCCCAAACCACATTTCAGCCTGAATTCCCCCCACACTTCTCCAGGCTCTCCCTCTGAGGCTGAAATGCTCCTTGTGAGCTGCTCAGGGCAACAGAATTCTCCAGGATGGGGAAATTCCGGGTACAGATTTGGGGTTTGAGCTCTGCAGGTTCACAGAATTATCAAGATTGGAAGAGACCTTCAACATCCTCCAGTCACCCCAGCAGCTCCATGACCACCCCCAAAATTTGTCCCCAAGTGCCACACCCAGATACCCCCTGAGCACTCCACCCATTCCCAAATTCTTCCAAGGCCTGGCCCCTCTTCCAGTGGAAAATCCATTTCCAAAACCCAACCTGGGCACACCTTGAGGCCGTGTCCTCCCATCCTGTCCCTCCAGACTGGCCCCACCTCCCCCCAGGCTGTACTGGTGGTGTTCTGCACCATTTAATTAATGGTTTGTGTGAGTTGGGTTTTTTTTTCTGTCTTCACTCAGAATCAGGATTAAAAAATACACGAAGGAAACAGATTTTTCTCGTGTTTGGGCTTGGTTGTTCATTAAATTTTATCTAAAGTACAGAAAGTTCAGCAACACTTCTGGCTACCAGCTAGAACTGAGTAAAACTGAGGTGAATTCAGCTAATTACAAGGTCTCTTAAAGCTAAGTAGTCCAATAGAGAATTAACACTTATATTATTTCTACTTTTGACTCAATAACTAAATTTCAGTGACCCTTAGTGCAGCACTAATTGTCCAACCAGAAATTACTACTTGAAATTATGAAGAAGAAGGAAGATGAGCACAGAAAAGGGGACACCACCTAAAACCCTTCATCTTGTCCCCTACCTATTACTGTATTATAAAAATTTCAAATTTAAAACCTTTCATCATGTGCAATCACACACTTCTGTTTAACCACACACCCGTGATTTTAACTCAATCATTCAAATTTTGGAAGCTTTCTCCAAGGCCTCAGGTCCAAAGCTGTGTTCTCCTTGGGGGTCAGTGCCAGAAATCACAGAAAGCTCAAAAAAACTCCAGGTTTCTGGGATCCAACACCAACTTCCTCTCAGGCACTGTAGCTTCACCCAGATTTCACTAATAACCAAATCTTCCCCAACATGTTTATTATTTTTATTATTATTATTATTTGGAGGCAGAATTGACTTGGCCAGAGCTGGATATAATTTTTGCTGGCATGACAAGTTAAGATGAGAGCTGGCACGCCGTGGGCAGGATTTAGTGCTTCATCTCTTTGTATTCACCTCAGTCAATAAGGCAGGAAATTTATTTACTGTCCAGAGTGAGTTTAGTGCCTGTCTGGAGCATTGTTTCAGCAGCTGGAAATGGCAGCACATCCATGGATCTGGTTTGCAATGAATGACTTTGGATACCCAGGGAGAAGGATGAGCAAACCTGTTTGTGCTGTATTGACAGGGAGATGAATTTCCCCTCCAAGCTGAATCCCATGGATTTGATGATTTTTTTTTTTTTTTTTTTCTCGTGAAAGTTTTCTGTTTGATTGTTGTTTCCACTGGTTTGCCTGGAAGATGGAATTTAAAAGAATTCCATTTTTTTTTTTTTTTTAGCGTGAGACAGATCTTGGAGTCGTTAACAGCCAAAATGGAACTGGCACTTGAGGGGAAAAGTTGTTCCCACGTGGAAGAGCTGAGGGAAATCTGTCTGGGGAGAAAGGGGAGAGGATGGATGTTTGGATGATCCCATTTGGAAATTTGATTTCTCCAGGCAAGGGCCCTGCTGTCTCCCAGCACAGCACTGGCTTTTTCCATGTTGACCTGGGAAAATTTTGGCTTCCATCCCACTCCACCACAGGGGTGTGGAATTCCATGTTGGGCTGGCCAGAGATGTGAAAAGAGAAAATCCCTGGGCCTGTCCCTTCTTTCCTTTATCTCAGGTGATTTTACCCCTGGGAGAATCCATGCCTGGAATTTTTCCACCCAGGAGTTTCCCCTGTCCTGCCCATTCCAGGCCCAGGCTGAAGCCCACAGTGAAGTGGAGAAGGTTCAACATTGCCCAAGCCTTAATTGAAGAGATTTAGATCTTGCAGTGCTCTTTAGGATATAAATAATATATTATGTATTAATATATTAATGAATACATAAAAGAACTATACTTTAACTCATAAACTTAAAAACAAATAGGTTAATTAAGGACGTGTAATTGGCCATTTAGAGCAGAAAAGGGGTGTCACTGAGAGCTTTGTCTGGGTGTTAAATTGCCAGATGTCCTGGGGGCTCAAGAAATGATCAGTCTGAGGGGAAAACTTCAGCCACCAAGTCAGTCCTGGTGAATGATTCCTGGGATCACACAGCTGGGAAAGAATCCAAATGCTGCTGCAGTGCTTGGGCTTGCACCAGGGTGCACAAGGGCTGGGAGCAGGAAGGTGAAAACAACCTGAAAAGCTTTTTGTGTGAGCAGAGCCTGAGTGTGAGCACAGCCTAAGTGTGAGCCTCAGCCTGGGTGTGAACATCAGCCTGAATATAAACACAGCCTAAGTGTGAGCACAGCCTAAGTGTGAGCACAGCCTAAGTGTGAGCCTCAGCCTGGGTGTGAGCACAGTCTGAATATAAACACAGCCTAAGTGTGAGCACAGCCTGAGTGTGAGCACAGCCTAAGTGTGAGCACAGCCTGGTGTGAGCATCAGCCTGGGTGTGAGCAGAGCCTAAGTGTGAGCACAGTCTGAATATAAACACAGCCTAAGTGTCAGCACAGACTAAGTGTGAGCCTCAGCCCTGGGTGTGAGCACAGCCTGGTGAGAACATCAACCTGAATATAAACACAGCCTAAGTGTGAGCACAGCCTGGTGTGAACACAGCCTGGTGTGAGCATCAGCCTGGTGTGAACACAGCCTAAGTGTGAGCACAGACTAAGTGTGAGCCTCAGCCTGGGTGTAAGCACAGCCTGGTGTGAACATCAGTCTGGGTGTGAACATCAGCCTGGGTGTGAGCACAGTCTGAATATAAACACAGCCTAAGTGTGAACACAGCCTGGGTGTGAGCACAGCCTGGGTGTGAGCAGAGCCTGAGTGTAAGCACAGCCTAAGTGTGAGCCTTGGCTTGGGTGTGAACATCAGTCTGGGTGTGAACATCAGTCTGGGTGTGAACATCAGTCTGGGTGTGAGCAGAGCCCGGTGTGAGCATCAGCCCCACGCACTCCCTGCACCCAGTAAAGCCCAGCAGCTGTGGCCCATAGAAGCACCGTTAATTCCATGGGATTCAATCGCTCTCCTCACAGGTGGCTGCAGGTAATTTTGCCTGGTTCATCCCATCCGGCTGTGCTTTATGTGCCAGGGGAATTTCCCAGGGCTCTTCTCTCCCCAGTGATGTTGGGCACCTTTATCTCCTTGCCCAGTGAACGTGCTGGATTTGCAGGGACTTTTAAAAGAGGGAAAACTGCGGAGTCCTTAGGAAAAATACCCCAGAGCTGAGATGAGGAAGTGGAATTCCAAAACCAGCGTGAGAGGAGTGCACTGCAGGGCAGAGAGAGGTGAGCAGCCATGGCTGGAAGGAAACAGCTCCATCCCCATCCTGTGCTCCCAGAAACCCTGTCCTCACTCATTAGGGGAAAAAAAAACAACCCAAGCACAGCTTGAGTTCCCTCCCTACACGGTCAGCAGGGAAATTTTGGCTCCACACCAACATAACTGAGATTATTCTCCTCCATCAGGTGTAATTTCCCCTCTCATAATGATGTTTTACATCTTATTTTGTGTATTTTGCAGTTCCTTGTCCTGTAATCACAAAGTGGTGTTTTTCTGCTGCATTTATCCATGGAATTATTGGAGATTACAATTCTGTACTGTGTATTTATGTGTGGCACGCTGTGGTTCCTCCTTTGTGTAACCCAGAGCACTCCTGTTGTGGCTGTGCTGGATTGGATTCCCACGAGGAACTGAGTAATCACTCATCTCCTTCCATGCATTGTAGGAGCAAAAAAAAAAAAAAAAAATCCTGATCCAGCTGGAAAAGGAGAAGAAAAACTGGTTCATTTACCTGGAATTACTTTCATACATTCTTTTTTCCTCTCTAAGAGGCCAAAGCAGACTGTGTTGTTTGGCCAAACAAACTCCATCTCATTGAGTGCCTCATGACACTAAAATAAGGTGAAAAAAGTTTCTTGGAACGATGATTCCCCACATTTGTGTGGGTTTTCTCCCCAATAATTCCTTCCTGGAGGCAATAAGGATCTGCAATGAGGTTTTTTCTTCCCCTTTATTAGGATATATTGCCTAAACTCACAGGAAAACTTAATGGGAAAAAAAAAAAAAAAGGTAATTTTGTGATTAAACTGTGGAGTACATACTCATTGTTATTTAGGAAGGAATTCCTGGCTGGGCTGGAATTCCCAGATTTGCTGTGGCTGCCCCTGGATCCCTGGAAGTGTCCCAGGCCAGGCTGGAGCCCCCTGGCACAGTGGGAGGGGTCCCTTCCCATGGGATTGGATCTTTAATTTTCCTCCCATCCCAAACCTGTCTGGGTTTCTGTGATTTTTAGCAATCCAGACTCAAATCCAGTACTCCCAAAGCAGGGTAATCCCAGAGACTTTGACAGAGCTCTGTGAGGTTCAGGCATTTAAGAAAATCTTGTTATTATTTCTTTTTATTAGTAAACACAAAGTGGAAAAAAAAAATCAGCAATTTCTCTTTCTGCTCCAGTGAAGCTCCTGATTCCCCATGAAGTTTGAGTTTTTCCTTTGCTTAAAAAAAAAAAAATTTAATTGGAAATGACAAGAGGAAAATGATCCAGCTGAATGCTTTGATAAGCAATCAAGGCTTAATAGATTAGAAAATATAATTAATTACTTAATTATACTCGAAGTGGTTGTTGTTGGGAGATTGTTCAGAGAAAAGCCATTGTTGGGTGGGAGGATGGAATGAATGTCAGGCTCCAGGAAGCCTTTGCTGCTGCCAGGGGCTCGTGGGGAGCAGACAAGATGTTCCATGACACAAATTCCAGAGGTTGACAAGGGAGGGGATGCTGGGGGGTCTGTGCAGAACCAGGGTCCCTGTGGGTCCCTTCCAACCCAGGGTACTCCAGGATTCTGTGGTTCTGTCCTGCTCCCACATTTGTTAAACAGGCACCAAAATCTGGTGAGTCCATGGAACAAATGCAGGACTTTGATGCAGCTCCTGAAAATAAAAAAAGAAACAGAACTACTGAAAAAAAAAAAAAACAACAAATATAAGACTCAGAAAAAAAAAAGACACAGATTCAAAAAACACTCACCATTCCTTACCAATCTTTGTACACTGGAAAAGGAAATAATTTCCAGGACAACAACAGCCTCCACAGTGTCAGTGTGTTCTTGGCTCCTAAATCCGAGGAGAAGCAGCTCCAAAAGTTGTTAAACAGGCCCCAAAATCTGGTGACTCCATGGAAGGGATGTGGGACTTTGATGCAGCTCCTGAAATTAAAAAAGAAACAGAACTATTGAAAAAAACCAACAAAGATACAGAACAGTTGAAGAGAGTTTCTGCTTTTATCCAAGTGTTTATTCACTCCAGAATCTCCCTGGCAAGGGTTAAAGGAAAGGCTTCACGTTGCTCTGGTTTTGGAATAAAATCAGCAAATCCCACTTTAGAGGGGTTTGAGGTGTAGGAAACCACCCCGGGCTGGAGACAGGAGCTCCATCTGTGTTTTTACTCCCTAGAGAACAACTTCCCATTGATAAAAGGATGTTGTGGCTCCTTGTTTTGCATTTTGGGCTGTGTGATGTGGCCCTGACATCTGGAACACGTTCTGGTCATTTCTGTCGTGCCTGATCCTCAGAACAACTCCAGATTTAAGCAGGACTCACTAAACCCTTTCATTCAAAATTTGAACTTTCAAGTTATTTCCCCCTCACCCCAAATTTCACCCTGCTCGTTTTCATTCTGAAAACAGAATAATTCTGATATTCCA
Organism: Sturnus vulgaris; assembly: GCF_052056855.1. Taxonomy (NCBI): domain Eukaryota; kingdom Metazoa; phylum Chordata; class Aves; order Passeriformes; family Sturnidae; genus Sturnus; species Sturnus vulgaris. The sequence continues at coordinate 3,395,626 of NC_142270.1, read as the reverse complement.
AAAATGCACTGCACATTTTTCTGTCCTGGCCATATTTCCCTGGAAGAGCCTGTGAGCTCCTAATCGTGGCAGTAACTTTTCCATAGGTTGAAATAGGTGACTGCTTTGGGTTTATTTCCTGAAAAACACATTTCCCATCCATACAGTAAAAGAACTAAAGGCAGCTATAAGGAACTGTTTACTCACCAGCTTTAGCTACAGAGGAGGAGAAATTCCTTGGAATTGCACCATAAAACTTCAGGAGCACCAAATTAGTCGTGTTTTGCCTCATTGACACTCGGTATTTTCCAGCCAAAGTTTTCCTTGGGGAGATTTCCTTGCCTGGCTCAGGAATTCGGGGCTGCAGGTTAAATTTCCATCCAAGGGGGCTGCAGGTTAAATCTCCATCCAAGGGGGCTGCAGGAAAGCCCAACCCGTGCAATTCCTTCCCCCCTGCCCGTTGCTGGGTAGGGAATCGAGGACTGGATTTTCCCTGGAGTGGTTCAAGTGGAGGAGGCAGCAGAAATCTCAGTGAAATCTTGGATTCCATGAGCTGAGATCCATCCCTGGGGGAAAGATTGATGGATCCATCCCTGGATCCCGTGGTACCAGCAGGAAAAGGGTTGCTCAGAAATGTTGTTCTCCCTCTCAGACACACATTTGCTGCTCCCTGTGCCCTGCTGGGGCTGTTCCTTGGAAAAGCATCCATGGATCTCAGCCTTTGGAAAGGCTCCACGTTAATTCTGTTCCACTTGCATTAAACTGCCAATCTCCATTAGTGTCTCAAACCTAAAAGCTCTTTCCAGACTTGTTTAGGGGGCTTGGGCTGCAGTTTCTTTGCTCGTTTTTTTTCTTCCTTGAGTTTGGATCAAGCCCTGGCTGGAAGAATTCAGGAAAAAAAAAAAAAAAGAGTAAAAACCTTGTTCCCAAATTCTGGATTTATTTGTAAAAGATGCTTGTGGGATAAAAGATTGTTACTCTGGGGTCCAGATGTGGGAAGGGGTGTGAGAAGGACAGAGGGACACCAGGTGAAGGAGCTGGGGGACAGCTGGGAGGTTTGGGGTGTGCCAACATCAAAAGAAGACAAACGAAGGGAAGCAGTGTTGGGTGGGAGCAAACAGCTGTGGGAAGAAGCCGAGCTCAGCGGGGTCAGAGCTGCCTTTGAAGATGAGAGCTCAGCTCCTGCAGCTGAGCTCCAAACCCTGCCCAAATCCCCCCCTGCTGCTGGGTCCGGGATGGACAGCACACCTGACAGAGTCTGAGGCACCAAATCACCAATTCTGCACTCAGCTGCCTCATCCTGCTCACAGCAGCTCGGGTTTGGGGACAATGGTGCCAGGACACCCCAGTGCCCTCCTGCCTTCCCCAGCCAGGCTGATTTAACACGTGGGCCACAGGGAAATGTCCATGGCATTCCCAAAGGAACACCCAGGCCTTGGGATGAACCTTTCCGGGGGGGTTTGGCATTTAATGGACAATGTTAAACATCAGCTCTGGGAGGACAAGATCAGTTTCCATGGCAAAGAAGAGAGGAATGCAGAGAGGCTGCTTGGAGTTGGGGAAAAGGGATTGGAGGGGAGAGGGGAAGGGGCTGGGGCTGGGTTTTACTGCTCACACCAGCACGGGGACTGAGAGGCAGCACCTCTGCAGGATGGAAATCCAGTGCATCCAAAAATTAAATTAAATGCATTCCGTGGAATCGTGGAATGATTTGGGGTGGAAAGACCACAAAGCTCATCCAGTTCCACCCCATGGGCAGGGACCCCTCCCACTGTCCCAGGGGGCTCCAGCCTGGCCTGGGACACTTCCAGGGATCCAGGGGCAGCCACAGCAAATCTGGGAATTCCAGCCCAGCCAGGAATTCCTTCCCAATATCCCATCTAAACCTGCCCATGGGATCTTGGATTGGAGGGGACCTCCAAGTCCATCCAGTCCCCCCATGGGCAGGGACACCTTCCACTATCCCAGGCTGCTCCAGCTGGGCCTGGAACAGGGATCCAGGGACATCCCAGATTTCTTCCCCAAATCCCATTGAAACCAGCACATGGAATCCTGAATTCCTTTGGCTTGGAAGGGACCTGAAATCCCATCAGAGCCACCCCTGCCATGGCAGGGACCCCTCCCACTGTCCCAGGGGGCTCCAGCCTGGCCTGGGACACTTCCAGGGATCCAGGGGCAGCCACAGCAAATCTGGGAATTCCATCCCAGCCCCTCCCCGCCCTCCCAGGGGAGAATTCCTGTGTAAATCAGGAGGAAATCTACTGCCATCAACAGAATTAACAGAACTAAAAGCAGTGTAATCCCCAAATCTTCACTTCCACTTGTGCATCCAGAGAATAAAATCCATCTATTTTCCATATTTATATGGAAAGAGGCTCAGTTATTCATTTCTAGTTCCACAGTTCCATAAAAGTTGAGGATTTAGGGCAGTTGTTGCTGGTTCTAACACAATTAAGCACTGATGAGATCCCAGCTAAACCAAACAAGCTCAATGAGAATTAAAAAACCCAGAGAAGTTTTTTTTTTTCTGGAGCTCTGACCCAAGTTCATGGTGCCAAGTCCCCCCCCCAGCC